>NW_012150008.1:1133395-1159456 GCF_000956105.1 Propithecus coquereli | reverse complement strand
CCATTTAAAAATTTTTAAAAAAGACTTGGCTATTTCTCCACATACACAAATGCCTAACAAGCACATGAAAAGATCAACATCATTAATCAACAAAATATTACAAAAATGAAAAGCACAAGATTCCACCTCACACAAAATAAGATAGCTTCTATCCAAAACAAAAACACTCCAAATACATAAAAGAAAAAAAAAAGACAAAAGAACAAAAAATCAGGATGAGAAAATGAACAATGCTGGTGAAGAAATACATAGATTAGAACCCTTGTGCACTGTTGGTAAGAATGAAAAATGGTACAAGTATGATGGAAAACAGTTCCTCAAAAGATTAAAAATAGAAATACTATTATATATCACCCAGCATCTCCTTTTCTGGGTATACACCCAAAAAGTATTGAAAGCAGGGTCTTGAATAGATAACTGTACACTCATCTTCATAGCAGCATTATTCCCGATAGTTAAAAGGTAGAAGTAATCCAAGCGTCCATTGACAGATGAATGGATAAAGAAATGTGGTATATACATACAATAGAAAATTATTTCACCTACAAAGGAAGGAAATTTTGATATATGCTACAACATGAATGAACCTTGAGGACATTATCCTAAGTAAAATAAGCCAATCTCAAAAAGACAAATACTGCATGACTCCACTTACATGAGGTACTAATTAGTGTCAAATTCATAGATACAGAGTGTAGAAACGTAGTCGCATAGTTGCCAAGAACAGTAACAAAGGGGGATGAAGAGTTGTCATTTACTGGCTATAGAGTTTCACTTTTCCAAGACAAGTTCTTGAGATAAGTTGCATAAAAATGTGAATTTATACAGCATTACTGAAATATCTAATTAAAATGGTTACTGGCAAATTTTCTCCATTGTGAAATCTCTGATATTTAATGGGGCTGGAGTTGTACCTAAAGAACTCCCCACATTCATGGAGCACAGAAGCCTGTCTTCATTGTGGATTTTCTGGTGATGAACCAGGTGAGACTTTCTAATGAAGGCTTTCTGGCATTCACTGCACTCATAAGGTCTTTCTCCACTGTGAATCTTCTGGTGCTCATCAAGTATATGTTTGTGGCTAAAGGCTTTCCCACATTCTCTGCACTCATAAGGCCTTTCTCCAGTGTGATTTCTCCAATGTTTAATGAGGTTGGAGTTGTACCGAAAGAATTTTCCACATTCACTACATTCATAAGGCCTTTCTCCAGTGTGAACTCTCTGATGTCTAATAAGTTTGCAGTGGTACCTAAAGGATTTCCCACATTCGCTGCACTTATAAGGCCTTTCTCCAGTGTGAATTCTCCAATGTTTAATGAGGCTGGAGTTATACCTAAAGAATTCCCCACAGATGCTGCACTCATAAGGTCTTTCCCCACTGTGAATTCTCTGATGTCTAATGAGTGTGGAGATATACCTGAAGAATTTCCCACATTCACTGCATTCATAAGGTCTTTCTCCAGTGTGAACTCTCTGATGTCTAATGAGTGTGGAACTGTCCATAAAGAATTTCCCACATTCTCTGCACTCATAAGGCCTTTCTCCGGTGTGAACTCTCTGATGTCTAACAAATGTAGAGCTGTACCTAAAGAATTTCCCACATATGTCACACTCATAAGGCCTTTCTCCAGTGTGTACTCTCTTATGTCTCATGAGTCTATAATTGTACATAAAAGATTTTCCACATTCTCTGCACTCATAAGTCCTTTCACCACTGTGAACTGTCTGATGTTTCATGAAGTTGGCACCATATCTAAAGAGTTTCCCACATTTGTTGCACTCATAAGGCCTTTCTTTTGTGTGGATTTTCTGGTGTTCGACAAGTGAATGACTGAAGTTGAAGGTTTTCCCACATTCACTGCATTTGTAATCATTTTGTCCAGTTTGAAAGAATTCCCTGTCCTCTGTGTCCCTGAAAGGCTTCCACCCACTTTGAGGGGGCTGGTGCTGGAGAAGGACAGAGGTGGCCGGCAAGTCCTTCCAACCCTCACTGCGGGTGAAGGTCTTCTCTGCCATGGGAACTCTGTGGTTCTTTTCAAATGAAGGTCTCCAATCATCCCCCCTTCTGGAAAGATTCTCTCCAATCTTCTGCTTTTGGTGCTGAAAAGGCTCTGCCTCACAAATATACATCTCTTGCTCAGGAAGTATTCCACTGTGCTCAACCAGGCACAAAATGTCTTTCAAGAGTGGGTCACACGTCTCACTGGACTGGATCCTCCGGGTAGATACATGGGGCACTGGAGTTGTGACCTGTGACATTCCTATAGAAACACCTTGCTCTGAAGAAGGTGCCTCCACATCCTGGGCTCCTTGCCAACAACCTGAAAGCAGAGGAATGCTGCTAAAGTGCACATTAACTCTGGTGGCAGGAGGCAGCCCCAACACAAATGCATGTCAGACACACCCACAAATAAGGCCATGGGATTGCTGACAGGCATGGACACTGAGGCCAGTGAGAGGAAGATGGGCTGTGCAGAGCTGGGCCTGGCAAATGCCCACGATTGAGAGCCCTGGTGAAGGGCAAGGATGCAAGGGAAGGGTACAGTGCAAGGAGGAGAGGTGGAGTTTCCAACTCCCTCCTTTGCAAATGGCCATGTTGAGTAGGGTGTAGAAGGTTGTGTCCAGACCCAGAGAAAACTGACAGTGGAGCTGGAGATCAAGGACTACTGAGGGATACATGTAGGCTCCATGACACCTAAAGTATAAGCCATGTGTTGGAGGACACTGTAAAGGGAGCAGTGGAAGAAAATGGGTGTGAGGTAGTGGCCACAGAAGCGGGGGCTATAGGGCAGGAGTGGGGGAATCCAGGGGCAGGTATTAAACTAGAAATGACACTGCGAAGAAAAAGTATAAATGAGTTGTAGTCAAGGGCCCTGCCATCAAATGGTGAGCACAGGACAGGTACCCAGTGTGATCTGAACCTAGCTCTGACATTAACACCTTTTCCCAACTCCCATGCAGCAATGCCATTACTGAACCCTTATTGCCAATACTTTACTCTGGTATCCAATACTTTATTCCAAATCCGTCCTCTCAGGTAGCCAGAGCCCTCCCCATAATCAAAGGTGACAATGTCTGGGACACAGAAGAGGCCAATCCTAGGGAAAATACAGGCAAAGGGAGTGGACAGCACATACCCAGAGAAATCCACCCTGTGACAGCCCACATCCTATAATCACAAGAACTTCACAGATGAGTCCTGTAGAATCAACCCAGTTGTCCCCAAAATTAGGGACAAGGTCAGTTCCTGAAATTCCTGGCACATAAAAGTCATCAGAAATATCAGCAAGAGCAAAAGGACAACCTAGAACACAGAGGTTGCATGCATTTGGACAGAGTAACCATACCAGGGACATAAGGCTGGTGGGACCTGCATGATAACTTCAAGATTTCTGACTCCTAAGCCCTTTCTTGTGAGCCTCAGACCAGCAGGGAAGGAGGGTGGTAGGAAAATGGGGGTACAGAGCACACAGCCCAGCCCTGGCTCCCACAGCACATGCACCAGGAAACCAGGAAAAAAGCAGCACCCATGGTCTCACTGCAGGAAAGGCAGAGCTGCACTTAGGTAAGAGGGGGAAAGACACAGCCTGACCTGGGAGACTTGGTAGGTGTGACGGCCTTACCCAGCGAGGACAAAAGTGCCATGTTGTCCAGCATCACATCTCGGTACAGTGATCTCTGAGCCTCATCAAGATGCCCCCACTCCTCCTGGGAGAAATATATGGCCACATCCTCAAAGACCACACGGCCCTGCCAGAATTGAGATAGTTCAGTATATGAGCAGTTTCTTTAAACTATATCTACTTAGATTTTAGATTTTCCATTCATCTATTTGTCACCCATTAAATACAGAGCCAAGCTAATAGCCAAATTTGTTTCCATCTCCCCCGCGATCCGGAACCCATACTCTGAGTCACCTTCTTATCTAACTTTCTCAGACCAAGACAATGTTTCCTTTGTCCTAAATGGGGTCAAGTATCACATATTTAGTGACAGCTCCTGTGCCCCAGATGTGCTGGAATTAATCAAACTAGCCAAGTTTAAGCTGGTCACCCTGTCCTGCCCTGTATTTCTCTTAGGAACCTTAACAGAAGCCATAGCCCAAGCTTTTCCCTCACTCCTGTCTTCTGCCTCCTGACCAAATCTGGTGCTTCAGTGGCCATGTGGCCTTTTGTTAAGTGATGTGGTTCCTCCTTCGAGATATATAAGAAACAAGTATCTTCTTTTAATGCCATTGGCCTGTCCCTGTTGTCGTTCTCACTCCCATAAATTAAAATCCAATGAGCACAATCACTGCTCTACACCTCTCTCCAGGACCTCAGTCCCTCTCCTCCACAACCTCCCCATATGGAGGAGATACCAGGTCCTGGTGGCATGGGCACCTTTTCTCTCCACATTTCTAATGATCGGTGTGTCTACCACATAGACTAACCAGTTTCCCTGGGTCTCCCAGATCTTGCCTCCCAGAGAACTGAACTCAGACTCATCCTTCTCCTTTAAGCACCCAGTGCCAGGACTGGGGGCCATCCACTCACTCTCCTCCTGCCTGCACATCCCTCTTTGGATGGCGCTTCCATCATCTCCCTGGTCTCTGCATTACTGCATTTCCACCAACACCTCCCAGCTCGTATCTCAAGCATTTCCTTCACCTCTACACCAAAGTCCCCTCATGCCAGGGCCAGCCCAAAGCCCCGCTTTGAGGGTGTCCCACCTGCTGATTTCTGACTTCATAGTCAGCCACCCAAACCATGTGAGGACTTCACGAGGTACTCTTGGCTATCTCTTGCTTCTACATTACACGTTCTATCCCATAAGCAGTGAGGACAATAGTTCTCCACGGAAACTTCATTCAAAGCCCAGCAACACTGACCCGCCTACACCTACACCCTTGCCCCACCCCAGCCAAGGCTTAGCAACTCTCCTAACTCATCATGTTTTCCTCCTCAGCATCCCTGTCATGTCTGTTCTCTCCTCAGAAGCCTTCTCACTCCCATACCCCACCATCTGGAACATACTCATCCCCATAAATACTCAGTTCCCTCATCTGTTTTGACTCCTCCGTCACCATCCAGGTGCTTCAGTAGACAGACCTTGTTCTCTGCCCCCTCATTCCCACCCCTTACCCCAGAAGGGCACTGCCACCATAATCTAGAAATATCACCTCTTAAATTTGATCCACAGGCTTCATTCCAGTCCACACAACAGCCACCATGTTGTGGATGTCTACAAACTAAAGTGCTCCACTAGGAGTCTCTAGAATATTCATGATATTGACAAAAACTGACTCCTCATTTTCTGAAGATTCCTCACATGTTGACTTCCCACATCTTTGCTGACACACCATCTATCCTTCTAAATAAGAAAAAAACACAGGGCCTTCCCTGATTGCTCTCCCGTCCCACCTCCCTAGCTCCCACACTCTCTGTCATAAAATGTCGACAGCTCTAATTCAAAATTCATCCCCAAGCCAATCATTCCTCTCACCTCTACAGCCACCACTCTTGTCCAGCTGCCACCAACATCCACATGGACTGACTCAAGAACACCTTTCCACGTCTCCCTGCCTTTACCTTCACATCCACAGTCTGTGCTCTACTCTGAAGTCAGGGGGAGTCTCTTAAATCACGACCATATCACTGTCTTCTTCTCCTTCAAATCTTCCCTATATCCCACCGCCCTCAGATTGCAGGCCCAGAACCTCAGGCTGTCATTCTACTCCTGATGTCTGTGTGCCTCTAGTCAACTCCCTCTCTGCTTCCCATTCCTATCAGGTGTGAGACTTGTAGTTCCCTGAAAATGACAGCTCAGTCTCATATCCAAGCTCTGAAACATGCTGAATCCTGTGCCCAGGACACCCCGACACATCTTACCACATCAGTGTCAAAAATGGAACCACTCCATGTAACCCAGGACCAAATTTAGGATACTGAGCCTGGTGAAATTACACAGTCTTCAGACATAAGAGAGGGAGAAGAACGCAGTAGGGTCTCAGGATACCACCTTTCTTTATACTGGGGTGCTAAATCCAACCAGGAGATAATGAGTGTAGATGGGAAGTAGGAATCCCTCTACTACTCACCTGTGCAGGTTCCATTTCTGCTATCATGAGGGCATCCTGAGGAAATAGAGAGGGCATGAGAAATGGGCAACCATGGAAGGATTCTGCAGGCTGAGATGGACTACCTCCCTTTTTGCCTTGCCCTGCAGCAAAATGATCTGAAACTGATTGCATAAATTCAGCTCCTCAGACCTCAGTGCTACCTAACAGTAGCTCTTTAACTCTGGAAAAGAACTAAACCTCCCTGAGCCTCAGTGTCCCCATCTGTAAATAGAGGATAAGAAAATGGCTCCCATGTCATAGGGCTCATATTTGTATCAAATATTAGTGATACATTATACATATTAGCTATTATTGTCCAAGAATTAATGGCTTTGTATATGTTTTCAGTGTAAACAAAATAATAGAGTTTTTAAATTTGGCGGTATATTGTTTTTTTAAGATTTTATGGAATGTGATGTTAAAATTTTCCATGAAAAGCAAACACTTAGAGGTAAAGTAACATCAAACCAATTATGAAATATTTTTAGAAATTTAACTTACTGAATAATTTTGCTACTAACTGCCTATCGATATGTACATTTTTCAAAAGATATTGGTTAATTAGGATTTAAATAATTGTTTCATACATTCTTAAGTTAATAAGTTGTACAGATGGGCTGAGCAGGCAGGTGAGCTATTGGTCCTTTCTGCAACCAGGACTGCCTGCTACATAATCCTCTGAAGGGAGCTTGCTAAGGGTCCTTGACTAGAGTAGTAGATCATCCCCTCTTGTTCTGACATGTGGAAAAGGGGAGGAAACCATTTCCCGATTTGGAACTCAGCTACTCCACTAGCCTGGATGGCCTTTCTCTTGTTCCACAGACAGTGGCCCTGAGAGTCAGCCAAACCAAGTCTAAGCCACCTCACACCTCAGTCTCCGTCGTCAGCCAGCTCCTTACTCCATCTAGGCCTCCCGTTTTGCAGACACAGGCCAGAATCCTTCCTATGACAGGTGTGTGCCTTTCGAAAGACAGTATCAGGCTTATGCACCCACCCATGATCTGGCCCACAAGTCTCAGCCCTCCTCTCCCTCAGCACAGAGCTCATCTGCAGTAACGACCTTTACACTCCCCTACTCAATCTGATCTTCAGGCCATGCCCTGGTCCAGTCCACATCCTCTAACCTTTTCCTATCTCTATCCCAACCCTCCTGCTCAGACTGCAGACCTCTACGTCCAACACCTGCCCATGTGACGTACCCATCTTGACACATTTGAGAATCACCATATCCAAAATTCAACCCATGATCTTCTCCCTGAATCCTTCTCATGATGATGACTTCTTCAACTCCATTCTTGCAAATATTCAGGAAACAAAACGAAACACAACAGATCCTTGAGATGGTTCTTGACACTCCCTGATTTTGCTCACAGGAATAGCTGCTGCCCTATCTTTCAGATCTATGCAGATCTAATCACATCCCCTCTCTGCTAACGACACTCTAGCCCAGCCCCGACCATAATTCTCCCGGGTCTATTGCAGTGGGCTCCTCATTGGGCTGCCTGTGTGTATTCCTCATCCTCTTTTCCCAACTTTAAATTTCTAACTCTGCCCCTCTCCTCCGCCCTCCCTTCGCAACCTTCCATGGCTACCGGCTGCTCAGGTTGACATTCCAGCTGAGACTCCACCAAAGCCTCTCTTCGCTGCACAAACAACAGCCACCCCAGTGTTCCTCAAAGCGGTCGAAGCCGTGGCACCCGCGAGCCTTCGCACGTTCCGGCCCCGACGGGAACTTCCTCCCACACCCCGTCACACTGGCCGAAACGGGGGCCCCACACCAGAACGCCCCTGTCAACCGGACACAGCTTTGGCACTCGGAGGTGGGGCCGGGCCGCGGAGGGCCCGGGGACGAGCACCCACCTGAGTCGAGCTCATCGGGAAGAGTGGGCCTGGGAGCGGCGGTGACAGGGGTACGACAAGGACACGGCCGTTCCCAGCCCGTTAGTCCCACGCCCGCTTCTGTGCAGCGCAGACCAAGCCTCTTCTGGGGTTTTTCCACTCCGTCACCTCGGTGACGTCCCAGCGCTCCCTAGGCCTGAGAAACCAACCAAAATGGCCGCCCCCAGGAACGCGCCGGAAGTCCCGTCCTCGCGTCTGCGCATGCTCATATACGTCCCTTCATAAGCTCTCATTGGCTCTGTCCCGCCTCCGCGCACCGCAGGGTCTTCTGGGTTATGAAGTTTCCACTCTGCTTCTGGACGCGTCTTAGAGATTTGTTGTCTCCTTACGAGGTGGATAAAGGCCCCTTTGTACCCTAAGGGTCGTGGGAAACTGGGGGCCGACACTCCAACGACAGGACCAGGCTTGGCTTGATTTTAAAGGAGAAGTACCCAGATTTTCTTGGAGTGCAGTCTAGGATACTCACAGAAATGTGAGGGACCTATTATTTCAGACTCTGTGAAGCAGAGCAAATTCCCAAAAACGCACATGCAAGGGACACACGCTCCTACAAAGGCACTCTGTGTCTACTCATTTTTGTCAGTTATCTTGTCGCTTTTCAAACACATGAGAAGTTAAACTTTGCAATCTGCTTAATAAGCTTCAATATGTTTGGTCCAGGAGAAGAAAGACTGTGGACAGGGCCATGGCAGGGAATTTGCAGGAAGGACAGGACTTACTGAAGTAGGTTGAAAGAGTGAAACTCTGCCTCTGGTTGCAAGAGAAAATGTCTTTTCAGGCTGTACGGTCAATGACTGTGTTCCTACCAAGAGAGCAACACTTTTATTCAAATAATATTTATTACTCTATATCTAAGATATTTTCTACTGATTTTAAGAATCTCAATCCTGTCTGAAAATTAGAGTGATTGATTACATGTCATCTGACAGGAAATTGTCTGCCATTTTCATAATTGGAGCACATGTTCTTACCCCCAAGAAAAGGTGTGGAATTCCATGATCTCATCTCCTTTCTGAGAAGTGATTTATCAATTCACCTGTATTTGCAAGAGTGTGTGCACAAGGAGTTGAAGTTATCTGTTGAAAAACATTTGTGAAATTGAAATTTCTAAAATCTATTAATAATGATTGTGTAATTATTCAAAAAAAGTGGCAGAAATTGCTCTGGATAAACCTATCTGTGACTTTTGGGAAAAAAAAGATAAGATCTCAGCAAAGTTTGAATGCGAGACAGTAAGTCTGAGAAGTTAGATAAAGACACTGAGGCTGTGGCTGTGGTGGTACCTTGGACACATTCGTGTTTTTGTCTCCAAAATGTTATCCTTTTTTCATGCTTGTAAACATTGCTTCTTAACTACTTGGAGGGATATGTAGAAATGATAAATCGAGCAACTTGCCACAAAGGAAAAGTTAATAGGGAAATTGAGTGGTGTCATGTATTTACAGCTCTATCAAATGTTCGGTGAGCTGCTGTGTGTATACAGGACTGTTCTGTGTATCCTTAGATTCTGTATTTGTCTATTTGGTATTCATTAATCACAGGGCCAGACTAACAGCCAAATTTGTTCACTTCTCTTTCTTCCAAGTCACTTACTTGGGTGCATGAAAACTCATATAAAATACCCCCAACCACAAACCTTAACGTGTGTTTTCCGTATGTGCCCAATAGAGATGTCCTCACCTTGTTACTCCCTGCCACTTTTGTTATAGAGGCACAATCCCAGTTCCTCTTTTCTCTGCTTCCTGATCTCTGCCTGTGATAAGGTCTCTTGTGGCCTGTGTGATGTGTCCAGGGAAACTTTGAGCAACATTAAACTTTTCCTTTAATGGCATTGACTTGTGTAGTAACTAAGTCCCATTTATCAGTTAAGACCTGGCACAGTTCAAGGACGTGTCTTGTATTTACTGATTTTACCTGCATCCTGTATTGACTTATAAAAAGGCCTGTATATCTGTATTCAGGTTTTTGCAACACAGCACAAAAATTTGATAGACCCATTTTTCACACACTGTAATTGGCAAGTACATCACTTAGCAGCAACATTAGCTAAAAAACTTATCCTTGCAAATAAAAATCTACACAATACCTATGGTGTCTTAGTCTGTTTAATGTTGCTATTAAGGATTGCCTGTGGCTGGGAAATTTATAAAGAAAAAGGTTTATTTGGCTCGTGATTCTGATGGTTGGAATGTTCAAGATTGGGCATCATCTGGTGAGGGCCTCAGCTGCATAATTCTACAAGGGCACTAACAGGGGCCCTTGATTGTAGCACTGGACACTCCCCTTGTCCTGAGGAGTGGAGGAGGTGGCTCTGCAGTGGCCTGGTTGGACCCCACTGCACCTCTTCCCTTGATCTTTCCTTTGTCTCACAGGGGCTGCTAACCTGCAGGGTTACTCTTGATATACAATCCAGAATTCTCTCACTTTGGCATTTCCCTAAAGGAGTTGAAAGCTTAGGTCCACATAAAAACTGCACACAGTTGTTTATAGCAGCTTTATTTTATTTATTCCATATTTTTGCCAAAATGTGGAACCACCAAAATGTCCTTCAGTGGATGAATTCATAACAAACTGTGGTGCATCCGTACAATGGAATACTGCTCAGAGATGAAAAGATGTGGTGTCAAGTCATGAAAAGACGTGGAGAAACCTTAAATGCATATCACTGAGTGAAAGAAGGAGATCTGAAAAAAGCTACATATCATGTGAATCAGACTTTGTGACACACAGGAAAAGGCAAATGATGGAGACAGTAAAACACCAGATGATACCAGGTGTTCATGAAAAGAGGTGGAATAATGAATAGGTGGATAATAGGAAATTTTAAAGGCAGTGAAACTCATCTGTATTATATAATAAAGATGAAAACATATAATATACATATTTTGAAATCCACACAGCTGGGACAGTGGCATACACCTGTAATCCCAACAACTCAGGAGGCTGCGGCAGCAAAATCTCTTGAGCCCAGGAGTTCGAGGCTGCAATGAGCTATGACTGGGCCACTACACTCCAGCCTGGGTGACAGAGTGAGACCTCATGTCAAAAAGAAAAAAAAATGGGGGGTGGCCAGGCATCGTAGTTCATGCCAGTAATCCTAGCAAGTTGGGAGGCCGAGGCAGGAGGATCACTTGAGGCCAGGAGCTCAAGACCAGCCAGAGCAGGGGCAAGACCCCATCTCCACAAAAAAATTTAAAAAACTAGCTGGCCATGGTGGTGCATGCCTGTAGTCCCAGTTACTTGGGAAGCTGAGGCAGGAGGATTGCTTGAGCCCAGGAATTTGAGGTTGCAGTGAGCTATGATGATGCTAAAGCACTCTAACCTGGGCAACAGAGTGAGATCTTGTCTCCTCCACCAAAAAAAATATAAAAGGTACAGCACAGAATGTGAACCCTAATGTAATCTATTGACTTTAATAATAATGTATAGGCATTTGTTTATCAATTACTATAAATGTACTTATTCGCATTAATATAAGTTGCTAATAAGAGGACAAATCGTGGGTCGAGGCAGTAAATGAAGAAGAGGAATACAAGAACTCTATATTTTCCACTGAATTTCTCTGTAAACCAACTAGTGCTCCAAAAATTTCAATGAAAACATGCAAACATTCACCAGGTCTACAGCATTGCCATTCCATTCCTAGGTTTTTGCGCAGAGAAATGAGCAGACCACTATCTAACAAGTTAGTTATAGGCTATGTTTAGAAAATACATTTTCTCACGTGGTTCACCTTTTATTTATTTATTTTTATTTTTTTTCTTTTTCTTTTATTACAGCATATTATGGGGGTACAGATATTTAGGTTGCCCTTAGTCCCCCCCCCAAGTCCGTGTTTCAAATATGTCCATCCTTCGGGTGGTGCGCATTGCACTCCTTGTGTATACAAATACCCGTCCCCTCCTTCCTCCTCCCCCTGCCCGTGGTTCACCTTTTAATATCCACTTTCCAAAATTACTGTGGGGATCTCGATTTAGTTAGCTGCTATGAAGTGACACCAAGCCAGGAGATTGTGAACAGCATGAGGGCATTCCTGTTCTCACGTCTCTGCAATTCTGCCATTCATCAGCCACTGTTGTAATGTGTTTGGGGTGTGTGTGTGTGTGTGTGTGTTGTATTTGCTTGAGTTCCAGTAAGAGGAGCCCTGTTCTTTCAAATGTACTCTAATCATATCGCATTATACACTTAACACCTCTATACACGTATTCCTGGGTACTCCTCTCTGCAAGTGCTGATAACTACTAATCTGTGGGACTTTAGCGTGGAAGTTCCCTCTTCCATTTCTCCACTCACGGATGTCTCTGGATCATCTCCTTATCTGCTGCCACGACATTGTGCCTCCATGTCCCACTTCCTTGGACAGCATTGTGAGCAAACTCTCCCCTATGAGAAATTTTATACCTGCTTGAGAAACCTGACAGAAGCAAAATTGTTGCATCTCAGGATATCCCGGGAAATCATTTGCTAAAGTCCCTAACCGGATCGTTCTTAATGCTCCTGTGAGGTTCACATGCACAATTGCTGCTACATCGCCCCATCCCTGCTTGCCAAAGCTCAGTAGTTTGTGAAATTTTAAGTAATATGCATTTACACTTAATTTGCACCTAACGATACCAAGGGTTTAAGCACTGACTCAGGTGCTTGGTAGCCAACTGGCTTTTTTGTTTGTTTGTTTTTTCAATTTGTAAATATAGTCTACATTTCATGTTCTCAATATTGTAACTGAAATACATAAACTTCCTCAATAAAATCTTGACAAACAACAAAAAAAGAAACATCATGACCAACTGTTTTTTTTAAATTCTGTTTATTGTCTACTCCTATTTTAGTTCATTTGTAGAGAGTTTGACTTTTTATTGAGAAATAAAAATCTACAAGTTGAATGCCTAAACCTGTTTAAAACTGGGCAGAGTTACATATATTTAAGGCTTTCTCTCAATCCCTCAACTCTCTAAATTTTGGCTTTCATGAGTTTTATGAAAGTCTGTCTTAAATTTGCATGCAGTTGTAGTAATTATCTTTTTATCTAATATTTTGTGCTTTGGGGATTAAAAACTTACTTACCTTAGATTGAAACCTGGAACTGGTTCCTAGCTTTCACTCCAAACCTGTTACCTTCCTAATCCTGTTCCATACAACTTTGGTGACCTTTCTAAACTTCAATTCTCTCAAACAAACCAGCTGGCTTAACGATTATAAGAAATGAGATGTATGGTGGTGAGGGTTGCACAAAAATGTGAATGTATATAATGCAATAGAACTGTACGCTTAAGAATGATTAAAATGATCGCCCTGGAGTATTCTGATAAAAAAAGGATCAAGATGATAAATATTATATTTTACAATTTCAAAAATGATTAACAAATTGTCCTAAAAATATTAAGATACTTCAGTGGAGACTTATGAAAGAGGCATGTGGTTCACAAATTTTTGTTGATAATCATTTCATACAGAACTGAATAATTTGTTACAAATTCCACTTTCCCACTTTAAACTAAATTCTTTTGCTTAGCGTGATTGTCAGAACTTAAAAGCACCTTTCCTGTTTCTGTGGCCCTATTATGTGACACACAGCCTGGCTTACTCGAAGAAAATTATATGTTGTAACTAATGGTAACAGAAGAATAGCTGAAGGGAGAATCCCAATCAAATTCCTCAAATCCCATATAAGATCACTTATAATTTTGCATAATTTTCAAAAGGACACAAATTCTATCTGATAGGTTGTATGGCTTTAGCATCTCTAAATTAATCCATTTGTTGCCTAGAACCTGTTAACATGGTCAGGGCAAGCACACCCCATCGTGGGGACATTTCTGGAAAGCCAGATAGAGCAAAGGCATTGGGATCCAACTGCCTAGAGGGCTGGCCCACAGGTAAATAAATTGCTGTAATTTTGACTTTACTTAAATCCTTTAAAATTTATTCTTTGCAAGATATATTCTCATACAAGATTACATGCTCATAAATACCTAGATAGATTGGGTGAGAAAAGGACCCAGGGGCCACAGTATGCTATGGGTATTTAGCAAAGATTTCTATCTGTTTTCTATCCAAGATGACAAATCATTTCTTGGTTGTAAACGCTGGGAGAAATTAATAAAATGAAAAGGCTCACAAGATAGAACACAAACAGAAATGAAGAATATTTACAGAATATGTGCATTGCCATAAAAATGGAGTAAGACAGTAGTCTTCAAAATGTAGACCCCATATCAGCAGCAACAAAATCACCTAGAAACTTTCTGTGGGTTGGGATGAGGAGAAATCATGACTTCTGTGGACTGTTTGTGCGAACGTAAAATGGTATGTGCACCATGGAAACCAGTTTCTCAAAGAATTACAAATAGAATTACCGTATGATCCCGTAATTCCACTTCTGGGAATAAACCAAGAATTGAAAGCAGGGTCTTGAAGACATGGTTGTACACTCATGCTTGTAGTAGCAATATTCCCAGCAGCCAAAAGCAATCCAAGTGTCCATGGATGGATGAAGGAATAAAGGAAATGTAAACACAATGAAATATTACTCAGTCTTAAAAAGGAAGGAAATTCCGACATATGCTACAAAATCAATGATCATACACAAGTGAGACTGACAGAAAAAAAGCAAAAAGTGAAAAAAAATAAATGAACCTCGAGGATATTATCCCAAATCAAAAAATGTAACAAAAGAAAAAAAAGCACTCTAAATTTCTTCTTATATGAGGTACCCAAAAGTCAGATTCATAGACTAAAAGTAGAATAGTGGTCACCAAGTGTTGAAGGAATACAGGGATGAGTTTTTATTTAATGGTTACAGAGATTCATTTTAAGAGACAGAAAGAGTTCAGGATATTCTCTGCACAACAATGTGAATATACTACAAGTATTGAACACAACATCAAAATGGTTAAGATGGTAAATTTTATGTGACATGTACTTTACCACTATTAAATATATATATACATATACACACACACACACACACACACACACATATAATACTAGTCCTCAGTGCTAAATCAGAGATTTTAGGCTTCATTCTTTCTCCATTTGCTGATCTAAGTACTTCATCTGGTGTGAACTTTATGGCGCCAAATGAGGTGGCAATTTTAGCTAAAGACTCTTCCACGTCCTGCTGGGCAAGGTGGCTCACCCCTGTAATCCCAGCACTTTGGGAGGCCAAGGGAGGAAGATCAGCTGAGGCCAGGAATTTGAGATAATCCTGGACAACAAAGCAAGACCCCATCTCTACAAAAAAACCTTTTTAAATTAGCCAGGCTTTGTGGCACATACCTGTAGTCCTACCTACTCAGGAGGCTGAGGCAGGAGGATCATTTGAGCCCACAAGTTTGAGGTTGCAGTGAGCTATGACCATGGCACTGCATTCCACCCTAGGCAATAGAGTGGGACCCTGTCTCAAAAAGAAATAAAAAGATTCTCTCACAACCAAGGCATTCATAAGGCCTTTCTCCAGTGTGAATTACATGGTATCTAGTGAGTGTGGAATTGTACCAAAAGACTGTCTCACATTTACTCCACTCATAAGACTTTGACTAGAGTGAATATTCTGACTTCAAAAAATATAATTTTGCATGTCGAGGCTTTACATTTACTTTACTGAAAAGACTTGCGTGTAAACTCTCCAATGTTTAATAAGACCAGAGTTGAACCAAAATAACTTCCCAAGTTTGCTGAACATATAAGATATTCTCTGATGTGAATGTGAATTCTCTGATGTACAGTGAGTGTGGAGCTGTGCCTACATAATTACCCACATTCACTGTCTTTCTCCAGTGTGGGGTGCCTGACATCCAACCAGAATATCTCTGCAGTTAAAGGCTTTCCATTTGCTGCATTTGTAAGGGCTTTATCCAGTGTGAACTTTCTGATGTCTACTGAGTGTGGAGTTATACCTAAAGAATTTCCCACACTCACTGCACTGCTTTGCTGCAGTGTGAATTGTCTGGTGACAAATGAGGTGGGACTTTGTAAGGAAGGCCTTCCCACATTTACTACATTCATAAGGCCTTTCTCCAGTGTGAACTCTTTGGTGTTGAATGAGGACAGATTTCAGGCTAAAGAATTTCCCGCATTCACTGCACTCATAAGGCCTTTCTCCAGTATGAATTCTCTGATGTCTGTTGAGTGTGGACCTTTCCATAAAGAATTTCCCACATTCACTGCAACCATAAGCCCTTTTTCCTGTATGAATTCTGTAATGCCTAAAGAGGTTGGAGTTGCACTTAAAGAACTTCCCACATTTGTTACAACCATAAGGCCTTTTTCCAGTGTGAACTCTCTGATGTGTAATGAGTGTGGAACTCCACATAAACAATTTTCCACATTCACTGCACTCATAAGGCCTTTCTCCAGAGTGGATTGTCTGGTGACGAACAAGATGGGACTTACAAAGGAAGGCCTTCCCACATTCACTGCACTCATGAGGCCTTTCTCCAGTGTGAACTCTCTGATGTCTATTGAGTGTGGACTTTTCCATAAACAATATCCCACATTTGCTGCATTTATAAGGCCTTTCTTCAGTGTGAACTTTCTCATGGTCGACAAGTTTATGTTTGTGGGTGAAGGCTTTCCCGCATTCACTGCATGGGAAAGTCCTCTCTGCCATGTGAACTCTGCAGTTCTTCATAAATGAAAGGCTCCTTTTATCCCCTTTGGAGAGTTTCTCTCTAAGCTCCTGTTTTTGGTGCTGGTGAAGATTTGCTGTACACTTTTCCAGCCGCTGCTCAGGATGTGTTCCATCACGATCAGCCAGGCGCAGTATGTCTTTCAGAAGTGAGCTACATGTCTCACAGGGCTGGGTCTTCTTGGTGGATAGAAGGGCCTTTGAAGTTGTGACTTGTGACATTCCTACAGAGACACCTTGCTCAGAAGGCACCTCCACATCCTCAGCCCCATGGCAACAACCTGAAAACAGAGAGATACTAGTGAAGGGCTTGTTAACTTTGGTGGGAGGAGGCAGCCCCAACACAAATGCATGTCTGACACACCCAGAAATAATGCCATGGGATTGCTGACAGGCACAGACACTGAGGCCGGTGAGAGGAAGATGGGCTATGCAGAGCTGGGCCTGGCAAATGCCCAAGATCGAGAGAGCCTTGCTGAAGAGTGAGGATGCAAGGGAGGGATGCAGTGCAGGGAGGAGGGGGGGACTCCAACTCCCTCCTCTGCAAATGGCCGTGGCTGCTGGTGACTGGTGAACAGTGGGTAGAAGGTTGTGTCCAGACCCAGAGAGGACAGACAGTGGAGCTGGAGTTCAAGGACTACTGAGAGAGACAGGTGGACCCCATGACACCTAACGTGCAAGTCATATGTTGGAAGAAAATGGGTGAGAGGTGGTGGCCACAGAAGTGGGGGCTGTAGGGCAGGATCCCCCATCCAGGGGCAGGAAATCATACTAGACATGACAGTGGGGAGGAAAAAGTATAAATGAGGTGTGGACAGAGGCCCTGCCATCAAATGGTGAGCACAGGACAGGTACCCAGTGTGATCTGAACCCAGCTCTGACATCACACCTTTTCCCAACTCCCAGGCACCAGGGCCATTATTGAGCCTTTATTGCCAATACTGGAGGAATATCCACCCTCTCAGGTACCCTGATTGCTCCCCATTGTTCAAGGTGACAACGTTTGGGACCCAGGAGAGGCCAGTCCTAGGGAAAATACAGGGAAAGGGAGTTGACAGCACATACCCAGAGAGCTGCACCCTGTGACATCCCACATTCACAAGAATTTCATGGAGTCTTGTAGAATCAATCCAGTGGTCCATAATATTAATGACCAGGTCAGTGCCTGAAATTTCTATCACAGGAAGGCACCTGAAATATCAGTGAGAGCAAGGGGACAACCTAGAGCATGGAGGTTGCATGCATTTGGACAGAGTTACCTGCCTAGAACAGACAAGGCTGGTGTGATCTCCATGCCAACTTCAAGATTCCTTGTGAGCCTCAGAGCAGCAGGAAGGGGGCTGGTAGGGAAAAAGGGGTACAGAGCACACAGCCCAGCCCTGGCTCCATAGTACATATGCCAGGAAACCAGGAAAAAAACCAGCACCCATGGCCTCACCACAGGAATGGCAGAGCTGCACTTAGGTAAGAGGGGGAAGACAAAGGCCCACCTGGGATACTGGGTGGGTATGAGGGCCTTACCCAGCGAGGACAAAAGTGCCATGTTCTCCAGCATCACATCTCGGTACAGTGATCTCTGAGCCTCATCAAGATGCCCCCACTCCTCCTGGGAGAAATATATGGCCACGTCCTCAAAGACCACACAGCCCTGACAAAATTGAGATAGTTCAGTACATAAGCAGCTTCTTCAAATGGTGTTTTCTATTTATCTCTTTCTCACCCTTTAAATACAGGGCCACACTAATATCTCCTCTGCCATCCAAAACCCATATTCTGAACCACCTGCTTATCTAACTTTCTCAGACCAAGCCAATATTGTATTTCCTTTGTCCTAAATTGACCCAAGGACAGGTATCACACTTCTATTTAGTGACAGCCCCTGAGCCCCAGATGTGCTGGTATTATTTAAACTAGCCAATTTTAAGCTGGTCACTCTGCCCTGCCTTGTCTTGTCTTTCCTCAGGAACCTTAACAGAAGCCATGGCCCAAGCTTTTCCCTTGCTCCTGTCTTCTGCCTCCTGATCAAATCTGGTCCTTCAATAGCCATGTGGCCCCTCTTGAGGAAATGTGAGAAATAAATATCTTCTTTCAATGTTATTGGCCTGTCTCTGTCATCACTCATTCACATCCATAAATTAAAACCCCACAGGCACAATCGCTGTTCTACATCTCTCTACAGGATCTCTCCCCCACAACCTCCCCATGTGGAAGAGATACTAGGTCTTGGTAGCATGGGTTAATTTCTCTCTACTTTCTCATTGATCGCTGTGTCCAGCACACTGAGAAAATGGGTGGGGTTGGTAGGAAAGCACCATCTAAGATGGGGATGTGGGTTGGGGGGCTCTACCTCTCTCCTGCCAGCCAGTATGCCTGGGGGCCTCCAGATCTTTCCTCCTGGTCAACCAAACTCAGACTCATCCTTCTCCCTAAGGGCCCAGCGTCAGGGCCTGGGGGCCATCCACTCGCACTCCTCCTGCCTGCACGTGACTCTCTGGCACTCCCACCACATCTCTGCACTCTCCGCTACTACACTTCCACAGATGACTCCCAGCCCACATCAGTTCGGTTCCCCTCTGAACAGGCTGCTCGTAACACGGAAACCAGGTGATGCATGGCGAATACATCCAGCATCCAATTCAGCCCCCATCGTGCCCAGAACACCACAATCCCTTCATGCCAGGGGCACCCCAAAGCCCTGCTGTGAAGGTCTCCCCACCTGCCCTTTTCTGACTTCATAGTCAGCCACCTAAACCATGTGAGGACTTCATGTTCTCTGGGCTATCTTCTGCAATCCACATTCTGTCTCCTCAGCAGTGAGGACAACTGCTCTCCACCGAAACCTTACTCAAAGCCCAGGTGACTAACCTCTATACTTCCACCTCCACTCTCACCCCGCCCCAGCTGAGGCTTATCAATTTTCCTAATTGATCTCATTTCCCCCTTCACCACCCCAATCATGTCTACTCTCTCCTCAGAAGCCTTTCTTACTCCTCTACCCTACCCTCTCACACACATTCATCCCCACACTCTGTTCCCTCATCTGTCCTGTGACTCCTCCCCTACCATCCACGTGCCTAACAGAGACTTGGGTCTCTGCCCCTTCACTTCATTCCTTATTGCCAAACAGCACTGTCACAATGACATAGAAATGCCATCTCCTAAATTTGATCCACAGCTTGGTTTCAGTCCACACAACACCCGCCATGTTGTAGATGTCTTCAAACTGAGCTCCTCCACTAGGAGTCTCTGGAACATTAGTGACATGGACAAAAACTGACTCCTCATATTCTCTGAATATTCCCTATACTGCTGACTTTCCACATCTTAGCTGAGGGAGCATCTATCCTTCCATTCAAGACCAAAAACCATGGGGCCGCCTTTAATTCCACTTCCATAGCACCTCCCCAGTGCCATTATTTTCTATGTCATGAGATGTGGGCAGCTGTAGTTCAAAATACATCCTAAAGATAACCACTCCTCTCACCTCCACAGCCACCAGTCTTATCCAGCCACCACCAACATCCACCTGGACCAATGCAAGAACATCCTCTCAGTTCTCCCTTCTTTTACCTTCACCTTCAGAGCCTATCCTCCACTCTGAAGCCAGAGAGTCTCTTATATCAGAGTCACATTATTGTTTTCTTCTGCTTCAAATCTTCCCTATATCCTGCCACCCTGCCATTCGATGCCCAGAACCTCAGGCCCATTTTCTATTTGTTTTCAGTACAATGTGGTAGGGTTTTGAAAATTTGGGTGTATATTTTTAGCTTTTTAAGATTTTAGAGGATGTGATATTAAATTTTTCCATAGTAAATAGATAGTAATTTAGAGGTAAGTTAATGTCAAACCAATAATGAAGTGTTTGTAGAAATTTAACTTAATAACTTCACTTCTAACTGCTTTACCTGTGTGTACGTATTTAGAGGGATATTGGCTAGTGTTTAAATCAGTAAGTGTTTCACACATTGTTAAGTTAATGAGTTGTATAGCGGGGCTGAGCAAGAATGTCAGCTGCTGGTCTGTTCTGTAACCAGACCTGTCTGTTATACAATTCTCTGAAGGAAGCTTGCTGAGAAAGCTTGACTGGAGCAGTAAATCACCCCGTCTCACCCTGACATGTAGAGGAGGGGGAAAGCGATGCCCTGGTCTGGAACCCAGCCTCTCCAGTAGCCTGGATGATCTTGTTCCACAGGGAGTAGCCCTGAGAGTGAGCGCAGCCTGCAGATGCAGAATTTAAATGACCTTACACCTCTGTCTCCATCCTACCCCAGCTCCTTATCCCATCCAGGCCTCTCTTTTTTGAGACACAGGCTAGTACCCCTCCTATGCCAGGTCTGTACCTTTCTGGAGAGAGTATTACTTTTGTGGATTCACCCATGGTAAGGCCTCAAGTCTTGGCCTTTTCCTCCCTCACTGCAGAGCACATTTGATAACTTCTAAACTTCCCTACTCAATCTGGTTGTTAGGCTGTATCCTGTTCGTTGACAGGGTACGGCCTAACGATCTATTACTTTCACATCTCCACCCCAGCCCTGTTCCTCAAACCGCAGACCTTTCTGTCCCTCTACCCATGTGATATCAGCAACTTGAAACCCCTGAGAATCACGATGACCAAAATCTAACCCATGATCTCCCTGAAACCTACTCCTCATGCTGACTACCCCAATTCCATTCTTTGCGATGTTTGTTTTGCTCACAAATCTGCATTTTATGCAGCAGGAAATCCTGTCGACTTTCGGGTCTATCCAGAATCTCATCACATCTCCCCTCTGCTGCTACTGCTTTGACCCAGACCCTACCGTAATATTCCCAAGGTCCATTGCAGTGGCCTCCTCACTGGTCTCTCTCCCTCCATTCACCCATCCTCTTTCCCCAATTTTAAACTTCTAACTCTGGGCTTGCCCTTTCCATCTGCCCGCCCTTCCCGACCTTCCACGGCTTCCAGGTGCTCAGGTTGACATTCCAGAGAAGACTCCACCAAACCCTCTCTTCCCTGCAGAAACAGCCGCCGCGGGTTCCCACTGCGGTCCATTCAGTAGCACCTACAGGCCCTTTGCACGTACCAGTCCCGGAAGGGAACTTCCTCCCACACCTCATTATACTGGCCGAAACGGGGACCCCGCAAGAGATCTCCCCTGTCCACGGGACACGCGGCCTGCCCTGCAGTGACATGAGCAGGCGCCCCTCCGTCCGGGCTTCGGCACTAGGAGGTGGGGTCGGGCCGGGCACGAGCACTCACCTGAGTCGAGCTCATCGCCGCGGCCTCCGCCAAACGAGCCCGTGAAGACAGGGGCCAGGAACGGCGGGGACGGGGGTACGCCAAGGACACGGCAGTCCCGAGCGTCTGTCAGTTGAGCCTCACGCCCGCCTCTGTGCAGTGCGGACCAAGCCGTTTCTCGCGGTTTTCCGCTGCGTAGCCTCGGTGATGTTCCAGAGCTCCATAGGCCTGAGCGGATGAAAACCCCAGAAAGCAACAAAAATGACCGCCGCCAGTCACACGCCGGAAGTCCCGCCCTCACGTGATGCGCACGCGCCTATACGCCCCTTCGTTGGCTTAGTCGTGAGCCGCAGGGTCTTCTGGGTTATGAAGTTGCCACTCTTCTTCCGGACGTCTTAGAGAATTGGTCGCTCCCAGAGAAAGGCCCAGTGGCTCCGTTAGGGACGCTGGGAAATGCAGTTCCGGGACACCACAGGCAGGATGGGCATGATATGCTCTTTGTGGCGACGTACCCGGATTCTCTTGGAGTGCAGTCTAAGGATACTCAGAGAAGTGTTAGGGACCCATGTTTCAGACTCTATGAAGCACACCAAGTTTTCAGAGGCTACACATCCAAAGGGACACACCGTACCATAGAAGCACGCTATGTTCACTCATGCGTGTCCGCTATCTTGTCCCTTTTCACATACAGTTACGCTTTGGAGTTTGTTTAATAAGCTTCAATATTTTTGGTCCAGGAGAAGAAAGGCGGACTATAGACAGGGCTATGGGCAACTTGCCGGAAGGAAGAGAGAAGGTATTGAAGTATGTCGAAAGGATGAAGCGGTGCTTCTGGTCTCAAGAGGCACGTCTTTCCTGGCTGTGTGGTCAGTGATTGTGTCCCTACCAAGACAGCAACACTTTCATTCAAATAATATTACTCCACATCTAAGATATTTTACATTTATTTTAGGAATCTCAATCCCACCCGAAAATCAGAATGACTGATCATATGCCATGTCCTGAGAGAACGTTGCCTGCCATTTTCATAGCTGAAGCACACCTGCAAAGAGGGCTTCTTATCCCCAGGAAAAGGTGTGGAGTTCCATGATTTCATCTCCTTGCTGAAAGTGAATTATCATTTCACTTGCATTTTACAAGTGTCTGCAAAGGGAGTTGAAATTATCTGTGAAATAATACCAGGACATTATTAATAAAAGAAAAAGAAAAGAAATTATCTGTGAAAAACACTTGTGAAATGGAAATTACTGGAAGCTATTAATAATGATTATGTAGTTATTTTTTGAAAGTGGCTGAAGTAGCTCTCTAAACCTATCTGTCACATGTGGGGAAAAAAAGGTAAGATCTTAGTAAAGTTAAGGGAGAGACAGTGAAGTCAGAAGTTAGAGAATGAAGCTGAGCCTGTGGCTGTGCTGGAACCTTGGACACGGTATTCTCCTGACTGCAAACTAATTCTTTTTCCATATTTGAAAACATTGTTCATTAACTGCTTGGAGGGATAAGTAGAGATGATAAATGGAAAGACTTGCCACAAAGACAAAAATCAGTAGGGAAGCTTTGTAGTGGTAAGTATTTACTGCTCCACCACATATTTAGTGAGCAGTATGTACTGGCTTTCAGATCCATAGTAGGTGCACGGGACAAATTGGGATTGGGCTGCCAGCTGCTGTGTGTATACAGGACTGTTCTGTGTTTTCTTAGATTCTGTATTTGTCTGTTTCATGTCCATTAATCATGGGGTGAAACTAACAGCCAAAGTTTTTAACTTCTCTTTCTTGCAAGTCACTTAGATGCGTGACATTAATATAAAAACCTCACAACCACAAATCTTAATATGTGTGTTTTCCCTTCCCGCCCATGGGGATGTCCTCACCTACTTATTCCCTGCCACTTTAGTTGTAAAGACATAGTCCAAATTACTCTCTTCTCTGCTTCCTGGTTCCTGCATGTGACAGAGTTTCTTGTGACCTGTGTGGTGTTCAGTACCCTCATTTCCAGGGAACAGTTGAGCAACATTAAACTTTTCTTTTAGTGGCATTGACCTGTATTGTTACTAACTAACCTTTATAAATCAAGGCCCAGGGACAGTTCGAGGACATGTCCTGTATTTAATAATTTTTCCTGCATCCTATATTGACTTGTCAGAAAGCCTGAATTCAGCTTGTTACAATACATTACAAAAAGTCAGCAGTTAGAGCTATTTTTCTTACACCGTAATTGGCAATTAAATCACTTAGTGGCAACACTAGCTAAAAATCATATCCCCACAAATAAAATTTAGGCAATACATATGGTTGCCCTGCAAGTTTGACTTTGGGAAGATCAGAAACAGGGATTGAAAATTAAATTGCTTATTTTTCACGTTCAAGTAAGGAAAAGACTTTTCTCTGGCCCAAATCCAAAGTCATGAATGGGTAACCACTGTTAATTAGAGTTAAGTTGGGATGAGTTATGCTTGGAAACATATGCCTGGAAATCCAGCTATTCAGCAACAGCTTCACTGCGGTAACAAACTTTCTGAAATTTAGCAAATCATTGTTAGGCCAAACTTCTAAAATTCTTCTTTAGGACTGGTAAGGTCCAGTTCCAAAGAAAGCCAATCAGCAATCAGTGACAGTCCCAGGCTGCTAGGCAACAGCCAATCAGCAAGTGCCTCATGTGGGTGACCCTATTTATATGAGTCAGTTGGTCAACTGTTGTGATCACACTAATGCACTGAAAGCCCATCAATCTTTCAACATGATCACATCTGAAAGTCCCCAATCCCTGAACGTCAGACTTCCCAAAAGTTCATAAAGTAGCAGCTTTGGCTTTGTCTGAGGAGACTATCTGACAACCACAGCTCTCCTTGGCAGGCAAATGGTAGCTGCACTTTTTATTTTTTAATTTTTTTGCTTTAGGTATCAAGCTCAATTCATTGTTAGTTTAAAAGTTTATAACCTTTCAATGGTTCAGTTTGTTTAGGATTAGTTATGATTATCATTAGTTATGACTAGTTATGAGGACATGAAATGATAGACTGACCCAGATGTGACATTATAAAATGCAATGTTTTCAATTCTTGTGTAAGTTGCCATTATCTATTTTGCTGTACACGGAATGCAAAAATGTCAAATTGCAAGTTTATAATTATGATGAACTTGCTGAGTGGGCATTTATTAAATAATAATATTCACCAGATGTACGACCCTGCTATTCCATTTCTAGATTTTTGCCCACAGAAATGAATAGATTACCATCTAACAAATTGGTTAGAAGACACATTGTAAAAAACAAATTTCCTTAGGTGGTTTACCAGCTTTGAAAATTCCATTTCTTGAAATTACTGTAGGGGTCTCAATTTAGCTGGTAGCTGTTAAGTCACAACTAGGCTAGGAAAGTGTGAACAGTGTGAAAGCCTTCCTTTTCTCATGTCTCTGAAAGGACCAGATCTTCTCTGAAATTCATATACCAATTCATCCCTGTTCCTCACAGCCATTTATTCTACCACTCATCAGCCCCTGTTATAAGTCTCTTGAAGCTTTTCTTTTCTTTTTTTTTTTTTTGTATTCACATGCCCTAGTAAGAAGAGATTTGTTCTTTTACATGTAGCATAGTACTATTATGTTCTACACTTAACATTTTTCCTTCCTTGTTACTCAAAAAGTGTGTTTAAGATATGCACATATTACTGGGTACTCCCCTCTCAATTGTTATGAATTACCCTAATCGTGATACTTTAGTGTACATATTCATACTTCCATTTCTCCACTCACGGATGCTCCTGGATCTTCTCATTACCTGTTGCCACAACATAGTTCCCCCATGTCCTGCTGAATAGTACTGTGAGCAAACTTTCCCCTGTGAGTAATCGTGGACCTGCTTGAGAGACATAAAGGAAGCAGATTGTTGCATTACAAGATATTCCAGGAACGCATTTGCGAAAGTCCCTGTCCAGATTGGTTTTAAAACTGCTGAGTCCTTGACCCTCCTATGAGGTATACATGATTGCTTCTACATAATTCCTTCCCTGCTCTCCAAAGTTTAGTAGTTTGAATAATTTCAAGTAATAATCATTTATATTTAATTTGCCTTCATCCTATACCAAGGGTTTAATCATCCATTCACAGACTTGATAGGCAATTGACTTTCTTATTCAGTTTATTGTCTGCTTATATTTTAGTTTATTTGTAGGGCCTTTGACTTCTTATTTTTAAATAAGAGCATAAAAGTTAT
>NW_012150008.1:1127247-1129929 GCF_000956105.1 Propithecus coquereli | reverse complement strand
GAAGATTAATAAAACAAAAAGTTGGTTCTTTGAAAAAATAAACATTGAGGTGCCTCTTGCTAGATTAAAGACAAGCAGAAAAGAAAGGACTCTAATAAGCTCAATCAAGAATGAAAAAGGAGGGAAGAGGCAACCAAGGCTCCTGCGGACCAGCAGCATGGCGTGGTCGGGGAATAAGGCAGCTATTGTGCTATGTATGGATGTGGGCTTTGCCATGAGGAACTCCTTTCCCGATGAAGAATCCCCATTTGAACAAGCGAAGAAGATAGTGACCATGTTTGTCCAGCGACAGGTGTTTGCTGAGAGCAAAGATGAGATTGCGTTAGTCCTGTTTGGTACAGATGGCACTAAGAATGCCCTTGCTGCTGGGGATCAGTATTAGAACATCACAGTGCACAGACACCTGATGCTGCCAGATTTTGATTTGCTGGAGGACATTGAAAGCAAAATCCAACCAGGTTCTCAACAAGCTGATTTCCTGGATGCACTGATTGTGTGCATGGATGTGATTCAACGTGAAACTGTAGGAAAGAAATTTGAGAAGAGGCATATTGAAGTGTTCACTGACCTCAGCAGCCCATTCAGCAAAGATCAGCTGGATATCATAATTCATAACTTGAGGAAATCTGGCATCTCTCTGTAATTCTTCTTGCCTTTCCCAATTGCCAAGGAAGATGGAACTGGGGACAGAGGAGAAGGTAACTTGCCCTTGGACCACCATGGACCCTCCTTGCCTCAAAAAGGAATTATTGAGCAGCAAAAAGAAGGTATTTAGATGGTGAAAAAGGTGATGATGTCTTTAGAAGGTGAAGATGGGCTGGATGAAATTTATTCCTTCAGTGAAAGTCTGAGGCAGCTATGTGTCTTCAAGAAAATTGCGAGGTATTCCGTGCCTTGGCCTTGCCAGCTGACCATAGGACCCAATTTGTCTATAAGGATAGTGGCCTATAAATCGATGCTACAGGAGAAAGTTAAAAAGACTTGGACAGTTGTGGATGCAAGAACCTTAAAAAAAGAAGATATACAAAAAGAAACAGTTTATTGCTTAAATGATGATGATGAAACTGAAGTTCCTAAAGAGGATACTATTCAAGGGTTCCGCTATGGAAGTGATATAGTTCCTTTCTCTAAAGTGGATGAGGAACAAATGAAATATAAATCGGAGGGGAAGTGCTTCTCTGTTTTGGGATTTTGCAGATCTTTTCAGGTCCAGAGAAAATTCTTTATGGGAAATCAAGTTCTAAAGGTCTTTGCAGCAAAAAATGATGAGGCAGCAGCAGTTGCACTTTCCTCGCTGATTCACGCCTTGGATGAATTAGACATGGTGGCCATCGTTCGATATGCTTATGACAAAAGAGCGAATCCTCAAGTTGGCGTGGCTTTTCCTTATATCAAGGAGGCCTATGAGTGTTTAATGTATGTGCAGCTGCCTTTCATGGAAGACTTGCGGCAATACATGTTTTCATCCTTGAAAAATAATAAGAAATACACTCCTACGGAGGCACAATTGAGTGCTGTTGATGCTTTGATTGACTCCATGAGCTTGGTAGAGAAAGATGAGGAGAAAGACACCATTGAAGACTTGTTTCCAACCACCAAAATCCCAAATCCTCAATTTCAGAGATTATTTCAGTGTCTGCTGCACAGAGCTTTACATCCGCAGGAGCCTCTGCCCCCAGTTCAGCAGCACATTTTGAATATGCTGGATCCCCCCACCGAGGTGACAGCAAAATGTCAGATCCCTCTCTCTAAAATAAAGACCCTTTTCCCTCTGACTGAAGCCATCAAGAAAAAGGATAAATAACTGCTCAGGATATTTTCCAAGACAATCATGAAGATGGACCCGCTGCTAAAAAATGCAAGACTGAGGAAGGAGAAACCCGTTTTAGTGTCTCCAGCCTGGCAGAAGGCAGCGTCACCAGTGTTGGAAGCGTAAATCCTGCTGAAAACTTCCGTGTTTTAGTGAGACAGAAGAATGCCAGCTTTGAGGAAGTGAGTCACCAGCTCATAAATCGCATTGAACAGTTTTTGGATACTAATGAAATACCATATTTTATGAAGAGCATGGACTGCATCAAAGCCTTCCATGAAGAAGCCATTCAGTTTTCAGAAGAACAGCGCTTCAACAGCTTCCTGAAAGCCCTTCAGGAGAAAGTAGAAATTAAACAATTAAATCATTTCTGGGAAATTGTCATTCAGGATGGAATTACTCTCATCACCAAAGATGAAGCCCCTAGAAGCTCTGTCACAGCTGAGGAGGCCAAAAAGTTTCTGGCTTCCAAAGAAAAACCAAATGAAAATGCAGCAGCCGTATTTGAAGAAGGTGGTGATGTGGACGATTTATTGGACATGATATAGGTCGTGGATGTGGGGAATCTGAGAGAGCTGGTCTCGCCACGGTGCTGAGAGTTCTGATGGAATAAGCTGGAGGAGGCCATTCAGAAGCTCTGGAGACAGTCCCAGCAGGTTACTCAAAAGTACATCACCTAATTCTCTGGGAATGAGTACACACACACATATTACAGGGGATAATTTAGACCCCATACAAGTTTATAAAGAGTCATTGTTAAAAAAAAAAAAAATGAAAAAGGAGAAATAACAACTGATACCACGGAAATACAAAATATCATCTATGAATATTATAAAAGCTTCTATGTATATAAACTTGAAAATGTGGAGAAA
>NW_012150008.1:1123174-1125532 GCF_000956105.1 Propithecus coquereli | reverse complement strand
GCTGTTTTAGTTACTATAGCCTTGTAGTATAGCTTGAAGTCTGGGAAATTGATGCCTCCCAATTTGTTCCTTTTGCTTAAGATTGCTTTTGCTATACAGGGTCTTCTCTGTAAAAATAGAATTATTTTTTATAGATCTGCAAAAACTGATGTTGGTATTTTAACAGGGATTGCACTGAATCTCTAGATCACTTTGGGTAGTACAGACATTTTAACAATGTTGATTCTGGCAACCCATGAGTGTGGTATGGTTTTCCACCTGTTTATGTCCTCTATTTCCTTCCTCAGTGTTTCGTAGTTCTCCCTGTAGAGGTCTTTCACCTCCTTGGTTAAATATATTCCTAGGTATTTTATTTGTTGCTATTGTGAAGGGTATTGAGGCTTTGATTTAGTTTTCAGTTTGACTGTTGTCAGCATATGAAATGCTACTGATATCTGTACATTCATTTTGTAACCTGAGACTTTGCTGAATTTATCAATTCCAGTAGTCTCATGGCAGAATCTTCAGGTTTTCTAGATATAAGATCACGTCATCAGCAAAGAACAATAGTTTGACCTCTTCTGCCCCCATCTGGATGCACTTGATTTCCTTCTTTTGCCTAATTGCTGTGGCTAGGACTTCTACCAATATGTTGAATAGAAGTGGTGATAGAGGGAAAACTTGTTTGGTTCCAGTTCTAAGGCAGGAATGTTTTCAATTTTTCCCCATTCAGTATGACATTGGCTGTGGGTTTGTCGTATATAGCCTTGATCATTTTTAGGTAAGACTCATCTATGCCTATTTTGTTAAGTGTTCTTATCATAAAATGGTGCTGAATTTTGTCAAATGCTTTTTCTGCGTCTATTGAGAGGATCATATGGTCTTTATTTTTACTTCTACTTATGTGTTGAATTACATTTATAGATTTGTGTATATTGAACCATCCCTGCATCTCTGGGATGAAGCCTACTTGGTCATGATGGATTATTTTTTTGATAAGCACCTGAATTCAGTTTGCTAGGATTTTGTTGAGAATTTTTGCATCTATATTCATAAAGGATATTGGTCTGTAGTTTTCTTTTTTTGTTGCTTCCTTTTCTGGTTTTGGTATCAGGGTGATGTTGGCTTCAACAGAAACTCTCATCTCTACACAAAGTCATGGAAACTAAACAACATTCTGCTGAACGATTATTGGGTTAAGGAGGAAATTAAGATGGAAATCACAAGATACTTTGAACTAAATGATAAAGGAGACACAAGTTATCAAAATCTGTGGGACACAACTAAAGCAGTCCTGAGAGGAAAATTTATATCCATAAATGCTTACATCCAAAAGACAAAAAGATCACAAATCAACAATCTAATGAATCATCTCAAAGAACTGGAAAAGAACAAGCAAACCAACCCCAAACCCAGCAGAAGAAAAGAAATAACCAAGATCAGAGCAGAACTAAATGAAATCAATAATAAAAAAACTATACAGAAGATTAATACAACAAAAAGTTGGTTCTTTGAAAAAATAAACATTGAGGTGCCTCTTGCTAGATTAAAGACAAGCAGAAAAGAAAGGACTCTAATAAGCTCAATCAAGAATGAAAAAGGAGAAATTACAACTGATACCATGGAAATACAAAATATCATCTCTGAATACTATAAAAATCTCTATGCACATAAACTTGAAAACGTGGAGGAAATGGACAAATTCTTAGAAACACACAGCCTCCCTAGGCTCAATCAGGAAGAAATAGAATTCCTCAACAGACCAATATCAAGTACTGAAATTGAAGGAGCAATAAAAAACCTTCCTAAAAAGAAAAGTCCCAGACCAGATGGTATCATACTCGAATTTTGTCAGACCTCCAAAGAACTGGTGCCTATCCTGCAGAAATTATTCCACAATATTGAGAAGGAAGGAATCCTCCCCAAAATGTTTTATGAAAATCTCATAAGAAAATCCCAGGCTCAAATGATTTCACTAGAGAATTCTATCAAACATTTAAAGAACTATCGCTAATCCTTCACGAACTATTCCAGAAAATAAGAGAAAAAAACATTTCTTAACTTATTCTATGAGATCAGAATTGCTCTGATACCAAAGCCAGAGACATCACAAGAGAAGCACAAACCAATTATGTCTCATCAATATAGAAGCAAAATACATCAACACAGTATCAGAAAAACTGATTCAATAACATGCAAAGAATTATATATCAAGACAAAACAAAGTGGGATTTCTCCCAAGACTGCATGGTTGGTTGAACATCTGAAAATTAATACAGCATATAAAGACAAAAAAAAAAAAAAGGTACTCCAAACACCCACACATGATTATCTCAACAGATGAAAAAAAAGATTAATAGGAACAGAGAGCCCATAGAT
>NW_012150008.1:1104942-1120331 GCF_000956105.1 Propithecus coquereli | reverse complement strand
GCCACGGCACTCTAGCTCGGGCAACATAGTGAGACTCTGTCTCAAAAAAAAAAAAAAAAGATGATGGATTAATCTCAAAATAGCTATGTGTAGTAAAAACAAACAAAAAAAAGCCAGAGCCCCCACCCCCTAAAATATACATATGATTTCACTTATAAAATTCTAGAAAATGATTGCTGTTGTTTGCAAACTGAGAAAAAAAAAAAGGAAGTATTAGGATGTAAGTATTATAAAGGGACACAAGGGATCTTTTGTTGTGTTGGAAATGTTCATTATCTGGACTGTGGTGGTTTCGCAGGTGTATACACATGCTGAAACATGGTACATTTTACTTTGCATATTTGTAGTTTATTGTGTGTCAATCATACCTCAATAAAGCTGTTAAGAACTAAATGTTCCCCATACAAATCCGTATCTACCATTCCTCTTAGAAAGTTAGATCTGCCAACTATTTTGGCTCTACCACATCTCTCTCTCTACATTTTAGGAGAGCGAGCCCTGCCTCAATGTCAGCAAAAACTGGAGAGCAATGGAGTCCATTTCTGCGTCAGTCACTAGGAATGCTGGCTGGGTAAGAGAATCCCCACCCCTGGATTTCTCTTCTGTCAGTGCTGGGGTTCCTGCCTGTGCAGTGACGGCCATAAGGTCAACTGCCCAGGGAGGTACAGAAATCCAGACATCTTTAGATTATTTACTCTGACAGTGGCCTTGGCCACAGGAAATACAAATATCTGGACACCCTGAAAATTTCTGCACCTCATTCCACACAGTCATAATTGCATGGACATTTGTGGATGCCCCTTTACAATGTAAAAATCTTGTTTGCCACAGTCATCCCCACTCCAGCATCTCAGTGTTTCTGTACCAATCGTGATTCTCATCTTGCCCTGCAGATTACAGTGAATGGCACTTGCCTATGGGATTCTCGCTATCAGAGACTGGCTCCTGTACAGGACCAGAAGATATCAATCCCTCAACAATGCTGAGGAATATGTGAGTCAAGGGACTCAACTGTTGTTTCCACAAACACTAGAGATTTTCTCACCAACCATGCCCTCAGGATGAACACTGGGCTCACAGGAAATCCTGACATCCGGGCCACAGAATTAGGCACACAAAGTTCTTCAGTCTTTCCTAGCAGGCCTAGGACAACAGTGCAAATTAGGTTGAACTAGACTGAGAACTGTTCTGTCATCCTGTGGTCCCCTCTGAGGCACATAAAGATGGTGCCCACAAAAGGTATTCCTCCCTTCATATTGACAGAACCCAATTCTCTCAATCCACTCTATAGAGTAAACAGAACCCCCAAAAGTAAAGGCTGCCTCAATAGGCCTTTGTCACTGTAGTAATCAGAGCAGCACTGGACAGGCAAGGTCCAAAGTTGGGTGATTTGGCAGTAGGGCAAATAAGTCACAACCATCATGTTTACAGTCAACATCTTCCATGAAGGGAAACTTTGTCGGAAAATCCCTAGCATACTTTAGCTCAGATCCTTTTGCACAGAGCTAGATTATGTCCACTCAGAACCTAATCACGAGGGAAAAAATGAGGACCTTCAATGGGCTCAGAACACTCATGGTTCCCTGCAGGGAACAGCGGAGCGAGCACAGAGGTCTGCCTTCCCTGAGCAAAATGTGAGTGATTGACATACAGCTTGTAGCAATAAGATGGCTTCCGCCACAGGCACTGGCAGTGATATAACTGTCAAAAGCCCTGGGCAGTTTAGAAAGTGCAAAACACCTCATGAAAGCATCCCACGTATATGGTGCTTATGGAGAATCTCCCCAGGGTGGATGTATGCACGTACCAGGTTCACCTACTGGTTCTCTCACAAAGGGTACTCACGGAGGTTTTCTCTGGTGTGAGTCGCATAAGGTTGAACAAGGAAATAGCACATTTTCTGCATTCATAAGGCCTTTCTCTAGTGTGAATTTTCTGGTGCTAAACAAGTTTAAGAGATGCAGCTAAAGAGTCACCAAAACTGTTGCACTCACGAGGCCTTTCTCCAGTGTGAACTTTCTGGTGCCGAACAAGATGGGAACTTCTGCTGTAGGCTTTCCCACAATTACTGCATACATAAGGCTTTTCTCCAGTGTGAACCCTCTGGTGTAGAATGAGGCTAGAATTGCGGCTAAAGAACTTCCCACACTCACTGCACTCATAAGGTCTTGCTCCAGTGTGAACTTTCTTGTGTTGAACAAGATGGGAGCTACTAATATAAGCTTTCCCACATTCACTGCACACGTAAGGCCTTGCTCCAGTGTGAACTCTCTGGTGTAGGATGAGGCTGGAGTTGTGGCTAAAGCATTTTCCACACTCATTGCACTCATAAGGCTTTGCTCCAGTATGAATTCTCTGGTGTACAATAAGGTTGGAGCTATGGCTAAAGAATTTTCCACATTCACCACACTCATAAGGCCTTTCTCCAGTGTGGATTTTCTGGTGCTGCACAAGTGTGTCTTTACGGCTAAAGGCCTTCCCACATTCACTACACTCATAAGGTCTTACCCCAGTGTGAATTATCTGGTGCTGAACAAGTGTATCTTTGCAGCTGAAGGCTTTCCCACATTTACTGCACACATAAGACCTTGCTCCTGTGTGGACTCTCCTGTGCTTAATGAGGCTGGAGTTATGGCTAAAGAATTTCCCACATTCAATGCACTCATAAGGCCTTGCCCCAGTGTGAATTCTCCAGTGCTCAATAAGATGGGAGCTTTGACTAAAGAATTTCCCACATTCACTGCATTCATAAGGCCTTTCCCCAGTATGAAATCTCTGGTGTTGAACAAGTGTGTCTTTACGGCTAAAGGCTTTCCCACATTCACTGCACTTATAAGGCCTTTCTCCAGTGTGAATTCTCTGGTGCTGAACAAGGTGGGAGCTTCTGCTGTAGGCTTTTCCACATTCACTGCAGTCATAAGACCTTTCACCAGTGTGAACTCTCTGGTGTTGAACGAGTGTGTCTTTGCGGCTGAAGGCCTTCCCACATTCACTACATGTGTAATGTCTTTTTCCAGTGTGAAATTTCTGATGCATTTTTAGGTGGGACAGATGAATAAAGGCCTTTCCACACTCCTTACACACATGAGATGTTTCTCCACTGTGAATTTTTCTGTGATTAACAAGAGCTGATTTCTCCTTGAACACATTTCCACATGGTAGGCATCTGAAGGGTCTCATCGCAGTATGAGTTATCTGGTTGTCAAGGAGAGTAAAGGTGTTCAGGAAGGCTTTCTCATTATCACTACAATTGAAAACCATCTGTCCATCACAGTCTCCCTGATGTTGCCTGAAACCGGAACTGCATGGGAAAGATTCCATGCACGCTGCCCTTTGATACGGACTCACCCAATCGTGAGTGGTCTGGTGCTGGAAGAGGCCAGAGCTGTCTGACAAGTCCATCCCTTCCTCCCTGCATGCAAAGGATCTTCTGAACACGTGGACTGCACAGCTCTTCACAAATGAAGCCCCTTCATTATCCCCTCTGAAGCCACTTTCTCTACTACGTTGCTTCTGGTGCTGGTAAAATTTTGCACTGAATGAGAATCCTCTCCCACGTGGCCCACACATATACAGTTTCTGCATAAGGTGTGATCCCTGGTGGTCAGCCAAGTGCAAAATGTCTTTCAAGAGTGGGTCACACATCTCACACGGGTGGGCTTCCTGGAGGAATGGACCTGATTCAGGAGTTGTGACCTGTGACACTCTTTCTACAGAAATGCTCTGCTCAGAAGGTACCTCCTCATCATATGCTTCACACCAACAACCTGAAAGGAAAGCAAAGAAATCCTGATGAAGTAGGTATTGACTTTGGTGGGAAGCAGCAGCCCCATCACAAATGTGCATGTGACATGTCAATATGAGTCTACTGGCTTATTGGCAGGACAAGGGAGCCAAGATCAGTTAAGGAAGGGCTGGTTGTCAGTACTAGGCCTCCAAAAGTCACAGAATGGAGGAAACTTAATGATGGGTAAAGACCTAATGACAATGATGGAGTAACGGATAGGGCATAGAGGTGAGGTCTGTAACTCATTTTTCTGCAAAAGGGTTTCAGCAGGGCCTTGGCTGCTGGTGTCAGGTGAGCTCTATGCAGAAGGGTATGTTCAAGCCCAGGAAAATCTGACTCCAAGAAAGCAGCTAATTCTCAAGGATTACTTAATGTACACAACTCATGACATGTTAAAGTAAGCCAGTGTCATAAAGCATTGCAGAGAGAGCAGAGGAGAACGAGGAAAACATGGAGATCAGAGAAATGGGGAAATATCCAACTAATGGAAGACTGGAGGGAAATGACAAGTGGGCAGAGTGGCAAGAATGGGGAAAGAAAAGTAGAAAGAAGGTATTGCCGTGGGCCTTGGCAAAAAACACTTGTGAACACAAAAAAGGCTGAAGGTTTGATCTAAACGCAGCCATAACATGACACCCTCCTCCAGATCCCATTCAGCAGACCCTCTCTAGACCTCCCTAACTGTGGGTGGACTAATATCTGCCCTGTCAGACACCCAAGGCTTTCTGCCCCTCTCCAACTGGACAACTGCATAGGATTTGGAAAATCAATGTTGTAAAGAAAACAAAGGGCAGATGAGTGGTGCAGGCAGACCCACCCCACAGAAAAGAAAAGAAAATGTTAAAAAGGAACCTCCAAGGAAGATTTGGCAGAACAGTCCTGTGGCTGCCACAAGTGACCATGTCAGTACCTGCAATTCCTGACACAGAAAGGCCCCAGGAAATGTCGGCTAGAGAACAGGGGCAGAACCTGGGACACAGAGGTGCCAAAGATCAGGACAGTCACCTAGCCAGTGAGTGCCCATGCTACGTGGAATCTGTTTAACAGACTGAAAAATCCCTGAACCCCTAACCTTTTCCTGCAAGGTTTTGGGGCAACAGATGTTGGGAGTACTCAGAGAGGGAGGGGACACAGCACACAGCCCAGCACTGGCACCCACAGCACTTACTCTGGGAAACTGTGAAGGGAGAGAGAAGAGTCACTGATCTGACTGGATAAAAAGAGCTGCTCCTGGGGAACAGGGGAAGAACCAACCCCACCAAGGACACCAGAGGCAGTAGAAAGGGCTGTGGAAGGCAGCCTCTAAGATGGTCCCCAGTGAGTTCTACGTCTGGGTACTCTTGCTCTTGTGTGAGCCTCTTCCCTTGGATTGCAGGCTGGCCTGACTGACTCATTTCTATGGAACAGAAGATGACAAAAATGATAGAATGTCACTTTCAAAACTAGGTTACAATCCTGGGCTTCCATCCTGAACACTCTCACTTGCTGAAAGAGAAGTCAGCTACCATGTTATGAAATCTACTACAAAAAGGCCCACTGGTGAAGGAAGTGAGGGAGGCCTCTGGAAAACAGCCAGCAAGGAATTAATGCTCACAGTCCAACAAGCCACAAGACACTAAATCTGGAAACAACCATTAGTGAGCCTGTAAGTGGATTCTTCCTGAAATGGGCCTTCAGATGAGACCATAATTCTGGCTGAGAGCTTGACTGAAACCTCATGAGAACCAAAAGCACCCACATAAGCTGTGAAGAGATTCCTAATGCACTAAAACTGAGAGATAATGAATCTTTATTGCTTCAAGCCACTAAATTTTAGGGTTATTTGTCATGTAGCAATAGACAACTAAAACGGGGACTTACCCAGAGTGGCCACAAGTGCAAAGTTCTCCAGCATCACATCACGGTATAGGAATCTCTGAGCCTCCTCAAGGAGTTCCCACTCCTCCCGGGAGAAGTACACGAACACATCCTCGAAGGTCACACAATCCTGCCATTATGGGGACAGTTGAGCCCATAGGCAGATCTCACCCCAGAGCCCTCCTCCCTCCAGTCTATCCCCTCACACACCTACCCTCTCTAGGGGTGGGGAACCTGTGGCCTCAAGGCCACACATGGCCCTCCAGATCCCCAAGTGTGGCCGCTCAACCGAGTCCAAACTTCACAGAACAAATCCCTGAATTTGTTTTGTAAAATTTGGATTCAGTCAAAAGGCTACATTCAAGGATCTAGAAGGCCACATGTGGCCCTCAAGGCCGCAGGTTCCCCATCACTGCCTGGCCCCTCTTCCCCCCAGGCTCCCAACTCAGAGGAGATACCAGGCCTTGGAACCACTAGTGCCTGTTCTCTCCTCATGTCTCTCTGACCACTGTGTCCAGCCCAGAGTAGAACCAGACAAGTGTGCAGACAGATGCTGTCTAAACTCTGTGCCTGGCATGAAGGACCCCAAACACTCTTCTATCAACCAGTTCTCCTGGTGTCATCCAGACCGTCCCTCCCAGACACAACCAAACTTAGGTCAGCCTTCTCCCATAAGCTGCCAATACTAGGGCCATTAGGTCGCACTCTTCCCAACATGCACATTACTCTTTGGACCATACCTTCCTCACACTTGGGACCCCGACCACCACTGACAAGCTCCGGGCCCATACCATATGCACCTCCATGGTATCCCCCAGACCCCACGCCACTCTACACACAGTGTCCAGGAAGTGCTCATCTGTCTTTATAACATGTGCCACAGCCACTCAAGTGCCTAAGCTACAGGCTCAGTTCTCAGTCCCTCGGTTTCACCTTTCTTACTGACAACATTGCCACCATGACTTAAACACACCCCACTCCACTCCACACATTGCTGCTACCTTTTGAACTTCTTTGAAAGAATCCCTCCCCAGAACTAAAAAACCTGTGTGTCCCCTTAATGCCTCAACTAAGGGGTCACTGGGACTTCTTAAACTAAACATGACCAAAGCCAAACTCCTGATATAACCACTAAGAATTACTCCTGCCACCAACTTCTCATCTCAGGTGACGGCACTTCCAACATTGTACCAGTTAAAGCTAAAAAATAAAAAACCTTGGGGGGTGGGGGTCATCCACAACTCTTCTTTTTCTCTCATTCACCCTTCACATCAAAAAATCCAATCACCCTACTAATTATAAAACACAGATTTAAAAAATTCACCAACGTCTCTCACCTCCACGGCCACACCATCAACACTACAACAGTAGGCTCCTCCCTCATGCTGAAAGTCTGCTCTCAACCTGAGAGCCAGAGGGAGCTTGTTAAGATCTGAGTCAGATCATCTCTCTCCTCTGCTTCACATCTTCCATGGCTTTCACCACTCAGGATAGAGGTCCAGCTCCTCAGCCAGCCATTCCTGACTCCTACCCCTGCTCTCTGCTCCCAACACACGTAATTAAGACCTGAGGTTTCCTGAGCACTCCCAACTCAATCTCACCTCCAAGCATTTGCACCCATCTGTTCCTCCTAATATATATACCTTTCCAGTCCTCATCCCATTGTTTGCCGTAAGTTGGAACTTCTCCACATAACTCCATGTAACTCCTGGCCTGGATTCCGGCTGCTGAGCCAGAAGTGATGCCGCTTCAGGGCCCCCAAACTCAAGTGCAGAGACAGAGACAGGTGAAGAGTCCCAGGATATCACTATGCGTCATCAGAAAACATGCTCAGCTATACTTATAAAACATATACAAAACCTACACATTCTCTAACGTCCATTGCCACCACACTCTGGCCCACCCACCATCAAAACTCACGTGAACAGCAGACTCCATCCTGATCTCCCTGTCTACCTCTGTGCCCCCCAATCTCTCCACTCTGCAGCCACAGGGAGTCTTTTAAGACCTGAGTCAGAGCATCTCCCTTCCCCGTACCAAACCTTCCATGGCTCCCACCACGCTCAGAAGAGAGGCCGGGCTTCTCAGGCTGCCATTCCACGTCTGACCCCTGACCACCCCGCTCCCCCGTTCTCACGAGGCATAATGGAGACTTGCGGTTTCCGAAACTCCGACTGTTACCTCCGAGCGTCTGCACAGGCTGGCTCCTGTGCCTTGGAAGCTCTTTCACCCCTCGTCCCGCTGACACTGGGAACGGGAACCTCCCCACATATCCGCCAGAGCGACGGCCCTCCACAGTCAGGAGAAGGGAGTGAAGAGGGCACAACGTCGCGGGACACACCAACCGGGTCGGCGTGGGCTTGAGGGACCCTCCACTCACCTGAACCCGGCCCACCAGCGCCGCCGCCGCCGCCATGAGCAGAACCGGGTCGTGAGAAGCCGCGGACGGGGAGTGCCCTGGGGGCTCAACCGAACCGCACAGCTCCGCCGGGCTGGACGGCCTCGTGCCGACTGCGGCACTCGGAGCCTGTCCCCCCGCACAGAAACGCGCGCAAGGCTGAGGTGCCACCTCCGGGGCGACGAGGACAGGGGGCGGGTGCGAGGCCTCGGCGAGAGCGCAGCCCCGGCGACACCGCCGCGCGAGGCCGCCCAGCCCAAGACAGGGGCTGTGGGTCGTCCCGAAGGCGCGGGGAAGGTCCCGATCTTTTTGCTGCCTTTCTTTGAGGGGTTCTGGGTGGGAAGCCGACCCCACCTAGGACTCCAAGCCTTTAGGGCCAGTGTGGACAGCCTGGGCGCAGGAAAAAGACGTAACGATGGCGACGCCGGAAGTCCCGCCCTCGCCGCCACCGGCACCGGGAAGTGGCGGCCGCGGGCCCAGCTTCGACCGCAGGTGCGCCGGGCACAGACTTCTGGGTGTTGTAGTTTGCGCCCTGCATCGGGCCAGGATCGGCGCCGCCAGAGGGCCCGCTCAGCGAGCGGGGAGGAACATGCGGGAACAGCATCTTGCAGAGCCGGAGCTCCCCTTAAACGGAACGCACCCAGATTCCTGTGGTCACCGGTGCCAATGCCACGCCTCAGAAACCGTCAGCAGGTGGCTCATTCTTTAATCCTCCTGCTTCTGAGGCCCCGGGAGAGGTGCTTCACCTGCTTTCGGAACTGAGATTTAACACATTCACTGCCATGTAAGTTGTATTTAACTCACGCTAGTTTTGAGCCCTGGGCCTCGTGAAGCATGTGTAACTCACATGAGCCGCGTCAATTATTTTTCAAGTTGCATATAACTCAGAAAACAATAAAAACTAACAAAATTTTCATTAGAAAGGATCGCTTTTTTTTTTATTCTATTTTCATAATAAAACACAGTGGCTCCAAGGAAAATTTTTTTTCCTAGTGTGGCAGTGTCTTACACTGAACAATGAGTGTATTTTGCTCGTGGGTATATTTCTTGAAAACTAGCTACACTTGTTTCCCCTGTAAATGTTTCCCATGCAGTAAAGGCATCCCCAATAGCTTCTGAGGCACAAATTTGCCTTCCCTCAGTTAATGCTGACAAACGTCATTTATCACCATGTATGTGATTTGTCTGGTTATGAACTTATCAGTAGAGTTCTCCAGTATTTACTGCTTGGTGTCTAACATGTCACTGACACTGAAGTTTGTGGGTTTTTTTGAGGGGGGCTGTATATTTTTAAAATTATTTTTAATGAATCCACTTCCATGACTGCCACAAACCCAGGCTGTTAATAGTATTGAGTTCTGGAGGTAACTACACCCACTATGGATTTTCTGGATACAATCATAAACTTCTCTCTCCACCTCAACTGAAAATTCACAATCACGAGGCTTCAATCCCTGCCCTTCTATTCCTAGAAACTGCCAAAGCCAACTACGTAGGAGGCTTTTTCAAAGGAAGACAACTTTGCTCTATGAGGCAGACAGCACCCCCAAACCACAAACAGGTTGGGGCTTATGCAGGCCTCAATTCAAGCATTTATTCTGGGAAAATCATCCACCTTGTAGCATGAAAGTAGCAGTTGCAACTTTAATTGGTGTTTTCTTCCACTTAATGACTGTTTCATGATTTACTTAAACATCTGTCATTTGAATTTATGGTTCTTGGTTATTATAAAATTGTTATAAATCTTTGTGTACATGTATTTTGGTATAAGAAAGCCCTCATTCCTAAGGTATATGCTCCCAAAGTGACTTGTTTGGTTATAAAATGTAAGTATGTTTAATTTTGATATGAAACCCTTACCTCAGACCATATATAAACATGAACTCGAAATGGGTCTTAGACTACATGAAATAACTAGAAATATAAAATTCCTAGAAGAAAACATAAGTCAAAGCTTTGCAATGTTGGGGAAGGCAAAGTCTTGGGTCACCAAGGAACACATGAAAGACAAAATATTTTGGTTTACATCAAAATTAAAAGCATCTAATCTTCAGAAGACACTGCTAAGAAAATAAAAAGGCAAGCCCAAAACTGAGAGAAGCTATTTGTGAAACACGTAATTATTTATTTATTTATTTATTTTGAGACAGAGTCTCACTCTTTTGCCCGGGCTAGAGTGCCGTGGCGTCAGCCTAGCTCACAGCAACCTCAAACTCCTGGGCTCAAGCGATCCTTCTGCCTCAGCCTCCCGAGTAGCTGGGACTACAGGCATGCGCCACCATGCCCGGCTAATTTTTTCTATATATTTTTAATTGTCCTATTAATTTCTTTCTAATTTTTAGTAGAGACGGGGTCTCGCTCTTGCTCAGGCTGGTTTCGAACTCCTGAGCTCAAACAATCCGCCTGCCTCGGCCTCCCAGAGAGGTAGGATTACAGGCGTGAGCCACCGCGCCTGGCCAAAACATGTAATTATTTTTATATATTTCTGTACAATATATTTTTTTAATGTAAGATAACACTATCACATGTAGCTCAAAAACTAAGTTCAAAAAGACTACCAAAGGAGGAATTCCAAAATACTCAGACTAAAGGCATTCGTTATTACAATTGGGACTACATCTATGGTGACAACTGTGAAACTCACACATCCCTACCTATACGCACACACGCACAGGTTCACCTGTTAAAATTCTAGTAACAGTTAATCTTCACACAATCTCTTAAAAGATTAAAAATGAGATTCCCTCTATGTGTCTGTTGAAGTTAATCATAAATCTTAATTTAGCTATGTGTTTTGTTTTGGCTCTAATTTGACCTCTAGAAAATTGTTGAGGTGGACTTGGATAACTCTCCCTAAGGAGAGGTAGAGGAGTTGAGAAATGGCAGAGAAGAACTAGAGCTCCCCTGGGTTATGCCATGTACAGTTACACTATCATCCCCATCCCACAGAAAAATAAAGAAAAAGAAATAAACAAGTTAACTAGAGATCAAGAAAGAATGTATGTATTGGGTTGTTAAAGAAACATGAAGAAATGGCTTGTTCTTTTAAGAAAATTAGAGTCTTAGGTGTGCAGTAAAATGTATCCATTCATATGTACATCCTATCTCCTTAAATATAAAATTATTTCACAACTTAAGCCTCCATGTTGCTCATAAAGTCTTATGCTCCTGCTCCCCAAGGGTAGAGACAATGTTCTGGGAAAAAGCAGGCTAACACAAAATGTTTTCAAGCACAACTTCATTTGTCTAATTGTACTGACACTGGACAACAGTAAATGTATACACAGGGAAAAATAAAGGGAAAGAGGGCCTTTTGTTTCTGAAACAGTATGTCCCTCTCCCCAGATAAAATAAGGAAAAAATGACAAATTGCAACAAGCATGTCAGGCAAGTCTGAAAGAAGCTGTGCTCCCATCTCTTTCTCTTTTCTATGTCTCCTCCTCCTTTCTTTGAATGTATCTGAGATAACATTTCACTGTAAACTAAGAAGAAAGATGTGGCTAAACGTTTTCCTATGTGCACAATAACCAGTGGGTCTCTCTCATGGGTGAATTCTCAGACACAGAATAAGACTCTAGGCTGGGTCAATTTCTAACATGATTCTTTAGATGGCAAATGAGGATCTACAACAGGTTTTTCCATAGAAATAGCACTGAGGAGTTTCTCTTTGGCATGAATGGCCAGATGCTGAGTAAGATGCTTCCTCTCACCACAGATTTTCTTCAGTGGTCATATTAAAAAATTCTTTCCTTAATATGAGTTCTTGGATTTTAACTGAAGTCTGTGCAGTTGAAAAAGGTTTTCTCACATCTGTCACAATGGTAGGGTTTCTCCCAGTATGAATTCGTTGATGCTGAGTGAGGGACGAGCTGCGATTAAAGGCCTTTCCACATTTACTGCACTCGTAGGGTTTCTCTCCAGTGTGGATGATGGAGTGTCGAATGAGGTTTGCACTCCGGCAAAAGGCCTTCCCACACTGGATGCATTCATAGGGCTTCTCTCCAGTGTGAATCCGCTGGTGCCTCGTGAGGTGTGAGCTGCGGCTGAAGGCCTTCCCACACTCCATGCACTCGTAGGGCTTCTCTCCAGTGTGGATGCTGTAGTGTCGAATGAGGTCTGCCCTATCGCTGAAGGCTTTTCCACATTCTTTGCATTCATAGGGTTTTTCTCCAGTGTGGGTCCTTTTATGCAAGACGAAAGTGGAGTAGTGGGTGAAGGCCTTCCCACATTCACCACACGCATACGGCTTCTCTCCAGTGTGAATCCGCTGGTGCTGCTTGAGGTGTGATCTGCGGTTGAAGGCCTTTCCACACTCCATGCACTTGTAGGGCTTCTCCCCGGTGTGGATGATGTAGTGTTGAATGAGGTCTGCGCTCTCACAAAAGGCTTTCCCACACTCATTGCACTCAAAGGGTCTTACTCCAGTGTGAATCTGCTGGTGCCATGTGAGGTACGACCGGCGGTTGAAGGCCTTCCCACATTCAATGCACTCATAGGGCTTCTCTCCTGTGTGGATGATATAGTGTCGAATGAAACCTGGCCTATCTCGAAAGGCTTTGCCACACTCTTTGCACACAAAGGGTTTTTCTCCTGTGTGGCTTCTGTTATGCAAGACAAAAGTGGAGCGGTGGGTAAAGGCCTTTCCACATTCACTGCATTCATAAGGCTTCTCTCCGGTGTGAATCCGCTGGTGCCGTGTGAGGTGTGACCTGCGGTTAAAGGCCTTCCCACACTCCATGCACTTGTAGGGCTTCTCCCCTGTATGGATGATGTGGTGCTGAAGGAGATGTGTGCTCTTGCTAAAGGTCTTCCCGCACTCGGTGCATTCATAGGGCTTCACTCGATTGTGAATCTGCACATGTTGAACAAGGAGGTAATTCTTCTTAAAGACGTTCCCACAGTCCTTGCATTTATAGGAATTTTTTCCTTTATGAATCAAGGGATCTGAAACTGTTCCATGTGAGTCACATTCATAGAGACCATCTTCTGGAGAGACTTGTTCCTGTACAATCACTGAACATAAACCATCATCTGTCCCCAAACCATCATGTTCAGGGCTCATTTTCCAAGGGAGTGTCTCCTTCAGCGGGTCCATCTCTGGTCTCCAGTGGCCTTCCTGCATCTCTGATGGCCCATCCTGATCCTTGGCTTGCTCCAGTTGGGAGTCCCCTGAGGCTCCCTGTGTCAGTTGCTGCTCGAGTGAGACTTCCTCAGGCAAGGCCAGGTGAGGAAGGGTAGGCTCTGGGGTCCAGGGTTGTGTGCTGTCACCTGAAGGGAATGCAATATACAAAAGGGCTCATTAGGCATGGCCACATGGAAGAAACAAAATCCCCACTTCAGTGAGAACAAGAAGATGAAAATAGTGATGATCTGAAAAAAGCTATGATTTGAAATCTCTGAAATCCAGGTTTGCAATTTGTTTCTCTTCGGTGCTTGAACTCTTGACACTTTTAAAGGGAAACCCAGAGGAAGAGGCTAGGACTAGGGACAGAGTGTCTGGAATAGAGAGCCCTGCTCACAGTCAAGACTGGGCTGGGTGGACGAGTAAAGATGACACTGTGTGTGGTGAATTTCCTCAAAGCAAGAACATGTCAAGGTGCTACAGAGGCCCGGGAAGGGGCACCTAATGCAGCCTAGATGGAAACATGAAGAGGTCAGGGAGGCTTCCCAGAGGCGGTGCCTCATGAGCTGAGTCCTAATGGAGAGGTGCAGCTGCCATATAGAGGAGACGGAAAAAGGACCTTTCAGCCTCAGGAAATAGATGTACAAAGGCAGAGTCTCCTGAGAATCCAGGGAACTGCAGCGAGAGGATGCAGCCCCATGACAGGTGGGTTGGTGAGGATACAGGGACATGTGGGGGCAGAGAGGAAGCTGATGCCCAGGATTCTGCCTCGGGGACAGCTGGTGATGGCCATGGTCACTCCCAAGACAGGGCTCCTAAGACACAAGGTGAACACGGTCTGAATAGACACGGTGAGTCCACCGTGTCAGAGGAACAGACAAGTGAAATGGCTAACAATACAGACCAGATCTTAAAGAAGAAAACTATAAAACTTAAAGACAATAAACATGTACATGAATGAAGAAATTAATAATATAAAGTCATCCATTCTCCCAAAACCAATCTATAAATTCAGTACAACCCGGAGAAACAGCAACCTGAAAAAGACTGGGAAAAGATCCAGTTTGATGGAGAAAATCATAAAACTTTAAACTATAAGAGGATCTGTATAGACTTAATAATATTCAATCATCACCTCTACCCAAATCAATATATAAATTCATATATAATCCCAACAGGCCTTATCAGTGATATCCATGTTAGGATACAACAATAAAATGGCCATCTGCACACCAAGAAGCAGACCTCAACAAACACCAGATCTGCCAGTACCTTGATCTTAGACTTCCCAGCCTCCAGAACTGTAAGAAATAAATATTTGTTGTTAAGTCATCTGGGTTATAGTACTGTTGCTCTAGCAACCAAACCTGACTAGGATGGTAGGGTGTGGGTAATGTTCTCATTCTTGAGTTGGGTGATAGTGTTAAGAAATGAGAAAATAATTTAATAAATATGTTAATCAGCCCTTAATGATTCAATGATGAGAGTGCATCATGAACCAAGGTTTACAATGAATCAAAGTCTGTACACCTGAGGTCCACTAATAAAAAGTTAGAGGCCACTTGAGTATAATGGTTTAAGACAACAAAAATTGCAGTCCTAGCAGAATTCAATATTAGCTTTTTTTTGTGGCACTTAGCAAGCCACTCAGATGCCATAAGCCTCCATTTAATCTCCAAAAAACAAGTCTAAACATAGTGCCTGCCTTGTAACACTATAGTGAAGATTAAGTGAAACACTGTACATCCATGTTCAGCATGGAGCCAGGCACCAAGTAAAAAACCAACACATAATAGCTATTTTTTATTATGGGTTGGTCAAAGAATACACATCTGGCAACAAACTTGAAAGTACACAAATTTAAGATGTAAGAACATGTGAATTAACCTTGGAGAGTATTTCAGAGTAATAAGGATGGGCTGTGAGATGCCGAATAAAGCCAACATTAAAGTAAAGATCAGAGTTAGGGAGAACAGTAAAGTCTACGGACAATAAGGAAAGAGAATCCAAAGAGCCAGACTCTCAAGTACAGTAAAATCTGAAAAGTTTGTGCTGCAGCCTCAGTTCAATGCTAATTATTACAGTAATGCAACAGGGACTACAGTTAGTTTTAGCAGCTATGATCTAACACAGCATCTTTATGTTTGCATTTCTCTCAACTGCAAATGTCATCCTGTACAAATTGTATTTGTGTACCTAAGTTTTGATAAATTTTAACTTTTTAT
>NW_012150008.1:1098198-1102156 GCF_000956105.1 Propithecus coquereli | reverse complement strand
TCTATTTAATACATGAGGAATGTACAATAATCAGGCTGGTTTCGAACTCCTGAGCTCAAACGATCCGCCCACCTCGGCGTCCCAGAGTGCTAGGATTACAGGCGTGAGCCACTGCGCCCGGCCAAGGCATTAATTTTAAAAAGAAATATTTAAAATATTGAGTCTTCTCATTCAAGAAGAAGGTAAGTGTCTTCACTGACCTAAGTCTTTCTTAGATTCTAAGCTAAGTGTGATTCCTGTGGGCCCTGCTCATAACTTTATTTTTTTTATTTCCCCACAGCATCTATTTAATACATGAGGAATGTACAATAATCAGCACTATTTTATAGATGAAAAAAACTGAGGCTCAGGCAGATAAAGTAATTTTCCAAAACCAGGAAAGAGGAGAACAAATGGCTGAGGTGAGATGGAAACCTGAGTCTACTCGTCTCTAGCATCTGCCCAATTTAACTGCAAAGTTACACAACACTGTCCCCGAAAATGCCAAGTGCAACCATGATGATGATGATCATGCCCGCAATCACGAAGATGTCGGTAACAGCAGTGACAGCAGCAGGGCTGATAGTTACTAACCTGTACTCAGCCAGGTATCACCTGGCACTGCTCTGAATCATTACCTCCAAACAGCCCTGTGAAATACACACTCTATTGCCCCATTACATCGATAAGAAAATCGAAGCATAGAAGGGGTTCACTAACTTGCCCAGAAACACACAGCTCATACGTAGCAGAACTGGCACCAGGGCCTGGTCTCCAAAGTGCTACACTAAGGAGGAAACAGTGAACACTGCTGTGTGGGGCCCGCAGCCTTGGATCACATAGGCTGTGGAGGGGAGGGAGAGCCATGAGTGGGATGATTAAATCCTCAGGGAACAGGGGCCAGAGTGAAGGGCAGACTTGGGAACTGCAGATGTCAGCATTACATGCGCTAATAAAAAATTGAAAATAGGGAGGGAATTCCCACACAGTGATGTGGCCACATACAGACATTCGCACCAACTTCAAAATCAACATTTCACAAAAGAAAGAACTTTACCTACCAAAAATGAAAAGGATAGCATCTAACAACAAAGGTGTATTTTTAAACTGAAAGAATTAAGCTTTATGAGGGACTCACTGCAATTGCCCTATTTTCCTTACTCGCCAAGGACAGGGATGCTGGGAGAATTAAAAGAGAAGAGTGTCAACACGGAAGCAACATAAAAGTGCAGAAAGTAGTGTGACAAGGAACATGTGCACCTCAGAGGGCAAAGAATGGATGGCCACTTCCTGCTACAAAACAGCTGAGCCAGAAAAAGCCATTATGGAAAGACAGTGACAAGAGCAGACCCACAGAGAGAAGGCAGGACAAGAGACCCAAGAGCCAGGGCACAATCACGCTTCCTCCCAAATGCAATACTAGTTCCTCAAGGCACCAATTGGAAATCTTGCCTTTGGGTTTTATGAAACACCCCCATTTCCTTTCAACATATCCCTCTCCTTTGGCCATAAGCAAAGGCAAATTGTTTCTTGGACAACCCTGCCTGACTGGGACACAAGGACATCAGATAGGAAGAGCTGAGTCCCGAAAATAAGCAAAGCTGTGGGGAGCAGGAGAGTGGGCTCCCGAGGCCTTTTCAACCAGCCAGGCCGACAGCCAAAGGGATGAAGGAGCCTCACGTGGGGGAGAAGACAGGCCTTACCCAGAGAGACCAGAAGCCCCCAGGTCTCCAGCATCACCTCCCGGTACAAGGTCCTCTGGGTCAAGTCCAGCTGCCCCCACTCCTCCTGGGTAAACGTCACAGCCACATCCTCAAAGGTCACGGACACCTGGAAAGTCAAACAGAGGTAGCAGTGTTTGCCTTGGGACTGCGGAATAGGATCAGAACCTGTCACTCCAGTATTGTAAAAGATGCACAGAGAACCAAGGGCCAAATCACCAAGCTCCTCCAGAGGGCTAAGTGCTATGTGAGGCTCAAGGGGAAGGTAGATACTTCCTTGGATGGATTACCACAGTGTAGAGAGAGAAGACTTCCACGCAGGAAGGCACTGGGGACTGAAACAAGGTTAGGACCATTCTGAGTGGACTGTCAGGCACAGACCATAAGTGCTCTGAGATATCGGAGGAATGGGGGAACAAAAATAACAATAATACCAGTAATGATAACAACAACAGCATTAGAGTATTCCCAGTCCTTGCTGTGTGCCTGCCTCATGCTGAGGACTTTATAGGCCACAGAATAGTGAATAAAAGTTTCCAGCTCTAGAGCCAGACTCCCGAGGTTTAAAAGCAACATCCTGGCCAGGCACGGTGGCTCACGCCTATAATCCTAGCACTATGTGGGGCCAAGGCGAGAGGATCATTTGAGATCAGAAATTTGAGACCAGTCAGGGCAAGAGCAAGATCCCATCTCTACAGAAAATGGAAAAATTAGCTGGACGTGGTGTGAGCCTGTAGTCTCAGCTACTTGGGAGGCTGAGGTAGGAGGATTGCTTAAGCCCAGGAGTTTGAGGTTGCAGTGAGCTATGATGATGCCACTGCACTGCAGTGTAGGCAACAGAGTGAGACGCTGTCTCAAAAAAGGAAAAGCAAAACCCTAAAATCAACACATGCCTGCTGCATGACCTCGGGGACCTCACTCCATTTCTGTGAGCTTCAATTTCCAGATCCATCATCAAGAACAGTCAAAAGTCTTAAAGAAAAATGTTTGTAAAGGAAACACTGGGGCAAAGGGCTACAGACCCTGAGGTCAACACCATCATCATCTCCATCTTACACTCAGAGACCTGAGGTCCAGGAGTTGAACCATGTCACCCAAAGTCACATGTGTTATCAGCAGAGGCACAATTAGAACCCAAGTCCCTTTGGTCTATGTTCTAATTATGTAACCTGGTGTTCCTTCATTAGCAAAGATAATCCACATTTAATGAGAATGTGAAACACTTTAAATCTATAAATCCATTTCAGCCACCATGGAAATATTTTCAGCACTTTGTTGGCTTTTTGTTTTTTTGGAGATAGGGTCTTGCTATTTTGCACAGCTGGGTTGAATTCACATTCCTCCCACCTCAGTCCCCAGACTAGCTGGAACTAAAGATGCATGAACTAACACCTGGCTTAGCCACCCTGAAAATATTTTCATGGACATAGGCAGAGAATCGTAGCCATCATCACCCATCTCACAGAAGATTCACCTGCGGTGGTAGCAACTGCCTCAGAATTGGCAGGACCCAAACCTGTTTCCATTGTCATGGACACTCCTTCTGGGCCTCATGCATGCCCAGGGAGAATCCACAGTAAGCCATTGCTTCTTTATCCTACTTGAATCCTACGAGCATGTACGCCTGAGGCCAAGACACTTCAAGAGCAGGGAAGGAGTCAGAGAGGACACAGAAGGCTGCAACAGGCTTATGAGAACATAAGCCCCTGACTGGCCATGATGTTTGTCCTGGCAGAGCAGGAAAAAATATCCAACAAAAGACCACACAATTCCCCCTCTGAGGACATATCAGCTGTAAGGAGGCCTGCTCACCTGGCAAAGGTTTCTTTAGTCGTCACTCCCAGGCCTTCCTATCCACTGTGGGAGGCAAAAACACAGGCTGTGAGAGCAGACATACAAGTTGCTAGTTTCTGATACTTAAGAGCTGCAGTGATCTAGGACAATGAATTGAACCTTTGTGAGCCCAAGTTTCTCTTGTGTAAAACAATAATGACAAAAGAACCTAAGTGAAAGAAGTTGAGAATTAAATGAGGTGATACATAATGCCTGCCTATCGGCCCACAGCAAGGACTCGGTGAAGCTCAGCTTCTACAGTTCTCTGTGATTTTTTGTTTTGTCTTCGTTCCTGTGACATCCAGGAACAACTCCATACAGCAGGCTTCTTTAACACTGCCAGATCCCCTGCACAAAACTGCCAGGCTCTGGGGAAGGGTAGAAAGGACCACTTTCACATGACCTGCTAAAAAGGCCTCTCCTAA
>NW_012150008.1:1097735-1098148 GCF_000956105.1 Propithecus coquereli | reverse complement strand
CGGCAGATCCTGAACCACAGCCTAGGACTCGTCAGTTGTCCCTTAGCAACTGTTCACTCATTTCTGGTCTGTGCCTGGTAGCGGGCTCAGTGACAGGGCAGAGAAAAAGGCGAGTCTGACTTTCCTTTTGCTTTGTTGGGATCATGTCCACGCCAGCTCAGAGCCTTCGCATGTGCCGGCCTGTGCACGTGGAATGCCGTTTGCTCCCTGCCTTGCTCCTTCTTGTTAACCCACTCTTTGGGCCTCAGCTCAAATGTCACCTCTAGGGAAGACTTTGCTGGGGTTGGCTCTGGAGACCAGGTGCTTAATCAACCTGCTACCCTGCCACAGAATTTTTACTCCTAATAAGTCAAAAACTAAAGTTTATACAGTGTTATCATAACCTAGGGAATATGACAAGCAACTTGAATGTA
>NW_012150008.1:1080430-1088660 GCF_000956105.1 Propithecus coquereli | reverse complement strand
GGGTCACCCTGTTAGCGAAGAACGGACGTGTCAGGCTAGTACACACGCGGGGCGGGGAGGGACCCTCCTCACTGCCTTCCCTGCTCGGCCCGGTAAAACCCGGCCGCCGCTCCGGGACCGACAGCCTCGCAGTACCCAGGCGGGCGCGAGGAGATGACGTCACCACGACTATGACAGGAAGTCCCGCCTCCAAGGCCATGGGCCGCCGGAAGCGCTCCTGTCCTGGGCCGTCATTGGCCCAGAGCTCGCGGCAGGCGCACGGGGCAATGCCTTCTGGGTGATGCAGTTTCCCTGACATGTGGCCAGGTTTCGGGAACTTTTCCAGCGCGTTTTCCTTCAGATAAGTGCGCACGAGGACTGAAAGTCGCTTCAGAGCCGCCTTTTTACAGAGGGCACAGGTCCGAGGAACCAAACCATGCTCTCTACGACCAGGAAGTTCGAGGCTCAGAAGGCAGGGACAATCGCCCTGGGTCAGGCTTAAGTCAGTCTGGCCGAGGACTGAGCCCGAGACTTCCCGCTTACATTGCCTCGTTTCCGGATTCTCTTATAGGGAAAATGGATAAATGAGCAGTTAAAATAATCACTGAAGAAAGGACCCCGGATCTCACCCGGAAACATTGCGATTGGACCGACCGGCCTCTCTTGGTCTCGGCTGCCTCTGGCCCAGCACCCCCTCCACAGGACGTAGGGACTTTTGAGAAATTTAGTGGGCCTAGAGGATGCGACGAGTGGATTTGCCATCCCCTGAGGTGAGGAGGCAGCAAGTAAGCGGTGGCTTAGAAGGAAAGTCAGGACTCCAGTTTCGACCATGGTCAGTTTGAAGTGCCCATAAGACCACAAAATGTCTGTGCCACATAGGTAACTCAACCTATGATTGAACATTGGCAGAAGGTTACCACCTGGTTGAGTAAATTTGGGAGTTGTTAGCTTACACTCCTACTTCAAGTCACGATATTGGGTGAGACCATGAAAAGAATGAGCGTAGATGGATAAATGAAGGGAAAAAGGTGAATCCTGGACCAACCCAACATTAACTGGCTGCAGACAAGAAGCCAACAAAGTTATGTGAGGAATTCGAAGCTATGGGGAATTATACTACATTTGATCTCAGCCGAAAGGCCAAGAAGTAATTCCATAGATACTTATGCAAAGTCTTAATACTCCTTTTCAGTGACTTCTTTCTTCTTCTTCTCCTCCTCCTCCTTCTCTTCTTCTTCTCCCTACCGTAAAGCATGTCAGAGGGGCTTCATTACAAGTCACTTATTAAACACCAAGGATCCTACAGAAATAGAAATCTGAAATTTCCAGTTTGTTCAATGCCTTAAGGTGTCATGAAGGATCCAGGCATTTTCTAATCTGCTGCACTATCTTCAGAGCATTGGCTTTAATTTTCTGGTCACAAAATGGCAGGAAAAGCTATAGACTTCACATCATTGTTCAAATATCTCTAAATTCAGGAAGAAAGACTAAGAGGAATTTTCATTGTGCTGGGGGACTTTTTATCTTGGAGGGAAATTTTTCCAGAAACTCTATAGCAGATGTTCTGTCTAGTCACTTTGTGCAAGACTGTGACAATGTCCTCACCAAGATGTCTGGCCTTTTTAACCTCTACAAGGGGAAAGAGGCAGTTCTTCCAGGAGCAAGGAAGGCAGAAAATGGCTCCTGGGTAGGCCATTAGCTGTGTAGGCCTCAGACAGGATGAGTGCTTCCCAATTCCCTAGTGTCGTCCATCACTCTGTCTTTTCTTACACCTGATGGGCTTCACTCATGTTCATTATCTCCCAGTCCCTGGAGGCATCTGACCTTCCTGTCCTGTCACAGACGATCACTACCTATATGATGCAAGGGTTCACCTCTCCTTCTAATGCCACCACATGTATAAAATGGAAATTTTAAAATACATGTTGTTCTTATAAGAAGCAATTCATTTGGTTTTTCAAAAATTAAAACCAGTAATCAATAGGACCTTCCATAAATAATTATATAGGCAGAAGAAGCCAATCTTCCTAAAGAAGAATTGTATCCCTGGTGGTCTAGTGGTTAAAATAAAAAAAAAAAATTGCAAATAGTATATATTGATAGTCCCCAACCCCACTTCAGGTGGTGGAACTTAATACCTTTCCCCTTGAGTTGGCTGGACTTAGTGACTACATAGAGAAAGAGAGAAAACAGTAACTTAATGGGAGAAACCTGCCAGGTAACACCCAAACCAAGTGATCAATGTTAGCATTATTAGTGATAAGTGATGTTGACATCAAGTACCATTATGATAGAAGAAGGACACTTTTCCACTCGGATATTCTTCCCCTAAACCCACAATTCTAGCATAATCATGAAAAAGTATCAGACAAGTGCAAATCTAGGGATATTGCATGATGAGTACTCCAGAAGTGTCTGGATCATGAAAAAAAAAAAAAAAAAAAACGAGAACAGACAGAGCAACTGTTACAGATGGGAGAAGACTAAGGAGATAGGATGATTGATTAAATGTGGTGTCCTGATTGTATCCTGCAACAGAGGACAGTAGGGGGGGAAAACTGTCAAATCCAATGTGTAGTTTAGTTAATAGCATTTTAGCAATTTTAACTTCTTAGCTTTGAGAAATATGCCATAGATTTGCAAGGTATCAACATGAGGTGAAGCTAGGTGGAGGTTATATGGGAACTCTATACTATCTTTGCCACTTTATGTTAAACCTAAAATCATTAAAACATTAATGAATTAATTAAAAGTTTGTTAGGCTAAAACAAAAGAGCAAGGAGAGGTTTCTGGCATGACAACACAAGGAGCTCTGCAGACTCGATCTCCAGCAAAACTGGTAAAAATTGTTTTTTAAAAAAAACGCTAAACAAACAAAACTATTTTAAAAACCCACATTTAATGTCTCTGGAAATGGTCCTAAAGATACATATCAAATGAAGACACATTTATTCAAGAGAAGCTGTCATTCTGTAGGAATCATGAGACTGTGGTATTTGAATAGGTATTATCTCTCTCCCTCAACCATCCCATTTTAGTAAGATGGAAATTAAGCTCCACAGTGGTGCAGACAACACAGGGCTCCCTCGCTCCCAGCTCCCAGAGGGCTATTTTCCCAGAAGGGGCAGGACGTCAGCATTTCTCATTCTGCCCTCAGATACTTGTTGCTCGGGCTAATTTCCTGGTGTGTACAGCCACTGAAGCAGGGGCTCCCTTCCTGCACCCACACGCAACTTGCAAGATGGAGATTTTTCCTTAAGCACCATGCTGTTGAGCATGTGGGGGACTCATACTTGCACCATATTAGAAGAGGGTTCTATATTAGAAGAGGGCAGCTGAAAAGACTTGAAGCTACTGCACACCCTTCTCCACTGAGTACTCTGCTGTCAAAGGAGGATGGCAGAGGTGGGCTGTTGTCCCTCCCTGCTCCTAGCTCCAGAGGCTAGGCCCAGGGGTATTGCCTGAGGGGAACAGCAGAGAACCTGGGAAGAGACAGCTCAAGGTAGGAAACGCAAGACCAGACCCGGAGTAGGTTACCCCTTTGAGGATAAAATGCACTCCTTTCAAAAGTAAGAGGCTAATGTAATCAACCTGTCATCAAGTAGCCAGCTGAACTCTTATATTGGGGGCTAGTGGGCAAATGTCAGTGTCTGTTGCTAAGTTGGATATTTATAATAGAAACAGCAGTAGCTAAATGATTCTTGGTAAGTGAGCCAACGCTGTAGGACCCATATTGGCTTCTAACTTTGCTGTCATGGCCACTTCATTCAGGTGTTCACTGTGCCAGGGTGTTTGACAACAAAGGCTGGCAAACATTATCTAAGTCATTTTGTCTATGTTCATTGACTCTTCCACAGTGGATCCTCCTGATGGGAATAAATGTGTGCTATGAAAATCTACACGTGTCCATCCATACACCTCTCCCTCGGACTTCCTTGTTTCCCATCATATAATCCTTTCCTTCCAGGGTCAGGCCATTGGCCACTGACTTGACTATATTCTCACTTCAGGCCACTTCTCCTTCCACAGAAAGTGGATGAACAGGTGCACTGCTCGCAGCTCACCTGCTGGGAAAATTCTCTTTTCAGGGCAACTTCTTGTGGATATAATGCAGTTCCCATCCATAAAACGAGCTCAGGCTTTTTCTGCTTGGAAAAATCTGGGGTGAGGGGAGCGGTCATTGCCACAACTGTGGTAGATGACATATGGGTCTTGGGTTATCTTTTCATTCAGATTACTTGTATCCTCTGGTCCTGCTCAGACTCCATTCTGGTTGTACCATTTCACCAAATGTCATCACATGGTGGGCTGCTGCTGAGCCCACCCAACAAAACCTAGCTCATAATGGAGGGGTTTAAAAGTATCCTTTTGCCTCGAAGATCTGTATTTGCTGTTTCTAGATGTGGTTGAGTTACAATGAACCAGAAGTCTCTCCCACATGACTCATACATGTATGGTTTCTGCCCATGGGGTGTTCCTATTGCTCAGCCAGGTGCAAACGTGTTTCAGGACTGGGCCACACATGTCACAGGGGTGGGACACTGGGGTAGAATGACTTGCATTGGGAATTTTCTTTTGTGACACTTTTTAAGAAACACCCTGCTCAGAAGGTGAATCCTCATCCTCCACTCCATGGACAGCCTAAAAGGAGAGAAATGCTGAAGAGCATGTTTAAATGGTGGCAAGTGGCATCCCATGACAAATGTGTGCCTTACACAACCAGGAATTAGTCCATGGGACTAATGGCAGAACACAGGAGATGGAATGAGGAAGAGGAAGGACAGGCTGTGCACGTGGAAGCCTCTAACGGTCACAGAATGGAGGAGACCTAATAGTGGAGGGGTATAAGGATGGGGTACACAGTAAGGAAAAGAGGCATGCTGTCAAAATCACTCCTCTGACAATGGCTTCTTAGCATGGCATTGGCTCCTTGTCACAGCATAAATGCTTTGTTGCCTGGGCATTAGGGCAATAGCATGATCGTAGCTCATTGCATCCTCAAACTCCTGACCTCAAGCGATCTTCCCACCTCGGCCTCCCAAAGTGCTAAGATTGTCAGTGTGAGCGCCGCGCCCAGCCTAGTAGCAGTAATTTTTGATGGGTTAAAAACATCCAGGTCCGGTGCAGTGGTGCTTGCCTGTATTCCCAGCTACTCGGGAGGCTGAGGCAGGATTGCTTAAGCCCAGGAGTTGGAGACCAACTTGGGCAACATAGCAAGAACCCATCTCCACAAAAAAATATATCCAGTAACAGTTTATAAATTACACATCTAAGATACAGTGTCATTAAATAAAACTATAAGACATGTCACAGAAATATATAAAACAGAAGTCTAGAAAATACATATCTTGTAATTACTAAACACAAGCACGCAAAAATGTGTATTTGTATCTGACAAATAGAAATAAGGGAGAAAACAGCAGGAAAACATACTATACAATTTGTATATAATTTTTGATATCAATTCAAATTACCTAAAACAATTTTAGTATAATAAGAATAAAGAGTTAATTATATAAATAAGCCAGGCTATTTTAATATTAGTTATCTCACTACATTTTTAAAAGGCAGGCATAATATTGGTAAGGTTCTGTTGGATTCACACACCATGATGGACAAAAATGGCCCGGTAGACACAACAGCAGATACCAATTGCAGGATGTATGCTTTTAACGCAAACTGAATATGGACAAAACTGACAAGATATAGGATCATGATAAAACCTCTTTAATTTGCATAGAATAAAATACAACAGAATATAATCAAGGTAGATATCAATGACAGGACACCTGAAATTTTTTAAAAATGTGGTTGGAAATCAAGTCACGAAATCCTAAATAACCCATGCATAAGGGAAACAAAGATAATAAAAATTGGAGAATATTTTCTTCCCAAAATGACATCCCCAATGCCAATTTAATAGGTTGTTTGTTTTTGATTGACTCTTGCTCTGTCACCCAGGCTGGAGTGCAGTGGCGTCATCATAACTCACTGTGACCTCAAACTCCTGGGCTCCAGGAATCCTCCTGCCTCAGCCTCCTGAGTAGCTGGGACTACAGGCACATGCTACGGTGCATAGCTAATTTTTTCTATTTTTGGTAGAGATGGGGTCTCACTCTTGCTCAGGCTGGTCTCAAATTCCTGGCTTCAAGCAGTCCTTCCACCTTGGCCTCCCAAAGTGCTAGGATTACAGGAATGAGCCACTCTACCTGGCCCTGATAGGCTTTTTATAAGCAGTATCATGGGCAGTATTCTGACCAATTAGGAGAAATAGATGGGGTGTTCCTTTATCTTAGGGTATGGGATTAGGCTAGTCACCTGCCTTGTCTGTACCTCGGTATTCCCATCATTACATTGAAGGGGTGCTAAGGTCCCTTAAAGTGCTCAAGGTCTATTATTCAAAGTATAAGTTGGCTGTCTTTAAATTATCATAGGATATTCCACCTGAATGTTTGCTTTATAATGTACCAAAAATAAAGTCATCTCTGCATATAATCATGAGATGCAGTTAATGAATTCTAAAGCAATCTTATTTAATGTATATGTTATAAAGAAAGGATGATAATTAGAAAGGCATATATTCCTTTCAAAAATCTTTTAAAATATCAGAATATATCCAGGAAATACAGAAAAGCATCTCTACAGCATTATTGCATTGATATAAAATCTAAAATCAGACAAAAATGTAATAGGTACTATTATTAATACCCACCTAAAGTGTCAAACTATGAAGGAAAGAAAATGAATAAAGTAAAATTCTGGATACGGTGTTCTCTGAAGAGTAGGATGGAATTTGCAATCTGGCAGGCTCATATCAGGCATGCTGAGATTTTTGTTCCATTTTTAAATAAAGGGGTGTGGGGGATTCAGTGCATTAATTTATTACATTTATATTTTTTCTCCTTTTTCGTACATGTGTAAGTCAATGAGATGAAGTGGACAAATTTTAAGTTACAGCTTGATGTCTACCTGCATGTGTTTCCTGTGTAAATCCTAGCAGTGCAAAGAGACAACATCCCCAATAGCTTCTCAGGCACAAACTTGCCTTCCCTCAGTTAATACTCTCAAATGTCATTTATCACCATGTATGTGATTTGTCTGGTTATTAACTTATCAATAGACTTCTACAGTATTTACTACTTGGTTACTTGGTATCCAACATGTCCCTGCCACTCAAGTTTTTTGTTCGTTTTTTAGGGGGGAGGCTGTATTTATTATTATTTTTTTAATGAATCCACTTCCATGACTGCCATGAAACCTAAACTGGGTTGATGGTGATGAGTTCTAGAGGTAACTTCACCCACTACGGATTTTCTGGTTACAATCACAATTTTCTCTGCTGACATCAACTGAACACCCAGACTCATGAGACCTCAATTCCTGCCATTCTATTCCTGTCAAATGCCAAAGCCAACTAAGTAGGAGGACTTTTCAGAGGACAAGACAACTTTGTCTTGCCTCCATTTTGCTCTATGAGGCACACAGCAACCCCAAACAACTAACAGGCTGGGGACTGTGCAGGTCCAGATTCAAGTATTTTTTCGTAGGAAATTCATCCATCTTGTTTCATGAAAGCAGTTTTAATTGCTATGTTTTGTTCCATTTAATGACTGTTTCAGCATTTACTTAAGCATCTTAGAAATAGCTGTCATTTGAATTATTTAAAGTTCTTGGTTCTTATAAAATTGTTTTAAACCTTTGTGTACATGTATTTTAGTGTAAGAAAGCACTCAATACTAATGGGTATGACCCAAACTGACTTGTTTGGTCATGGAAAATAAGTATGTTTAATTTTAATATGAAAGCTTTACTTCAGCCCATATAAAAACATGAACTCAAAATGAGTCTTAGACCACATGAAAGGATTAGAAATATAAAACACCTATATTAAAACATAAGTCAAAGCTTTGCAACATTGAGCGAGGCAAAGTCTAATTAGATAGACAGGACACAAAAGAACACATAAAGGACAAAATGTTTTGGATTACATCAAAATGAAAAACATCCACTCTTCAGGAGACACTGCTAAGAAAATAAACCAAAGACAATTTGCAAAACATGTATCTGACAAAGGACTAGCATTATGAATGTTTAAAAAATAAAATGATTACAATTCAATATTAAGAAAACAATTTAAATTTGGACAAAAATTTTGATGAACATGTGGTGCTTGTTTTTCCATTCTTGGAAAACAAGCACCACATGTACTTACCATCAAATTGGTATTAACTGATCAACACATAAGTGCACA
>NW_012150008.1:1073029-1079296 GCF_000956105.1 Propithecus coquereli | reverse complement strand
GCAACACCTGGGACACCTAAAGTCCTCACCCCTGGGGTCCTCTGTAGTTCTCAGTGGCACTGAGCCCCGCTGAGGGAGCTGCCTGAAGCCCGCACTGTACTCCCCCGAGAACAGGAGCTGACGCTGTGCTCCCCCCCTGCAGCCCCACAAAGCTACTGTGCGATGCTGTCTTGGAGCCGGAACCACTGCTGGGCTGTGTCTTGCTCCAGGGGCAAGTGCCCCTGGCACTCCATCCCCGAGGCTACGCCATGACTGAACCACCCTCGCCTGGTGGCCTAATTCCCCAAGCTGAATTGCAGGCAGCCGTTCCGGCTTTTCCTGTGGGGCCGTGCTGTGGTAGCGCCACACCACCCACCCCTCAAGAACTAGCCTACATTGCGCCCCACCACCTCACACGGGAACCGAAGCTGTCCACTCCCTCCTGGGGAGACGGTGCTTTGGCAGAGCTGCACCATTTACCTCTCTCAGTCCATGGCTGTGCCCTGCTCTGGGGCGTTCTCAGTCACTGCTGCGCCCTGCCCCAGCGGCCCGAGCTGAAGCTGCACACACCGACTCCTGAGGAATCAGTGCCTTGCAGAGCTGCTCCAGAAGCCTCTCGCATTTGGTGTTGCATCCTGCCCCCTCAAGCCAGAGCTGAAGCAATGCTAGGCATCCCGGGGAAACGGTGCATTGACCACACAGAGCAGTCAAACCCCTCTGTACCTGAGCAGAAGTCGTATCCTTGGCCACCCAGAGCTGTCGTGTTTCCCCTGTGCCTAAGATGATGCAGTACCCTGCCTCCCAGGTGACAGTGTCTTGGCAATCCAAGTGGTCATGCACCCCAATGCCTATGTGAAGGAGCACCCTGCATCCCAGGGAGATGGTGCCTGGGCCAACCAGAAGAGTCATGCACCACAGGCCTGGGCTCAAGAGGCACATTGCCTGTGGGGAAGCAGTGCCTTGGTGGAGCTGAGCAGCTGTGCATTCCAGAGCTGAGCTGCCATAGTACCCTCCATCCCGGGGAAACAGCACGGGGGCGGAGCTGAGACAGCCCAACAACTCTAGTACTCTCTTCCCTGGAGCTGAATTAGATCCCTAGAGTCTGAGCTGCTGAGACACTCCTCTTCCTGGGGAGTTATCACCACGCTGCTCTCAACCCCCCAAAACCCAAACACCTGTGCTCCACCATTCTGGGGTACTTTCTGCTGATGCACCTGGCCTCATAGCATCTGGGATACAGCAGAGCCCCACATCCCAAGGTCTAGAGTCACCACTTTGCAGTGCCTCATCCCCTGGGACCCAAGTTTCCAATGAGTCCTCTTGGCTCAGATTCCTAAATTGCAGCCATACCCTGGCCCCTGGGACCAAAACTCCAAAGCACCCTTCTTTCCCAGACATGGGCCAGTGCTGTGTCCTGCTCCCCAGGGGTAGAATCAAAGCTACAACCCAGCCACTTGGGCCCAGGCTGCTAGGTGCTGCATCCCAGTCACAGAGGCTGGCTCTGTGGTCAACCTACATCTAACTCTGCCACAGAGAGGAAATCTACATCCCAAGACCCAGATGCCACACAGGTGCATGAGATACTGAGCCTGGGACCCTGACCCCACAGCTGCCCTGAGCACCTGCACCTGGAACCCAGAGCCACTGCAGCCACTTATAGGCCATGTCAAATCTGACACCAAGAAGTACCTTCTTGGTTAAGTATCCCCATTGTGAGGAAAACAAGAATAAAAGGACACCAAAAAGCCCTTGCCACCAAAGACCTTAATAACCTATGTCACCATTGCTGCAAACGTTTACAACCTAGGCCATTGAGGAACCCACAGCTATTGCCAACATTGAATGCAGCTGAAGAAGCTGAACATAGATCATAGCACTGCACCAATCCAGAAACAGTTGCCACATCCTTCTCAACTGGCACACTAAAACCCAACTGCTAGTGAAAGTCTTTCTCTATGAAAGCAACTTTCCAACTAGAAAGGTTGGAAGAGGCTATTGTTCTACAAGATGTACAGACAGCAATGCAGGAACACAGGACATATGAAAAAGCAGGGAAATATGACACCACCAAAGCAACAATGACTCTCTATTTACAGACCACAATGAAAAGGAAATCTACAAATTGCCAGAAAATGAATTCAAAATAATGATCTTAAGGAAACTCAGTAAGATACAAGAAAATACAGAAAGCTAAGTCAACAAAATTAGGAAAATCATTCAAAATATGAATGAAAAATTTAACAAAGAGATAGATGTCATAAAAATTACCAAATAGAGGCCAGGTGTTCAAACCTGTAATCCTAGCACGCCAAGGAAGGAGGATCGCTTGTGGTCAGGAGTTCAAGATCAGCCTGAGCAAGAGCAAAACTCTATCTCTACCAAAAATAGAAAACATTAGCCAGTTGTGGTGGCGCACACCTGTAGTCCCAGCTACTCAGGAAGCTGAGGCAGGAGGATTGCTTGAGCCCAGGAGTATGAGGTTGCAGTGAGCTATGACGATGCCACTGAACTCTACCCGAGACGACAGAGTGAGACTCTGTCTAAAAAAAAAAAAAACCCAAAAAACAACAAAAACCCAAATAAATTCTGCAGCTGAAGAATTCAATGAATGAAATAAAAAATAAAAAATACAATGGAGAATTTCAATGCAGACTTGCTCAAGCAGAAGAATGAATCTCTAAACTTAAGGAGGTTGTTTGGAATTATGCATTCAGAGAACTTAAAAAGAAAGAATGACCAAGGTGAAGTAAGCCTATAAGACTTATGAGATACCATTAAAGGGAAATTTTTTTGTATTATCAGAGTTCCAGAAGGTGAAGAGATGGGAAAAGGCACAGAAACACTATTTAATGAAATAATAGCTGAAAACTTCCCAAGTCTTGGGACAGATATGAACATCTAGACACAGGAAGCTCAAAAGTCCCCAAATAGATTCAACCCAAAAAGGTCCTCTCAAGACACATTACAGTCAAACTGACAAAAGTCAAAGACAAAAAGAGAATACTAAAAACAGCAAGAAAAAAGCATCTAGTCACAAATAAGGGTCCCATTATACTAACAGCAAATTTCTCAGCAGAAGCCTTACAGGCCAGGAGAGATGAGATGATAATAATATATCCAAAAGAGCTAAAAGAACAACAAAAACAAAACAAACAAAAAAAACCACAAAAAACTGCTAGTCAAGAATCCTGTACTCGGCAAAGCTAGGTATAGTATTCTGTCCTTTTAAAATGACGAAAAAAGTCTTTCCCAGACAAGCATAAACTAAGGGAATTAGTCGCCAATAGACCAGCCTTACAAGAAATGCTCAAGGCAGTCTTATATCTGGAAATGAAAAGATAATCACCATTATGAAACCATGAAAAATTACAAAACTCACTAGCAGAGCAGGCACACAGAAGAAAAAAGAATCAAATCTTATCACTATAAAAAACTACCAAAACACAATGATAAACAACGAGAGGAAGAAAGGAACAAAGGATGTACAAAATATCTAGAACACAATTAACAAAATGACCGGAGTAAGTCCTCATCTATCAATAATAACCTTGGTAAACAGATTAAATCCTCTACTTAAAAGATATAAACTATTTGAAGGGATTTTAAAAACGATCCAACTGTATGCTGCATACAATAAACTCACTTCACCTGTAAAGACACACACAGACTAAAAGTGAAGGAATGGAAGAAGGTATTCTACACAAACAGAAATCAAAAGCAGGAGTAGCTATATTTACATCAGATAAGAGAGACTTCAAGTTAAAAGAGTAAGAGATGAAATCAGCAAGAGGATATAACAATTATAAATATTATATATATGCACCCAACACCAGAGCACCCAGATATAAAAGGCAAATATTATTAGATCTAATTGGAGAGATAGTCTCCAATTCAGTAATAGTTGAGGACTTCAACACTCCACTTCCAGCACTGGACAGATCACGTAGACAGAAAATCAGCAGAGAAACTTGAATTTAAATGACACTGTAGATCAAAGGGACCTAACAGACATTTACAGATCTTTTCATCCAACAGCTGCAGAATCACATTCTTTTCATAAGCACATGGAACATTCTCCAGGATAGGTCACATGTTAAGCCACAAAACAAATCTGCACAAATTTAAAAGAAATAAAATCACAGAAGGTACCTTTTGTGACCATACTGGAATAAAACTAGAAATTATTAACAAGAGGAACTTCTGAAACTGTACAAATATGGAAATTAAACAACATGCTTTTGAATGTCCAATAGGTCAATGAAGAAATTAAGAAGTAAACCCCAAAACTTCTTTAAACAAATGAAAATAGAAACAGAACATATCAAAACAGACGGAATGCAGCAAAAGCAGTTTTAAGAGGGAAGTTTATGGCAATAATGTCTACATCAAAAAATATAAAGAGTTCATATAAACAATCTAATAATGCTTCTCAAAGAACTAGAAAAGAACAAATCAAACCCCAAATTATAAGAGAACAAATAATAAATATCAGAGCAGAAATAAATAGAACTGAGACCAAAAAAGCCAAAAGATCAATGAAACAAAAAGCTGGTTTTTTTGAAAAGATCAACGAAGTCGACAAGTCATTAGTTACACTAAACCAATAAAAAAGATCCGAATAAACAAAATCAGAAATGAAAAATGAGACATTACAACTGACACCAGAAATATACAAAGTTAGTATATGTGATTATGAAAAACACCACACTAAGAAATTGGAAAATTTAGAGGAAATGAATAAATTCATGGACACATACAGTCTACTAGGATTGAACGAGAAGACAGAAAACCTGAAAGAAAAAAAAGGAAGAAAGACATAGAAAACTGAACAGGCCAATTATGAGTAACAAGACTGAACCAGTAATAAAAAGTCTCCCATCAGTGAAAAGTCCGTAACCTGATGGTTTCACTGCTGAATTCTACCAAACATTTAAGAACTAAATACTAATTCTTCTCAAACTCTTTAAGAATATTGAAGAGCAGGGAATTCTTCCAAATTCATTCTACAAGCCCACATTTCCCTGCCACCAAAACCAAACAAGAACACAACATAAAAACTATAGGCCAATATTCCTGATGAAAATAGATACAAAACTCCTCAAAACTATACTGACAAGCTGAATCCAACACATCAAAAAGATTGCTCATCATAACCAAATGGAATTCTTCCCAGGGATATGAGGATGGTTCAGCATATACAAAACAATAAACATGATATATCACAACAGAATGAAAGATAAAAAACAATATGATCAACTCCATAGGTGCATAAAAACATTTGATAACATTTAACATCCTTTTATGATAAAAAACTCTCAACAAATTATGAATAGAAGGAATGTACCTCAACATAATAAAGTCCATAAATAACAAGGCCACAGCTAACATCATACTAAACAGAAAGAGCTGAACGCTTTCTAACATCTGTAACAAGACAAAGATGCCCACTTTCACCCCTTTTATTAAACATAATACTGGATGTCATAGCCAGAGGAATCAGGTAAGAGAAAGAAATAAAGGGCATCCAAATTTAAAAGGAGGTTGTCAAAATTTTCCCTGTATGTAGACATGATCATATAAATGTAACGCCCTAAAATCTGCACCAAAAAACTCTTAGAATTGATAAACAAATTCAGTGAAGATGCAGGATATAAAATCAATATACAAAAATCAGTACCATTTCTATACACCAACAACCAAGTAGCTAAAAAAGAAATCAAGAAAGCAATTCCATTTACAATAGTTATAACAGAAATAAAATACCCAAGGATAAACTTACCCAAGTGAAAGACCTCTACAATGAAAATTACAAACCACTGATGAAAGAAATTGAAGAGGACACAAAAAAATGCAAAGACAAACTATGTTCATAAATTAGAATATTGTAAAAATTAACATACTTCCAAAGTGATCTACAGATTCAATGCAATCCCTATCAAAATACCAATGAAATTCTTCACAGAAAAAGTAATCCTAAAATTCATATGGCATCACAAAAGACTTTGAATAGCCAAAGCAAACCAGAGCAAAAAGAACAAAATGGGAGGTATCACACTACCTGACCTCAAAATATACTATGAAGCTATAGTAACCAAAACAGCATGATACTGGCATAAAAAGAGAAACATAGACCAATGGAAGAAAACAGAGAACCAATAAATAAATCTGCATTATTTACAGCCAAATGAGTGTTGACAATGGCACAAAGACCACTCATTGAGGAAAGGACAGTCTCTTCAGTAAATGGTGCTAAGAAAATGGATATCCATATGCAGAATGAAACTAGGA
>NW_012150008.1:1056110-1071829 GCF_000956105.1 Propithecus coquereli | reverse complement strand
CAGCTACTCGGGAGGCTGAGGCAGGAGGATCGCTTGAGCCCAGGAGTTTGAGGTTGCTGTGAGCTAGGATGACGCCATGCCACTCGCTCTAGCCAGGGCAAGACAGCGAGACTCTGTCTCAAAAAAAAAAACAACAAAAAACAAAACTAAAAATAGAAATACCATGTGACCCAGCAATCCCACTACTGGGTATATAGCCAAAGGAAAGGAAATCAGTGTATCAAAAGAGATATCTGCAATCCTAAGTTTATTATAGCACTATTCACAACAGCCTAGATATGGTATCAACCTAAGCGTCCATCAACAGATGAATGGGTAAAAAATGTAGTATATATAGACAACGGAATACTATGCAACCACGAAAAAGAATGGCATCTCGTCATTGACAGCAACATGGATAAGCCTGGAGGACATTATGTTAAATGAAATAAGCTAGGCATGGAAAAATAAATACCACATGTTCCCACTCATATTTGGAAGCTAAAAAAGCTCATCTAATGAAGTAGAGAGTAGAACAGTGATTAATACAATCTGAGAAGGATAGCAGGAGAAGGGATAGGGAGAGGTTTGTTAATGGATACAAAATTACAACTAACTGTAGTAGGTAGAATAGAAAAAAAAAATACAGCTAGATACAAGAAAAAGTTCTAGTGTTCTCTGGCATTGTAGGTTGAGTATAATTAGCAATAACATTATATATTTTCAAAGAACTACAACAGATTTTGAATGTTTCCAGCAAAAAGAAATGATAAATGTTTGAGGTGACCAATATGCTAAGTACCCTGATTTAATCATTACTCATTGTATACATGTATCAAAATATCACAAGATATCCCATAAATGTGTATAATTGTGTCAATTAAAGATAATTAAAAGCAAAAAAAAGAAAAAGTACCAAAGGAGGAATTCCAAATTATCCTGACCAAAGATACTAGTTATTACAATGGGCACTAAGTCCACGGTGGCAATCGTGAACTCACACCTCCTTGCATACACACGCGCATGTTCGCCTGTTAAAGTTCCAGTCACTTTACAGTCATCACGCAATCTTTTATAAACTGAAAAATGAGATTCCTTCACTTTTGTTTTTCTGAGTTTATCATAATCCTTTAACTTAATTTAGCTATATGTTTTATTTTGTTTTGGCTGTAATGTGACCTCTAGAAAATTGTTCAGGTAGAATTGGAAGAGTCATTCCAAAGAGGGGTAAAGACTTGAGAAATCACCATCACAGGGAAGAATCAGGGCTCCGCTGGGTTATAACTATGTACAAACAGTTACACTGTCGTCCCAGTCCCATAGAAGAATAAGGAAAAAGAAATAAACAAGTAAATCAAGATCAAGAAAATGTGTATTGAGAGGTTAAAGACACATGGAGAAGCAATTTGGTTTTTGAAAAATCAAATAGTCTCGAGTGTGCAGTAAAATATGTCCATTCACATGTACATCCTATCTCCTTAAAGATAAAATTATTTCATACCTCAGGACTCTATATGTCTCATACAGACTCACGCTCCTGCTTCTCAAGGGTAGAGACAATGCTGTGGAACAAAGCAGGCTTTCACAGAATGTTCTAAAACATAACCTCATTTGTCTAACTGTACTGACACTGGATAGCAGTGAATGTACACACAGGGAAAAATAAAGAGGGCAAGGCCCTTCTGTTTCTGAAACATTCACCTCTCCTCAAATAAACAAGGAATGACAAATGGCCGTGGGTTTGTCAAGGAAGTCTGAAAGAAGCTGTGCTCCCATTTCTTTCTCATTTCTCTGTCTCCTCCTCCCTTCTTTAAATAGACCTGAAAAACATTTCGCTGTAAACTAAGAAGATGTGGCTGAATGTTTTCCTATGTGCACAGCAACCAGTCGGTCTCTCTCATGGGTGAATTCTCAGACACAGAATAAGGATCTAGGCTGGGTCAATTTCTAATGTGATGCTTTAGATGGCAAATGAGGATCTACCAAGTTTTTCCACAGAAATAGCACTGAGGAGTTTCTCTTCAGTATGAATGGCCAGATGCTGAGTAAGACGTTTCCTCTGACCACAGATTTTCTTCAGTAGTTATATGAAAAAATCTTTCCCTAATAGAAGTTCTTGGATGTTGACTGAAGTTTGCACACTTGTAAAAGGTCTTCCCACATCTGTTACACTGGCAGGGTTTCTTCCAGTGCGCATCCTTCGATGCTGAGTGGGGGATGAGCTGCGTCTGAAGGCTGTTCCACCTTCACTGCGCTCACAGGGCTACCCTCAGCGTGAATGATGGAGTGCGGAATGAGGTTCTCACTCTGGCGAGAAGCCTTCCTACCCTTGACGCGCTGATAGGGCTTTTCTCCAGCGTGAATCCGCTGGTGCCTTGTGAGGGGTGACCTGCGGTTGAAGGCCTTCCCGCAGTCTATGCACTCGTACGGCTTCTCTCCGGTGTGGATGCTAAAGTGTCGAATCAGGTTTGTGCTCCGGCAAAAGGCTTTCCCACACTCGATGCATTCGTAGGGCTTCTCTCCAGTGTGAACCCGCTGGTGCCTCCTGAGGCCCGACATGCGGGTGAAGGCCTTCCCGCACTCCAGGCACTCGTAGGGCTTCTCTCCAGTGTGGATGCTGAAGTGGCGGATGAGATCTTTCCCAATGCTAAAGGCTTTCCCACATTCTTTGCACTCAAAAGGTCTTTCTCCCGTGTGGGCCCTTTTATGCAGGATATAAGTAGAGTAGTGGGTGAAGGCCTTTCCACAATCACTGCACACGTAAGGCTTCTCCCCAGTGTGAATCCGCTCGTGCTGCCTGAGGTGTGACCTGCAGTTGAAGGCCTTCCCACACTCCATGCACTTGTAGGGCTTCTCCCCGGTGTGGATGAGGTAGTGCTGAATGAGGTCTGCGCTCTCACAAAAGGCTTTCCCACATTCGTTGCACTCGAAGGGTTTCTTTCCAGTGTGGCTCCTGCTATGCAAGACAAAATTGGAGCGGTAGGTGAAGGCCTTTCCACATTCACCGCACACATAAGGCTTCTCTCCAGTGTGGATCCGCTGGTGCCGTGTGAGGTGTGATCTGCGGTTGAAGGCCTTTGCACAATCACTGCATTCATAAGGCTTCTCTCCAGTGTGAATCTGCTGGTGCCGGGTGAGGTGTGACCTGCGGTTGAAGTTCTTCCCACACTCCATGCACTTGTAGGGCTTCTCCCCTGTATGGATGATGTGGTGCTGAAGGAGGTGTTTGCTCTTGCTGAAGGCTTTCCCGCATTCTGTGCAATCATAGGGTTTCACCCGAATGTGAATCTGCTCATGTTGAACAAGGAGGCAATTCTTGTTAAACAAGTTCCCACATTCCTCACATTTATAGGCATTTTCCCCTTCCTGGATCAAGGGATACGAAACTGCTCCACATGCGTCACACACCCAGAGACCATCTTCTGGAGAGACTTGTTCCTGTACCATCATTGAACATAAACCGTCATCTGTCCCCAAACCATCATGCTCAGGGCTCATTTTCCAAGGGAGTATCTCCATCTCTGGTCTCCAGTGGCCTTCCTGCATCTCTGATGGCCCATCCTGATCCATGGCTTGCTCCAGTTGGGAGTCCCCTGAGGCTCCCTGTGTCAGTTGCTGCTCGAGGGAGACTTCTTCAGGCAAGGCCAGCTGGGGAAGGGTAGGCTCTGGGGTCCCAGGTTGTGTGATGTCACCTGAAGGGAATGCAATATACAAAAGGGCTCATTAGGCATGGCCACATGGAAGAAACAAAATCCCCACTTCAGTGAGAACAAGAAGATGAAAATAGTGATGATTTGAAAATAGCTACTGTTGGGATAGCTTAGAAATGTCAGGGTGGCCTAGGGATATTGCTGGCATAAGAACCTCTGCGGATGTGACAGTCTGCACAGGTGTGGCTGTTTTCCAGATGGTAAGGACATTCCAAGGGCAGGAGGAACTGAAAACAGTCTCTCTCCTGGGGCGGAAAACTGCTCCAGGACTGCTAATGCCCAACCTGCTGGAAAACTAGCCTGGCCGCAATCCCAAAGTGATGCTCTTGTTTAGCTTTAGGCCAGAAATAGCTTTGATATGTAATGGAAATCTATAGAACATTTTTTGCCTGCGGGATGTCTTTAGAACATGTTTGTTTGTAAGATTTACAATGATCCTTTATTCTTGGGATGAATAAATACGAGTGAGGAATTACTCTGGGACTCTTGGTCTGGAAAGCCTTGAGTCCCCTGACCCCACTCTTTCTCTTCTACGGTCTCTTTTCTTATTCCTGCGCGACGCCCTGTTTTTGGCCCTGCTGGCTGGGGGGCTCCTGGCAAGCTATGATTTGAAATCCCTGAAATCCTGGTTTGCAATTTGTTTCTCTTCGGTGCTTGAACTCTTGACACTTTTAAAGGGAAACCCAGAGGAAGAGGCTGGGACTAGGTCTGGAATAGAGAGCCCTGCTCACAGTCAAGACTGGGCTGGGTGGACGAGTAAAGATGATGCTGTGTGTGGTGAATTTCCTCAAAGCAAGAACACGTCAAGGTGCTACAGAGCCCAAGAAGGGGCACCTAATGCAGCCTAGATGGGGGACATGAAGAGGTCAGGCAGGCTTCCCAGAGGCGGTGCCTCATGAGCTGAGTCCTAATGGAGAGGTGCAGTTGCCATATAGAGGAGATGGAAAGGACCTTTCAGCCTCAGGAAATAGACGTACAAAGGCAGAGCCTCCTGAGAATGCAGCGAGAGGATGCAGCCCCATGACAGGTGGGTTGGTGAGGATACAGGGACATGTGGGGGCAGAGAGGAAGCTGATGCCCAGGATTCTGCCTCGGGGACAGCTGGCGATGGCCATGGTCACTCCCAAGACAGGGCTCCTAAGACACAAGGTGAACACGGTCTGAATCGACATGGTGAGTCCACTGTGTCAGAGGAACAGATAAGTGAAATGGCTAACAAAACAGACTGAATCTTGAAAAAAAAATTATAAAACTTTATTTAAAGATAATAAAAATCTATATGAAGAAATTAGTAACATAAAGTTATCAATTCTCCCAAAACTGATCTATAAACTCAATACAACTCTAAAACAGCAACCTGAAAAGATTAGAAAAAGATACAATCTGATAGAGAAAAATAAAACTTTACTTCAAAACAATAATATCTACATGGACTTAATAATATAAAATCAGCAATTCTACCCAAATCAATGTATAAATACATATATAATCGCAACAGGTTTTATTGGGGAACTTTAAAACTGATTCTAGAATGTATATAAAAAAGCTAAGTCCAAAATATCCTTGCAGGAAAATAAAAAGGGGGACCCACCCCATCAAGCTAGATAATTATTTTGAAATTACAGACTCCAAGACAGTGTGGTACTTGCACAGGAGTAAGAGAAACTGACAATGAAAAAAGAGTAGAGAGCTCAGAAATCCATTTACACACAGATGGAACTTAGATAGCAGAGGAGGTACAGCAAGCACCTCAGTAGTAAAAGGAAATATTTAGTAAAAGGCACAGAAAAACTGGGTACTCACATGTGGAATAAATAAAATTGCATTCCTATATCATACCATCTCACTCAAAATGAAGCTCAGTTTGATAAAGACTCAAATATCAAGCACGAAGATTTTTGCTGTTGTTGTTTTGAGGTTTTTTTATGTTTTGTTTTGTTTTGCTTTTACAGATAGGTCTCACTGTCGCCCAGGCTGGAGTGCAGCGGTGCGACCACAGCTCACTGCAGCCTTGAACTCCTCCTCTCTTAGCTTCCCTATTAGCTGAGACTACAAGCACACACCACCATGTCTCGCTAATTCTTTATTTTTTATAGAGACAGGGTCTCACTATGTTGCCCAGGCTTGTCTCAAACTCCTGGTCTCTTAAAACTTTTGTATAAGATAAACAAGAATATCTTATTGATATTGTGGTAAAGCAAGATTTCCTAATCAAGACACGAAAATAGTGCTCATAAAGAAAGGGATTAAAAATTCCAGTAAAATAAGAAACTCTATTTAACAAAAGATACTTTAAAGAGACTGGAAAGACAAAATTTAAAATCTAGAAGAATCTATCACAGTATAACTAATAAAATGTGTTGTATTAGTTTTATTAGAAATGTACAAAGAATCCACAAATCCAAAAGAGAAAGGCAAATAAGTTAATAGACAAACAGGAATTTATCTGAAATGACATTTCTCAGAAGAAAATACAGAATGGCCAAAAATCATGTGATAAGATACTCACATGAGCATCTTAAATGCATGTAATGAGAAAAATGCAAATCACAACAACATAAAGACACGATTATGTACCCATTTGACTAAAAAAATGGCAAAAAGAGGCTTCTATCAGTTGTTAGGTTATAGATCACTGGATCTCTCACACTTCCCTGGAGGAAGTGTACATTGGCATAACCCCTTTAGGAAACAATGTATATTACCTTGAAAAGCTGAATATTAGTATAAACTATAATCCAATTCCACTTTTAGAGACATTATCATGAGAAACCTCTGCACATGTCCACAAGGAATACATGTACGTAAAAGTTCACGGCCGGACTTTTGTGAGGATAAAAAAATGTAGACAATTAAATGTCCCAGGAAATAGATGAGTACATTGGATATAGTCGACCAATGGAACAAGTGATGCCTACAGCATCAGGCATCATGAATTTAAGTTAAATAACACAAGTTAAAGAAGCACATCCCAGAAAACTACACCAACAATAACACCATGTTTTAAAAAATTAAAAGTGTGCAATACCGTTTAGACGCGCACACACACACACACACACACACACACGCGCGTGCATGTATGCAGACACATTATAAGGCTATCCTGATAAATACTGGAGTGACAAGTTAAAGAAACAGATGAATTCCGTGAAAGACATAAATTACCAAAACTGACATAAAAAGAAACAGAACATCTGAATAGTCCTAGATCTATTGGACAAATTGAATTTACACGTAAAAGCTTTCCCACAAAAAAGGAATGGGATAATAAAACCATAACCACGAGTTGTCTCTGTGGAGGAGTCACTGGAAAAGGGAAGAAAGCCATAGATAGAGGTAGGCAGGCTGGTGCTAGAGACCGAGTACTTGTGTCCCGTAGAGTTCCTATGTTAAAACCCTAATGTCCGATGTGATGCTATTTGGTGATGGGGCCATTAGCAGGCAATTAGGTCATGAAGGTGGAGCCCCCATGATGGGATTAATGCCTTCATAAGAAGAAACACCAGAGCTCGTTTCCTGTCTCTGCTTCCCACCACGCTGAGGATACAAGATGGCCATGTGCAAATCAGGCAGTAGGCCCTCACCAGACACCGGATGTGCCAGTACTTTCAACCTGGACTTCTCAGCTTCTAGAACTATGAGAAATAAATGTTTGTTGCTCAAGCCACCCAAGTTATGGCATTCTTGTCACAGCAACTCAAATTTGCTAACAATAGGGTATGAGTAATGTTTTCATTCTTGAGTTGGGTGATGTTGTTATGAAATAAATAAGCAAATAATTAAATTAGCATATTAATTAATCAGGGTTATTCATGGATCAATGATCAGAGTGTGTCATAAGCCAAGGTTTATGATTAATCAAAATATAAACACCTGAGGTCCACTAAAAAGAGTTAGAGGCCACTTGTATATTATAGTTTAAGACCACATGATTGGGCACGTTGGCTCAAGCCTGTAATCCTAGCACTCAGGGAGGCCAAGGCAGGCAGATCACTCAAGGCTAGTAGTTCAAGACCAGCCTGAGCAAGAGTGAGACCCTGTCTCTACTAAAAATAGAAAAAATTAGCTGGGTGACTAAAAATAGAAAAAATTAGCCAGGCGTGGTGGCGTGCATCTGTAGTCCCAGCTACTCGGGAGGGTAAGGCAGGAGGATTGCTTGAGGCTACAAGTTTGAGGTTGCCCGGGCAAAAGAGCAAGACTCTGTCTAAAAAAAAAAAAAAAAAAAACACCAGAAAAATCCTAGGCCCAGCTCCAGCAAAACTCAGTACTAGCTTTTATGGTGGCACTTAGCAAGCCACTCAAATTCCATAAGCCTATATTTAATCTTCAAAAAAATAGGGCTAAAGATAGAGCCTGCCTTATAGGACTACAGTGAAGATGAAGTAAAAACACTGCATATCCATGTCCAGCACGGAGCAGGGCACCAAGAAAGAAACCAGTGCATATTAGCTATCATATTTTATTATGAGCTAGTTAAAGAATATACATCTGGGACCTAACATGGAAGTACGTAAATTGAAAATGTAAAAACACAGAGATTAACCTTGGAAAGTGTTTAAGAGTAGAAAGGATGGGCTCTGAGATGCCTGGTGAAGCCAATATTAAAGTGGAGATCAGAGTAAGGAGAGAACGAAAATCCACGAGAAAAAGGAGAAAATTCAAAAGGGCCACACGCTCAAGCACAGTAAAATCCAAAAAGTTTGTGCTGTACCACGAGTTGATACTGCTGCAAGGTTAAGAGTGCGTCTCTGGAGAGAGAACCCCTCAGTTCAAATCCTGCCTACAGCGAGACAGCTGGTGTTAAACAAATTCATTTAGCTGCTCCCAGCCTCGATTTCCTCGTCTGAAAAACTAAGAGACTCTCAGTTCCCACCTCACAGGCTGTGCTGAGAGTTAAATCGGAATGTTCCTGTGAGGCACTGGGCACAATGCTGGGCAGCACACGGGGGTTCAGTGAATGACAGGCCATCATCGTTCGTCGTGACACTCACTGCTGTGTTTGAGAATCAGGAGGAAGGCAGGGACCTGACAATGCTGCCACGGCTGTGGTACAGAGAAGCAGCATCACAAGTACTCAAAGAGCTAAGGGGAGGTTACCCAGTGCTGACGAGGATATGGAGCAACGGAAGCTTTCACAGGCCAGTGGTGGGAACGTAGGATGGTGCAGCCGCTCGGCTGGGCAGTTCCTATTAAAGCTGAACACACACCTACTCCGTGATCCGACCTGTACACACAGTAGAGTATATTCCTAACAGAAACCAGCGTTTACATCCACAGAAAACATGAACAATATTTCAGCAGCCTTCTTCATAATATCCAAAAACTAAAATCAACAGGAATTTCCATCACGGGAGGAAAGAAATGAGTAGCAGTTTTCACACAATGAGACACTACAACGTACTGTAGTATCGACTGTAGTTACAACTGTAACTGTATACAACCATGTGAAATGAATCTCATAAGACATGATGATCAAAAGAAGACAGAAAGGACAGACAGCATTCTGGGGGCTCCAAGAACAGTCAGAACTAATCTATGCTCACAGAGGCTAAATATGGGGTGGCAGAACGGAAGAGGCTACTGAGGCCCACGACCCTGATGAGGTGCTGCGTGCAGACTGTGTGTTGATGTAGGTGGTGGTTACTCGCGTTTATACATAAACAAAAATTCATCAAGCAGACTTCTTAAGATTTTTGCACAACATGAGTTATATCTCATTCAAAAAGGAAAAGACTATACAAGCAAATGGACGATACTGAACACAAGTGTATACATCTTACAAGTATGAGACAATTTCACCGAGAAGACCGGTTGCGCAGGGAAAGCAGAATAAACACCAATGTGAAGCCATCAGAGGGGAATTTATTTGTTTTGCTTTCCCCTAATGCAAGGAAACTGAGCATGTTTTTATGCTGAGTAGAGAATAAAGTTAGAGAAGCAGAAAAGAAGTAAAGAAACAAGTTCCCTGAAAAGGTATGATCTAGATTCTGGGGCAGGAACTGGCCGAGGTCCAGGGCAAGGCCTCCTCTAGGGAGGTGATAATGGAGGCTAACACATAGGGGAGATGTAGATGAATGTGTAAGGGCTGAGGATCAGGCAGCGCAAGAACACAGACTCTATTTTCCACGTAAAAATATGCTGAGACATCAGTGACTAGGGGAGTGGCAAATGTTGGGAACAGGTCTGAGAGGCTGGGGGAGCTGATGCAGGAGACAGAGCAGAGCAGAGGCACAGAGACGTGGGTGTATCACCTTCCCTTCCCTCTTGTCCCTGCTACCAGCTGGAGGATGCCAGGGAAGCCTTAACACCTCATGCTGATGACAGAAGGCACCGAGCTCTGTGAATAACTGTGTGGTCCAGAGCTCCTCAATGACCCACAGGCCCCTAGTGTGGGAAAAATAATTTTCATATCGTGAGCCACCAAAATCTCGGCGTACACCTGATAGAGCAGCTAGATTTAATGTAGCCAAACTTACATGGAAAGACACAAGATCACGCGGCTTCCCCAGGGTCACCTGGCTGTTTCACGTCAAAGCTAGTTTTGAAGCCCAAGCAGTGGGGCCAAGAGCCTGGACTTACGCCACGTCCTCCACACCTCCCCACGAGCAGTGAGGAGTGTGCGGGGGCTGAGCAGGGTGGGGGGCACAGAGACCGCAGTTTAAATGGCTCCGTGGATCCCAAACCCCCAGAGAGGCCGCAACAAGGAGGTTCCCACAAAACTTAGAGGCAGTGTTCACCTTTCCACCTGTCATCACCCCAACCTTCCCCGCTGCTGGCTCCTACCTGGACAGGAGTTTTGGGAGAGATCTTCCTCCACCACCCATAAGTCCTGGCCGTGCTCCAGCTCGTCGATCGGCTCTGATTTAGACAAAGAACAACCTGTGCATGGAGAACAAAAGAGGACAAATGGTGTTTGGTTGAAGAAAGAAACCTCTCGGTCTAGCCTGGCACTTCAGGATGGGGAAGACCCTGAAATGAAGCTGTTCTCATCCAAGTAAACAAAAGCCTCAACTATGACCTGGAAACCAACTGTGAAAAAGCCATCACTGGGCCCCAAAGACAGTCGATAGTAGTGCTCCCTGTGTAGACAGCATCCATTCCCTTTGAACTCCTTACAGAATCTCAACACTGTTCAGACAGCTTTCCTGAAGGGATGTGATAACCAATACAAGTCACAGGGCCTTCGCCTCCCTGCGAATCAGCAACACCTGGGAACGCATCGTTGCAACTGTAGACCACCTGGAACAACATCTGAGTGTGAGGCCTGGACGTCAGTAGATTTTAAACATTCCCCAGGTGACTACAGCCCCCGTGGCAGGTGGAAAAGCCTTGGTCTGCTTCATCTTGCAAATGGCATCCCTGATCACCAGGAGACTGAGGCTGACGGGTGACGTAAACCAGCCACTCTGAGGAGAGATAAAGCCTTTATTCCAGGGCGGGCTGAATGAGGGTTTCTGCCACTTCTGTTGTCATGCAGCATCCTGGGACTCCAGTGAGGGAACCTGCCTGGAGACCTGAACCAGGGAAGCGAAGAAACAGACAGCTGGTTGGCACCACCGACCCGGGAGCCGGACTCACAAATGAGCTTCTTATTACGGGAGATAATATATTTCCTTCAGGGTGAAGACATTTCAGCTGGTCTGTCACCTGTCACATTGCAGCTGAACACACACGAACGGTAAAAGATGTGAGGACTCCACAGAGAAGTTGGTGGCACAGGCACCAGGACCCACGGAAGCCTCGCCTGTGGGATCCTGAACCATCAATCATCTCAAAGCAAATGTTCACTCACTTCCGCTTCGTGCCTGGCAACAGGCTCCATGACAGTGCAGTACACAAGGTGACTCCATCTTTCTTTCAGCGTTGTCAGGATCGCGTGTCCCACCACCTCAAGGCCTTTGCACATGCTGGCCCTTCCACCTGGAACGCTGCTTGCTTCTCTCCCTTCATCCTTCCAGTCAAGCTTTGAATCTCAGTTCGACTGTCACTTCCTGAGAAGACACTGTTGGTGTGGCTCCGGAATCCAGGTGCTTAATCAATCTGTCACTGGCCACAGAATTTTCACCCTTAAGGGTAAGTCAAAAACTAACACAGTCACGTGCCACATAACGTTTTGGCGTTTCTAGGTTTAGATACACAAATACTTACCTTTGCGTGACAGTTGCCTGGAGTATTGAGTACAATAACGTGCTGTCCAGTTTTGTAGCCCAGGAGCAATAGGCTACACCATATGTCCTAGGTGTGCAGCAGGCTATGCCATCTAGTGTTACGTCAGCACACTCCATGATGCTCACACAGCGGTGAAACTGCCTAACGAAGCATTTCTCAGAACACATCCCCGTTGCCAAGCAATCCATGGCTGTATTTCTGCAGTGCAACCACATCCTTGGGCCTGTGCCAAGCAATTTAAATGCACTGCATTTTGTAAAAAGTGAAAAAGTTAAGCATTATTTAGAAAAAAAATGGTATTTTAAAATATCTTTTATTTGGAAAGAAGAGGTGTCTTCACTGATTTACGTCCCCCCCTTTTTTTTTTAAGTGACGGGGACTTACTGTCATCCAGGCTGGAGTACAGAAGTACAATCATAGCTCTCTAGCCTCAAACTCCTGGGCTCAAGGACTCCTCCTGCCTCAACCTCCACAGCAGCTAGGACTACAGGAGGGTGCCACCACATTCGGCTAATTTTTTAAATTTTTTGTAGAGACAGGGTCTCATTATATTGCCCAGGATGGTCTCAAATGACTCTCCTCTTGGCCTCCCAAAGTGCTGGGATTATAGGCATGAGCCACTCCACCCAGGTATGTAAATCTTTTTTATATCCTAAGCAAAGTGTTATATTGCTATTCCTGTGGGCCTTGCTCATAAAATGCTACTTTTGGACTTCCTCACAGCATCCGCATGAAATACGTACTGCAATCACTGCTGTTTCATAGAGGAAGAAACTGAGGCTCAGGCAGATAAAGTATATCGCCAAAACCAGGGAAATGGTGAATGGCCAAGCAAAGACAGAAACTTGAGTCATCACTAGCGTCTGGCCAATTTAACCAAAAAGCTACACAATGTCGTCCCAGAAAATGCTGAGTCTAAGCGTGATGACAATGATCGTGACCATGATGATGACATCGGTAACAGCAGCAGCGGTCACAGCTGCCAACCTGCACACAGCCACGTATCACCAGGCATTGTTCTAAGCCGCTTACCTCACAATAGCCCTGTGAAATAGACACAGGCAGGCCTCACAGATACTGCAGTTCAGTTCCAGACCACTGGAATGAAGCAAATATCATACAGTAAAGTGAGAAACGCAAATTGTCTGTTTTACCAGTACACATAAAAGTTCTATTTATACTATACTGTAGTCTGTTAAGTGTGCAATAGCATTGTGTCTAAAAAAAAATGCACATACCTTAATTAAAAAAAACTTTATCGTGGGCACGGTGGCTCACACCCGTAGTTCTAGCTATTGGAGAGTCTGGAGGGGAAGAATTGCTTGAGCCCAGTTTTTCTTCTTTTCTTTTTTTTTTTTTTTTTGAGACAGAGTCTCACTCTGTTGCCCGGGCTAGAGTGCCGAGGCATCAGCCTAGTTCACAGCAACCTTGAACTCCTGGGTTGAGCCCAGGAGTTTTAGCAGTGAGCTATGATTGCGCCACTGGACCCCAGCGTGCGCAACAGAGTAAGACCCTGTCTCAAGAAAGAAAAACATTACTTTATTGCTGAGAAATGACAATGATCATCCGAGCCTTCAGTGAGTTATAGTCTTTTTGCTGGTGTAGGGTCTTGCTTCAGTGTTGACGGCTACTGACTGATCAGGATGGGGGCTGTTGAAGGCTGGGATGGCTCCGGCAATTTCTTAAAATAAGACAACAGTAAAGTCTGTGGCATCAATTCACACTTTCCTTTCTCTGTAGCATGCGATGCTGTTTGATGGCATTTTACCACAGTGAAACTTCTTCAAAATTGGAGTTACCCTCTCAAACTTTGCTGCTACTTTATCAATTAAATTTATGTAATAGTTTAAATCCTTCTTTGTCTTTTCAAAAACATTCATAGTATCTTCGCCAGGGATAGAATGCATCTCAGAAAACCACTTTTTTTGCTCAACCATCAGAAGCAACTTCTTATCCATTCAAGTTTCACATCTTCGGGCTCCACTTTTAACTCTAGTTCTCTTGCTGTTTCTACCACATCTGCAGTTACCTTCTCCATGGAAGTCTTGAACCCCTCAAAGGCATCCATGAAGATTAGAATCGACTTCTTCCACATTCCTCTGAATGTTTATATAATATTTTGACCTTCTCCCATGAATCACCGCATATAGAATGGTCAGGGCACAACTAGGCTTCCTCCCAAGTACTACCTCAGTCCTTCAAGGGGCTCCGCTGAAAATCCTGCCTTTGGGTTCTGCGAAAAACCCCCATGTCCTTCCAGTACATTGTTCACCTTTGGCTGTGACCAAAAGCAAACTATGTTTCTTCCCTATACCTCTCTAACTAAAATACAAGAAAGTAAGTAAGAAAGAGATGAGTGCAGAAAATGAATGAAGCTATAGAGAGCAGGAGAGTGGGCTCCTAACGCCTTTTCAACCAGCCAGGCCTGAAGCCAGAGGGTGGAATGAAGGAGGCTTCAGGTGTCTCACATGGGGAGAAGACAGGTCTTACCCAGAGAGACCAGAAGCCCACAGGTCTCCAGCATCACCTCCTGGTACAAGATCCTCTGGGTCAAGTCCAGCTGCCCCCACTCCTCCTGGGTAAATGTCACAGCCACATCCTCAAAGGTCACAGACACCTGCAAAGTCAAACAGAGGTAGCAGTGTTTGCCTTAGGACTGCGGAATAGGATTAGAACCTGTCACTCCGGCACTGCAAAAGATTCGTGGAGAACCAAGGGCCAAATCACCAGTAGCCCCAGAGGGCCCAGATCTGTGCCGGGCTGAAGTGGGAAGCAGATCCTACCTTGGAAGGATTATCAGAGTGTAGAGGAGAGAGATGCCTCCCATGCAGGAAGCCACTGGACACTGAAACAAAGTTAGGACCATTGTGAGTGGACTGTGAGGCAAAGAAAATAAGTGCTCTGAGATATCAGAGGAATGGGAAAAAATAATAACAATAATACCAACACCAGCACCTAAATCTTCCCAGTCCCCACTATATGTCTGCCTTATGCTGAGGGGCTTTATAGGCCATGACAAAATGACTAAAAGTCCCCAGCTCAGGAGCCAGACTTCTGCGGTCTAACACTAAAATGAAAAAACACGTGCCTTCTGTGTGGCCTTGAGGACCTCGCTTCATTTCTCTGAGTCTCAATTTATAGATCAATACAAGAGTTTTATGCACTCCACCAAGAATAGTCAAAAGATTTAAAAAATATGTTTGTAAAGGAACCCTAGGGTGAGGGGCCACAGCCCCTGAGGTCAACACCAACATTGTCTCCATGTTACACTCAGAGACCTGAGCCCCACGAACTCTATCAGTTCACGTGAAGTCGCACATCCTATGAGTATAGGCAGGAGTTGAACTTCTGCCTATCGTCTCTCTGGTCGATGCTACCGTCACAGTCCTCCATTAATAAAGTCAGTCCACAGTTAATGAGGAGGTGAAGCACTTCAAATCCATACATCCAGTTCGGCCAACCTAAAAATATTTCCACGGATGTGGACAGAGGAGCACAGTCAACATCACCCAATTCACAGAAAAGTCACTTGAGGTAGAGGCATCTCCCTTGAAGGTGGCGGGGCCCGTACCAGCTCCCATTGCCTTCGATACTCACTCGGGGCCTTGCCAATCCCCACAGAGAATCCACAATGAGGCATCACTTCTTTTTCTATCTGAGTCCTCCTGGCAAGTATCCATGAGGCCAGGACACTTCAGAAACAGGGAAAAGGAGTCACAGAGGACACAGCAGGCTATGGCCATGAGAACATGGACCCTGTCTGGCCAGGATGTCCGTCCAGGCTGAGTAGGAAGGACATTCAGCAAAAGACCACATGATCTCGTCCTCCCAAGACCTGTGTCAGCAGGTAAGGGGTGGGGG
>NW_012150008.1:1031442-1054005 GCF_000956105.1 Propithecus coquereli | reverse complement strand
GCAGGAGTCTGGGGAGTCCCTGTACTCTGTAGTTCTAATAAACACTGCAGCCAGCATTCCTTCGCCCTCCCTCCCTGGTAGAGAGGAAGGTATCCTCCCTCGCTCTCCTGATAAGGACGACGCCAGAGCAGAAGGACGGATGTGACTAGGGCAAAAGGGTCCTAGGAGTTGGTTATTTGAAGAAGAATTTATTACAAGCAGCTGTTCTGGCCCACCTACTCCGCCCCGAAAAAAACCATCTATGAAGCTCAAGGCTCTCCGCTTTTCTCTCGTGGATGCCTTTTTCGGCCTCCACCCATCTGCACCCAGATGCTCAAAATAAACAGCATTTTGCTACACATGAGGCTTCGTGTCTGTCTCTCGGCTCCCGACCTAACGCGCGAGACCAAGCCTCGCTTCAGGGCCGCCTTTTTACAGAGGTCACAGGTCCTAGGGACCAAACCATGCTTTCCACTCTCAGGGAGATCGAGACCCAGGAGCGGGGACAATTGCCCAGGGTCAGGCCAAGTGCAAAGGCACTTAGTCTTAGCATGGACTGGGCTTGGGACTTCCCACTCACATTGCCTCTTTTCTTGATCCTCTTATAGGGAAACCGGCTAAATGAGCAGTTAAAATAACCTCCAAAAAGAGGAAGCGGGACACCTCCCCAAAACGTTGGGATGGGATTGACTAGCCTCTCTTGGGCCTTTTTTGGCCCAGCGCCTTTTCCACAGGATGCACAGACTTTTGAGAAATTTAATGGTTCCAGAGGATGCGAAGAGTGGATTTGCCAACCCTTGAGGAGGGGAGGCTGCAAGTAATGGTAACTTAAGAGAAAGTGGAGTCCAATTTCCAACACGGTCAGTTTGAAATGTTTATGAGAATGCAAAGTGTCCCTGCCTGATACGCAACTCAAATTATGATTGAACATTGGTAGAAGGTGATCACCTGGATGTGTAAATTTGGGAGTTGTTAGCTTACATTGTTACTTCAAGTCATGATATTGGGTGAGACCCTAAAAAGAATGAGCATAGGTGGAGAAATGAAGGGAAAGAGGTAAACTCTGGACCAACCCAACATTAACTGGCTGCAGACAAGAAACCAACAAAGTCATGTTAGTAATTCTAACAACCCATGGAGAATTATATCATGAAAAGTCTTAGTAGTCCTTATTGGTAACTTCTTTCTTCTTTCTCTTCTGCTCATGACTGTGAAGGTGAGAGAATACAGTCCAGGTTTTAGTGTGGTGAGGATACATATGGTTATGAAAATGGAAATGATATGTGGAACATGTCCTCCAGAGATTTAATTCTGAGGTGGAGGAAAGTATTGTAACAAGTCCTTGAGTTAAGAAATGGAGATTCATTAATTTCCCAGAAGATGCTGTTTATAAAAGACGTAAGGAGGAATGTGGCTAAAGTAGCATGCAAGGAGCACTGTTATTCATCATCGGCAGTAGTAATTTTTGAAATTGGGAGAGACATTGTCCATCTTTTCACATGTGGGTGACTCATGATTAAATTAAATGGTTTGGGGGTTCACTTGTAGAACAGCTATAAAGTTAAGATTTTTTTATCCTGTGTCATGGAGACAAAAATATCCTGAGTCAGTGAGGACGAAGGAAGCTATGTATGTACTGTAGTGACTTTAAAACACCTATCGTAAAACATATCAGAGGGTCACCATTACAAGTTACTTAAACACTAAGGTTTTTTGTTTGTCTTTAGTTATCTCACATAAATAGAAGTTTAATTTTAGGATTTGTTCCATGCCTTAAGATGCTATGAAGGATCCACACTTTTTCTAAGCTTCCTCTACACAATTTTCAGAATACAGCTGACCCTTGAACAACAGAGTTTTAAACTGTGTGGATCCACTTATATGCAGGTTTTTTTCAATAAATACATTGAAAAATTTGTTGGAGATTTGTGGCAATTTGAAAAAACTTGCACAAAAACCTCATGACTATACATACAAAAAAACTTACGGACATCAGCATTTCTCATACTGCCCTCAAATACTTTGAAAGTGGCCCCAGAGGCAGGGATTCCCTTCCTCCACCCATGAACTGCTTGTGAGGTGGCGGTTCTTCCTTGGGTAGCACAAAGCCACTGAGAATACTGGGGACTCATCACACCTGCCACACTGAAAGCCAGTGGTTCTATACTAGCAGAGGGTTGCTGAAAAGATTTGAGGCTACTAGCCAGCCACCACCACTGAAACACTTAGCTCTAAAAGCAGAAATGTCAGAAGTGGGTCACTGTCCCTACTCTCAGCTCTAAAGCCTAGATCCAGAGATACTGGCTGAAAGGAAAAGCAGAGAACCTGGGAAGAAACAACTTGAGGTAGCCAACATGGGGCAGAACAAACATCAAACAATTAGTTTGGGAACTATGAAGCTCGATTTTTTTAAGTTTAGGCTGTGAAGCAATTTATGTCTCTGGACATTGTTGAAAGCAATGTAATTCTGAACTCTCTTCAACTGCCATCAATGGTCTATAGGTGGAAGAATCAACAACACCCAGACTTTCTCATCAGGAAGGTAATAAATAGGTCCCGACCCTGAAATTCTTCTGGAATCTGCTGCTTTGTATTCATCTGAGTCTCATTTCATAGGAAATCCTCCTGTAACTGCTGTTTGCTCCAGTCAGCTTCTCCCTTGATCCCTTGTAGAATCTGTCTTGTTCTCATGGAGCCAGGAGCAAAAATATAACTTGGTTCCACACCATGACTGTCAACCTGGTATTGAAGTTCTCCCTGGAGCCACAGGCTGGCTTCTGAGAGAAGAGACAAGAAAATAGTATCCTCAACAGCCAAGTTTGACCCAACAGTTCTACAATGTTGCCAAGAGACCATGGGGATTTAGTAGCCTCATGGTAAAATCCACTTAACAGTCACTCTACAAATACTTCTTAGAGAAGCTGAGGAAATGCATTTTACTAGGTAATTTAAAAGATAACAGTGTTGAGTCACTATTGCCTGGATTGTAGACATATGGTTCAGGAGATGAGCCTCAGCTCACGTTCATCATTCTGTCCTCATACAGGTCAACGTTATTCTATTTCTAACACTCATAACCATTTGAAAGTATCTTTTTATATATTTAACTTATTCATTAATTAATGCAACAAGTATTTGGCTATCTTGTGATAGACACTGCTCTAAACAATGGAAATATGTATATATACACACACACACACATATCACACATATATATAGCAAAAAAGAATACATTAGTGTCTGTGAGGAGCTTTCATTCTAACAACCAATAATTTAAAAATAGCAACACACCCCTAAACAATATAGAAGGTTAGATATAAAAACTAGAGCAGGTAAGAATTCGTGAGAGTGAGATAAAAGCAATTGTGCAATATTAAGTAGAGTGGTTGAAACAGGTCTGAGAAGACAGTTATATTTGAGTTTGGACTTGGAGGAATTAATGAGTTCCCGACTATGTATCTGAGGAAACCATGTCTCAGAGAGAACACTTAGGACAATGGAACTAAAGTGAGAGCACATTGGGGTGGATTATGCAGGAAAGTGTCAACTCAGTAGGCTTCAGTTGCTCAAATACCACACATTCTAAAGAAAGCTGCCCCTTGACCAGCTCCAGAAAGACCACCTGAGTCCCTGGGGTATCTTGCCTTCTAAGAGTACTTCTTATGCCTGAGGTTATAGGCCTTGCTGTATCGGTTCCATGAGATAATCTATGCTAACGAAATTACTCATGGTGAATGCTGGCTTTTGTATGCCACAGGCCCTGGGACCCCCCCACGTTTGCTATCTGCAAGAGCTGCAGACTGAGCATCTGTAGTCAGTCATGTGGGTACTGCATTCCGACGTGAATGACCCTCAGTAGAAATGCTGGACACCAAGGCTTGGGTGAGCTTCCTTGACTGGCAATACTTTGAATACTTTGTCACACATCTTTGCTGGGAGAATCGAGTCTCCTTGTGACTGTAATGGGAGATGACACCTGGAATCTCGTGGCTGGTTTCTTGTAGACTTTAACTTATGTGCCTTTTCCCTTTGGTGATCTTGGTATCTTTTTGCTGTAATAAAGTGCAACCATGGGCCGGGCACGGTGGCTCACGCCTGTAATCCTAGCTCTCTGGGAGGCTGAGGCGGGCAGATTGTTTGAGCTCAGGAGTTCGAAACCAGCCTGAGCAAGAGCGAGACCCCGTCTCTACTAAAATTAGAAAGAAATTAATTGGACAACTAAAAATACATAGAAAAAATTAGCTGGGCATGGTGGCGCATGCCTGTAGTCCCAGCTACTTGGGAGGCTGAGGCAGGAGGATCGCTTGAGCCCAGGAGTTTGAGGTTGCTGTGAGCTAGGATGACGCCACGGCACTCTAGCCGGGCAACACAGTGAGACTCTGTCTCAAAAAAAAAAAAAAAAAAAAAGGTGTAACCATGAGTAAAACAGCTTTTCTGAGGCTTGTGTGTCCTTCTAGCAAATCTTAAAGTCTAAGGTGATATAGGAGAGTGAATGCCACATAATAATCTATTAACAAAATGTCAAAATTATTAAGGCTGTTCATTCATTTGTTCACTTAGCAAATATCTGAACATCTATGAACTAGAAATTATGTATGTGCATGGAACAATTAGGAGCAAATGCGTGTTAAGGTCTGTGCTCTTTTGGAGCTGGAGATCTAGTTGATGAGGCAGTCATGATGTAATTATCACCCAGGCTTGTGGGTGGCCGTGATGGCATCTAAAGCAAAAGTCAGAAGGAGACTCTACGATGGGCCAAGGGGGTGATCACTGCTTAAGTGTGATTTCAGGGATCAAGAGACAGGTAAGAAGGGAGTATTTCAGATGTCTGTGAGTTTTACTTGAGAGCAGGGGCACGAAATGGAACTGGAAGGAGCAAGAGTAGCAAACATACGTTGAAAGGTCACACAACTACAAATGCTTTAAGACAGGAGACAGTAATGAGGATGCCTGTGAATGGGAGGATAATCAAGAAAACAAATGCAGGTAGGACTGGGAAACAGCATGCAGACTTTCTTCCTTTAAACCTCAACAAGTTGGAGGAATGAGGCAGAAAGAATGATACCTGAAGGCATGTTTCTTTATCTGGGGCCTTCAATTAGTTGTGCCTGGCCCTTGTCAGCAGTGTCGGGCAACAAGAAGGGAATCTGAACTACATTCCTAAAATTCCAACCACCCAGATCACTGGTATCCCAATGACACAGCAGTCCCTTCAGTGCCTGGTTACTAGTAACTTACCTGGTCAGTCCTCCTGGGCACTGACTCCTCCTCCATCCATGGCTGTCCACCTTGTCTTGCTTAGGGCACTAACACCCTGTTCTTTGGAAATTAAATGCAATTCTTTAGAAATGGCTGATTTGCTCTGTAAACTCTAAATTTATCACCTTGTTAATGGTTTTTGAAATGCCAACTTTATTATTCAGGTATCGTGAGGCCCGCGGATCAGGAGATATTGCCATCATAGTGCTACTTTGTTGTGAGCAGCACACACCACGCTGTGTAGGGCCACGTGGGGACACAGAGGGTTGGTCAAACAGCAGGAGGGAAAAGCATGGGCAAGAGCCTTTATCATGCTTTTGCAGGTAGGAACGGTCAAGGCAAGCTAAGCAAGCTATGTGGGCTTAGGATTGGCTAGTTTGAATTTCAGCAGGGACTGTCCCTACTTGCTCTGGGGCGGTTATGGCAGTGAGATGGTGGCTCCTTGTGTGGTTCCTTGATAAAGGAGGTAGTTGCCAGGTATAGGCTCTGGATTGTGTGGTTTGCACGTGAAAGGTGCATACCCAGGAGAGTCCTTTATCGACACTTGGAATTATTAATAGCTAGTCCTGGGATGGGCAGTCTCTTCAGCATCAGCAAGGTCCCATTAGTCAACATAGCAGAATAAAAAGACATGCTGAATACACAGATCTCCAAATTAAAAGGAGGCCAGTTGAGATGAATTTCCTTAAAGTTACTCAGTAGAAAAGAGCAAGAACAGGAAGTATAAGCAGGAAGTCTGTCTGCCAGGCCACACTCTTGACACTGCTCCAAAAGAGGCAAAATAAGCTGCCCACTTACAGTTTAGCTGGGACCATTCAATTGGTGAGATGTGTAATACACACTTTTGCTTATGAGCAAAAATAATCACAGAGCAAACATTAAAAATCTCTAATCCTAAGACTGAACTATGTCATTGAGCATTGCAGAGGTACCTCAGCTTCCCACAGTGGAGAGAGGAAAGGACACCTGTGGGCCTCGATCTGTGCACAAACGGTAGCTGCACATATGCCAACAGACCGGCTTCCCACAGTTCTCCAGCATTAGATCTCTGTAGAGAGCCCTCTCAGCGAGGGCCAGCTGCTCCTGCTCCCTCTCCAAGTGAAACTCACAGACATCCACGAAGGTTATGAAGCCTGCGACAACATATTCTTTATTCTCAAGTTATCCACATTTAATGATGCAGGAATTATGAACTCCATATTATCTCTTTGTTGCAATGAGAGGCTATGACTTTCAATAGCAAGAACAAAGAGTAGATAAGAAAGTGACATACGTGCTATGGAAATACACAGCATCTACCTGGCCATTACACTTTTGCAGAAATAAGGGTTAATGAAGGGAATATTTGCAAGTCAAACCACTTAAAGCCATTATCTATGGAAGATATTCGGCAGAGGCAAGGTCCATTCTCACAACACTTCCTGTCATCACTAAACTGAATCCTGGCTAGTTTAAGAACTTCCACTATGATGGGAGGCCGAGGCAGGAGGACTGCCTGAACTGAGGAGTTCACGACCAGCCTGAACAAGAGCAAGACTCCATCTCTACAAAAAACAGAAAAATTAGCCAGCAGTTACTGGGGAGGCAGGACTGCTGCGGTCCAGGAATTGGAGGTTACAGTGAGCTACAATGGCACCACGGCACGCTAGTTGGGACAAAAGAGCAAGACTCTGTCTCAAAAAAAAAAAAAAATTCCACTGTGAATTTGTTTCTTGGTTACAATGGTTAACAAGCATATAAGACTTCATCTCAAAGTTATGATTTATTTTTGTTGTAGAAAACTGTATTTGCTTAATGTTTGTTACAGCAATTTGAACTTAGCATTTGAGTCCACTTAAGTTACTATGAAAAAGAGACAATACAGCAGGCCTGAGATTGCTGTCCCTTGATCTTGTAAGGTTCACCCCTGACTTTAGGTTTCAGGAGGTTTCCCACTGTTCCCAGAAATGACAACCAGCTCCAGGCACCTAAACTGTTGTGCAAACAATGTGCCTTACGCTAAACACCTACTATTCTTCTAGAGGTCTAGCACTGTGGTATGTGCTAGAAAATGTGTCCAATATAAACTCTGGCACCCAACGAGATTTCCTAGTAGACATTTCACAGGTGGTGTCATAAGTCCCAGACGGAGCTTAAATTAAGTACATGTAGTGTGACTTCATTGAGACAGGATTCTAGAGATTGTGCCTGGTACCCTCTGTTTAGCCTATAAGCCTTTTCCCTTTACTGAGTTTGCCTTGTATCCTTTTGCTGTAATAAATGACAGCCACTGGGTATGACAAAATGCTAAGTCCTGTGTCTTCCTAGAGAAATCACTGAACCTGAGAGTAGGTCTTTTGGATTCCAACACAGTTGTTCATCATGATTTCTAAAATCTGGTACATCTGCCCATAAAAGCCCATATAGATTCTCTTCGAGATCAAAGTATGTCATGTATGGTGCCACCTACATGCACAGCTTTGTGGGAAACGCTCTGTGAGAGAACCAAAAATTATAACAGAAATACCCTGTTGTGTGTCACGATTCACCAAAACACACACATATTAAGGGTCTACTAAGGAACAAAAAGGTAGAAGAGAAAGGGGCAGTGGCTGGGTGTGGGGAAGATGAAAGAAAAAGGAGAGATGGCTGCAGTGTGTATGGTTTGGCTAACAAGGCAGAAGTTAGTGGGATTCACTGAGATGTTCTTCTGGTACCTCAGACACAAAACCTAAAACCAAATGCAAGCCTGAGCGCCCTTCTCTGCTCCTCCTCTCCACTTCCCGACCCCCAGTTCCTCAAACCCACATAATCTGTATTTTCTACACGGTTACAACAGATTATGAAGACATTAAAGAGTGAGTTTGGTTTATCTAACTTGCTTGAAGGGATAGACAAGATATAACGTCAAATGAGAATGCGGCATTACAGATAAATGAGCATGGTTTGATCCACTTCAGTAAAAATGAATGGTGACGAGGAAACAAAGGCCCACTCTGAAAAGGAATAAAGTGGTTAAGGACATGGATTCTGAAGCCAGCCTGTCTGGCTTCCAATCCCTAAATCTAAACTTCATAATCATGAAACCTTGACAAATTCCTTAATCTTTCCATCCCTCAGTTTTCTAATCTGTTAAAGAGGGACAGTAACATTATCTACCACATAGGTTGTTGTAAAGGTTCAAAGAGATAATGGTGTAAAACACTCAAAACAATGTCTGAGGCCAGGCATGGTAAGCTCACGCCTTTAATCCCAGCACTTTGGGAGGCCAAGGTGGGAGGATTGCTTGAGGCCAAAAGTTTCGGACCAGCCTGGGCAACATAATGAGACCTCATCTCTAAAAATATTAAACAATTAGCCAGGTGAGGTGCTATGCATCTGTAGTCCTAGTTACTAGGGAGGCTGAGGCAGGAGGATCCCTTGAGCCCAGGAATTCCGGGCTGGAGTGAGCTATGATCACGCCACTGCACTCCAGTTTGGGTAACAGAGCAAGACCCTGTCTCTTAAAAAGAAAAAAGAAAAAAACATGTCTGATACACAGTAATACTATGTTTATTTGCTCTTATGACCATTAGGGTGCATCCCATGGCCAATGCCACAGGCACAGGATACATGCGTATAGGCTCAGTGTGTATGAACACAGAGAAGGTGGAGAAGGATGACTAGTGGGTAATGAACATGAGAAACATTCAACCTGGAGACATGGATTTAAGTAAATTATGTATATCACTGAGTGTAAAATGCCTTCAGAGAGAAATTAACTTACCCTTGAGGTACACAAGTTAGAAAAGCAACAGTCATGATGGATCCTGAGAAGGAAAATTGTTTAATAGATGGAAGAAAGACACCAAGGCTATATAGGAGAAAGGAATTCACAGAAGCCAGGAAAGGACCTTCAAGACAGAGAGGCATAGTACATAGGTAGTATACAGGTCCCAAAAGGAAGATGAGTGGGGTCAACATGGACCTTTGTGAGACCCGCTCAAGTCAGGAGACAGTGGTGGGAGCCATTTAGCAGTGTCTGTGGAATAAAAGGGATGTGAGGGGCTGGGGACAGGTAGTTAACAGAACAGTTACACAGGGCATGTCTGTGAGGGAAAGAAAGAAAAGGAATGGGCAGAGACTGATGGGAAAGCAGGGTGGAAATAGGCTGGAGACGAAGCTTGAGACTTGAACATAGCTATAGATTATGGGAAAGAAGGTGACTAATAAGGAGAAAACAAAGACTAAACAATAAAGTACAAAAGACAGCCTAGACGAATTGGTTCAGGGAGGAGTGTGTGTACCCAACGACAAAGGGTAGGGGTGATCTTACAAGAAGAATGGATCCTTCTCCTCTGAGAACACAACAAGGCTTAGAGAGCTTGGGAATTTTACACACAAACTTGCCCTAGAGAACACAACTCTGAATGATCTGTCACCCTCAGTTATAAGACCTGTTCACAAAAATATTTGAGGATCCCAATAGGAAAGACTACAGGTCCTTCCATTCCTTCAGATAATTTAGGATTTCTATCCAAATATCAAGGCAAACCACCAGAAAACTAAAGAAATAGAAGATGTACAAAAGAACCAAATGGGAATTAAAGAATTGTAAAACACAAAAACGAAAATGAAAACTTCCTGGACAAACTCAACAGTAGATTTGATATGACAGAGGAGAGAATCATAGAGGTTAAAGAAAGGCCAACAGAAATGTATCAATATGAAAAACAGAGAAAATAGACTGGAAGAAGGAAAAAGAAATGAGATCATAAGGGATCTGTGGATCTACCATTCATGTTAATGGAGTTTCAGAAAGAGAGAAGAAAGAATGGGGATGAAAAAGTATTTGAAGAAATGGTTGAAAATCACCCAAATTTGGCAAAAGGCAAAACCTACAGATCAAAAAGCTGAGCAAACAGCAAACAGGATAAACTCAAAACATTCCATGCCTTATGTATCATAATCAAACTTCTGAACACTATACACAATAAAAAATACTGTGAACACAGCTTGAGAGAAATAATGCATTATGAAATGGGAAACAACAATTTGGGGAACAATGGTAGCAGAATTCTTATCTGAAACCATGGCAGACAGAATAAACAGCATGTTTCTCAAAAGAAAAAATCTGCTAACCTCAAAATTTATATCCCGCAAAGATATTCTTCAGGAATAAAGGGAGCATAAAGCCAGTTTTAGAGAAAGAAAAACAAAGACCATCTGTCACTGGAACTACCCTAGGAGAAAGGCTATAGGAAGTTCACCAAATAGAAAGGAAATGTTAACAGAAGAGGACTTGTGACTCCAAGTAAAAAGAAAACAAAATGGAATGGGCAAAGAAGCAGACAATGCTTTCTGTAAAATGTTTGACAAATGAAGCAAAAAGTACATCTTCTAACATAATACTTATTTTTTGAAGAGGAATTAGGACAATTATATTAATAGGTAAGGTAAAGGGACCTAATAGAAGTAAGGTTTCTATACATCAAAGTGCTAAATTATTGATACCATTAAACTGTGATAAGTTATACATGCACATTGTAATATCTAGAGCAACCACTAAAAAATTAATAATACAAAGAGATATACTAAAAAGACACTACAGATATATCAAATGGAATTCTAAAAAATGTTCAACTTACAGGAAGACCAAAAAACAAAAACAAAAATGAATAAACAGGAAATTTTTAAAAAAATCAAATCATGAAACAGCAGACATAAGTGCTAACTTATCAATAATTATTTTAAATTTAAATAGTCTACATATACCAATTAAAGAACAGAAATATGAAAAATGGATATAAAATCATGACCTGAGTATATCCTGTTCATAAGAAATTTACTTAAAATGTAGTGACATAGATAAGGTTTAAAATAAAATGATGAAAAATATAAACCATGCAAACATTAGCCAAAAAATGTAGAAGTGACCATATCAATATCAAATAAAGTGTACTTCAGAGCTAAGAGAATTAACAGGAGCACACAAGGACATTATATAATGATAAAAGGGGCAATATACCAAGAAGACTTAGCAAACCTGTATGTATATGTACTAAACAACAGAGCTTTGAATCATGTGAAGCAAAAACTGATGGGACTTAAAGGAGGAACAGATAATTCCACAATTATAGTTCAGGACTTCAACACCCCTTCACAGCAATTAACAGAAATACTAGACAGCAAATCAGCAAGGATAGCAGATCGTAATAACACCACAAACCAACAGGATTGTATAAACATTTACAGAAACTTCATCCAATGACAGCAGAATGCAGTCTTTCCAAGCAGCTATACTAGATAGGCCATATCCTGCGTAAAAAAAAAAAAAAAAAAAATCAACAAATTTAAATAGTAAGATCAAATGTGAAACAAATTAGAAATACAGAACAAATAGATAGCAGGAAGTACTCCAAACACTAGAAAATACATAGGTTAGAGAGGATGTCTCAAAAGGAATCCAGAAGTTTCAAATTGAATAAAATATAATTAAAACTTGTAGGATGAAGCTACTAGTGCTGTGAGGTAAATTTATGTAAGTTAAAGCTTACATCAAAAAAGCAAAAAGCCTCAAATCAATAATTTAAACACTCACCTCAAGAAATTACTAAGAGTCAAAAATAACTAAAGCAAGTGGAAAAAATATAATACATGTAGATCAGAGCAGAAATCAGTGACATTAAGAACAGAAATGTGGGGAAAAATCAGTGATATAAAGTGCTGGTTCTTTATATCAATTCTGTTGAAATGAGCAACAAAATTGATAAATGTCTAAAAAATTTAAAAAGAAAATGGATATATTTCCAATATTAAAAATACAACAAGAGACATAAGTACAGATCCTGCTGCCATCAAGAGGATAAGGGAATATTTCAAACAATGCTACAAACAAATTAGAAAATTTACATAAAATGGAACAATTCTTTGAAAAGAACTGTAAAAGGTCATCCAATATGAAATACTCTGAATAGTTCTCTATCTATTAAATAAATAAATACATAATTAAAAATCATCCCAAAGAAAAATCTCTAGGCCCAAATGGTTCACTGGAGAATGCTGCCAAACATTAAAAGAGCAAATAACACCAATTCTACACACTGTCTTCCAAAAAACAGAAGAGAAGAGAACTCCTTCCAATTCATGTTGGGAGGCTGGTATCACTTAGACATCAAACCGGATAATAACAGTTCAAAGAAAATGGAAGAAAACTACAGATCATTATCACTTATGAAATTAGAGGAAAACTTCCTCAACAAAATACATAAACAAAATTATACTCCATGACCAAGCAGAACTTAGCCCAAGGATGTGAGGCTGGTTCAATACATCGTATCAACAGACTATAGAAGTAACATCCTACATCAATTGATGGAGAAAAAGCATTTGACAAAATCCAATACTCATTAATAATAACAAAAATATCAGCAAATTAGGACCAGAGTGAAATTTTCTAAACTTGATAAAGAAACTCTATGCAAAAACTTATATCATATTAATGAGAAATTGAACATTTCCCCCCTAATATCAGGAACAAGGCATGGATGACTTCTCACTATTTCTATTCAACATCATACTGGAATTCCTATCTACTGCAATAACACAAGAAAAGAAAATAAAAGGTATACAGACGGGAAACAAGAAATAAAACTGTCCCTATTTGCAGATGACATCTCTATGTTTAAAATCATAAGAATTCTCCCAAAAGAAATGGCTAGAAATAATAACTGAGTTCAGCAAGGTAGCAGGATAGCAAAACAAGGTCCAAAAAATAATATTTCTGAATACTACCAAACATCATGTAGAAACTGAATGTTTAACTATCAATGCCATTTCCAATCACTAAAAAAGATATGAACGTGTAAATCATATGAAAAATGTACAGGAGCTATAGTGTGTAAATTATAAAACAGTAATGAAATATATCAAGGAATACTTAAATAAATAAAAAGTTATGCCATGTTCATGAATTGGAAGATTCAACATAGTATAAAGATGCTGATTCTTGACATACTGATCTACAGATTTAACCTAATTTCTATCAAAATCCAAGCAAGAATTTTTTGTAAAAACAGAAAAACTAATCCCAGAGTATATATGGAAAGCTCAAAGAACTAGGAATGCTAAATCACTTTAAATAAAAAGCATAAAGAGAAAAAAATCACGTTACCCAATTTTGAGATTTACCGTATAGCTATAGCAATCAAGTACACCAACAGATGGGAATGGAAAAAAATTCTGAGTGTTAGGTGTTAAGAACCAAATTAAAAAAAGGGTTTTTTAAAAAGTAAAGACCTAAACAGTCTTAAGTGGTGTAATAAAATGTGTCCATTCATATGTGTTTCCCTATCTCTTTAAAGTATTTCGTAACTCAAGCCTTCATATTTTTCAAAAAGAGTATGCTCCTCAAGGATAGAGACATGTTGTGGAACAAAGACAACATTCGCTAAGATGCTAGACTGGCCCTCAACCGTCTAACTTTCCTGACGCTGGATAGCAATGACTGTATATACAAGAGTAGTAGGAAAGAAGCAGTGCTTGTATTTCTTTTTCTTTTCTCTGTCACCTCCTTCTTTTTGTAAAAATTCCTGAGATAACATTGCACTGTAAACTAGGAGTAGCTAAAGATTTTCCTAAGTGCACAGATAACCCCTGGATCTTTCTCCTGGGTGAATTCTTAGATGGAGAGTAAGGCTCTAAACTGGCTGAATTTCTAATATGACTCCTTAGGTGACAAGTGATATTCTGCAACAGGCTTTCTCACAGTGAAGACACTTGTGGGGTTTCTCTTTGGTATGCACGATCTGATCCTATGTAAGATGTTCCTTCCCGCAAAAGATTTTCCTCAGTGGTTACATTCAGAAAGTTCTTCCCCAGTAAAAGTTCTTGGATGTTGACTGAGGTTTGCCCACTTGTAAAAGGTCTTCCCACATCCGTTACACCGACAGGGTTTCGGCCCGTGTGCATCCTTTGATGCTGAGTGAGGGATGAGCTGCGACTGAAGGCCTTTCCACATTCACTGCACTCGTACGGCTTCTCTCCAGTGTGGATGATCGAGTGTCGAATGAGGTTTGTGCTCCAGCAAAAGGTTTTCCCACACTCGATGCATTCATAGGGCTTCTCTCCACTGTGAATCCGCTGGTGCCTGGTGAGGCCTGACCTGCGGTTGAAGGCCTTCCCACACTCCATGCACTCGTAGGGCTTCTCTCCAGTGTGGATGCTGAAGTGGCGAATGAGGTCTGCCCTATTGCTAAAGGCTTTTCCACATTCTTTGCACTCGAAAGGTTTTTCTCCAGTGTGGGCCCTTTTATGCAGGATAAAAGTAGAGCAGTGGGTGAAGGCCTTTCCACATTCACTGCACACGTAAGGCTTCTCCCCAGTGTGAATCCGCTGGTGCCTCTTGAGGTACGACCTGTGGTTGAAGGCCTTCCCACACTCGAGGCACTCGAAGGGCTTCTCCCCGGTGTGGATGACATAGTGGTGAATCAGGGCTGCGCTCTCGCAAAAGGCTTTCCCACACTCACTGCACTCATAGGGCTTCTCTCCAGTGTGAGTCTGCTGGTGCCACATGAGGTATGACCTATGTTTGAAGACCTTGCCACACTCGAAGCACTCATAGGGATTCTCACCGCTGTGGATGATATAGTGTCGAATGAAACCTGGTCTATCTCGAAAGGCTTTGCCACATTCTTTGCACACAAAGGGTTTTTCTCCAGTGTGGCTTCTATTATGCAAGACAAAAGTGGAGCGGTGGGTGAAGGCCTTTCCACATTCACTGCACTTGTAAGGCTTCTCTCCACTGTGAATCCGCTGGTGCTGAGTAAGATGTGACTTGCGGTTGAAGGCCTTTCCACACTCCATGCACTTGTAGGGCTTCTCCCCAGTGTGGACCATGTGGTGTTGAAGGAGGTATGTGCTCTTGCTAAAGGTCTTCCCACATTCTGTGCATTCATAGGGTTTCACTCCAGAGTGAATTCTCTCATGCCGTGCAAGCAGGCATTTCTTGTTAAACACTTTTCCACATTCATTGCATCTAAAGACATTTTCCTCTTCCTGAAGCATGGGCTCTTTACCTGATCCATGTGAGTCACGGGCATAGACAGCATCTCCTAAACAGGCTTGCTCCTGCACAGTCCTTGAACACATACCATCAGCTGTCCCTAAATTATCATGTCCAGAGCTCGTTTCCCCAGGAAGCTTCTCCTTTTGGGCATCTACCCCTGTTCTCCAGTGTCCTCCCTGCATTTCACATGGCCCGTTTGGATCCTTGGCTTGCCCCAGCTGGAGTTCCCCTGATGCTCCTTCTGTGAGTTGTCCCCAGAGTGAGACTCCCTCAGACAAGGCTGGCTCACAAGTGGTAGGTTCCGGAGTCTTGGGTTTTCCTTTGTCATCTGAAAGAAATCCAACAAACAGAAGGGTCTGTTAGTAACGTCAAAATAGAAGAAACAAAATCACTGTTTCAGTGAAAAAAATGAAGTTGTAAATAGTGCCTTAATATCTGCTATGTTTTGCAATCTCTGAACTCCAGATTTGTAATTTCTTTCTTTCTGGTCTTTGGATTCTTGACTCCTTGAAAGTGAGACCAGGTAGAGAGGCTGGGTAAGGAGACAGGGTCTAGAGTGGAGATACCCCCTCAATTCCAGATGGAATATTTACACAAAGGTAACTCATTATAGGCCCCTAGGTAGTTTGTTCTAAAGAGATGATTCTGGTTAAGGGGTAGCCTCACCAGGAAGATCAACTAGTGAGTAGATTAGGGCTCTGAGCCACAAGATAGCCACTGAACCTCTGAATAGGGATGGGGGCTGGAGACTGAGTCACACGGGCAGTGATTCAATCAATAGTGCTTACGTAACGGAGCTCAACGAAACTGAATTATCAGCGCTCCGATGAGTTTCCTGGGTCGGCAACACGTTGTGCACGTATCGCCACAGACCGATGCTGGATGGATAACGAGTCCCTGAGGACATGGAAGCTTTGTGTTTGGAACCCCTTCAGCCCCACGTTCCATGTCTCTTGTGATATGTATCCTTTGTCTGCAGTTAACATAACTGTGAGCGTAATAGGTTTTAGGAAGTTTAACAAATTATGAAAATTGAGGGTACTTTTGGGAAATTCCCGAACTTGCAGTTGGAGTTAGAGGATCTGGCTAGACTTCGCAGTCTTGCAAAACTGTGTTCTTAACCTTGAGTTTGGCTAACCCTGGGTAGAGAGAAATCAGGGGAGTTTTCCAGGAGGAGATACCCAATGAAGACAGACTTACTGACCGCACAGGACTTGCGACAGAGAGAGAGTACAAAGAGCACTGTGGCCCTAGGGGACAGAATGTACAAAGAACTAAGGATGGCGTTGATGAGGATGTAGGGAAAGACGAGGGTAGAGGGAGCTGATTGCTGAGATTCTGACCTAGGTAACAGAGCGGATGAGCAGCGCCAGTCGTGGGACAGGGCTCACAAGGCAGAGTGGTACTGGCACAGAGATCTGTATTTGCATTCAATGCCAAACGGCAATAAAAAATGAATGGTGAACTCACACATCCACTCGCACAGATGGAGGTTTGGTAGATGGCAGGGGAGGAACAGCAGCTCAGTGGTAAAAAGGAGACTATTAAGGAAACAAGTTAAGAAAAAGTGGCTACCCACAAGTAGAATGAAAATAACTATACTCTATCACATTCTATACAGAAAATCAAGTTCAGGTTGATAACGACTTACATGTAAAATGCCAAGTTTTAAAACTTAGAATAAAATAAATAAGAATATCTTTTCGATATTGGAGTAAAGCAACATTTTTATATAAAACACAGAATCACTAATCCTATAAGAAAAGTCATAGACCAGACCACCAAAATAAAAACCTCTATTCAACAAAAGATACTCCAGAGAATAAAGACTTTCTTTTTAATTTTTAAAAACTAGAAGAATATACTTGAAGCAAATATAACTAATAAAAGGTAGGTATCTGAAATGCACAAAAACAAAACCAAAAAGAGAAAAGCAAACAAGTTAACAGAAAAACAGGCAATTATCATGAAATGACATTTCACAGAAGAAATACAAATTGGCCAAAAATCCTATAAGATACTAAGCCTTAGCAATGAGGAAAACGCAAATAAGAACACAAGATATCTTATTTTGTGTGGATTTGATCATCAAACATTAAGGAGCCTTATAGTATCGAATATTGGATAAGACACGGATCAATGGGACCTCCCGTACATTCCTGGAGGAATGGAAACTGGCAGAGGCCCATTTAGAAAACAATGGAAATGACCCTGCAAACTTGAACATCTGCACAGCCTATAACCCAGTAATTTCACTCCAAGAAATACTATGAAAAAATGCCCCTACGTATGTGAAAGATGAATATTCATGAATGTCCATAGCATCACTATTTATATGAGAAAGAATGTAAACAATTAAGTGCACAGAATGTGAATAAACATATGAATACATTGTGAGCCATGAGTATTTATTTCATTTTCTTCAAGTGTAAGGAACTTGAGCATATTTTTATATTGAGAAAGAATTTACAAAACAAGCAGAATATAAGTGAAGAAAGAATGTCCATGAAGAGGTGTGATCTGGACTCTGGGGAAGGAATTAGCCATGGCCAAGGACAACACCTCTTCCCCTGGGGACAGAAGTTACACATTATGAGAGGTTGAGATGACCACGTGAGGGCTGATGTCCGAGCAATACAAGGACTTTGTTTCCAATGTGAAAACTTGCTGACATGCGCGTGGTGAGACACTGGTGGATGGGGAAGTGCTAATTGTTTGGAACAAGGCCTGAGTGCCAGACCTCATGCAGGACACAGAGCAGACCAGAGGCACAAAGCAGATGCAGATAGAGCTGTTTGGAGTCTATTAAAATCCCCTAGGAAAGAGATGATGAAACCTTGGAATAAAGTACGGGGACAGATTTGAAGAAGGTGGCGGAGGGGGTGAATTCACAAGACGTGCATGATGTAAAATGGATAGGATTTGAGGATGGCTGGATGTAGGGACTGAAGTGTTGATGAGTCGTCTCAGGCTGGATCCAGTCTTCTACCCTGCGTGGATGGCAGGACTGTTCAATAATCTGTGAGGTGGAAGAAGTGAGCAAGATCACGAGTTTCTCGTTCAGCCTGAGAGTTTAGGTGCCCTTGAGATACAAAAGTGGAGATGTGGAATTGAAGAAGGGAGAAGGTTTGGAACAGACTCTGAAGAGCTGGAGAGAGATGGCACAAAGACACAGGCTGGCTCCGTGGACCGACCCAAGAGAGATCGTGACTCTGCAAGGGCACCAACCAACACACACGACAGCCTCGGTGCCCTCAGCAGTCCAGATGTGAGACAGAGAAGGTCAAATGTCACCTAGGGATTCTACAAGACAGAAGACGCAGGAAGACATGAGCAAGAACTGCTTCGGTGTCTGCCCGGCACTCAGAGAATGGGCTGATGGACAAAGAGGAAAAGGGTGGTAGGCAGGATATAGCTAGAGAGAGAAATTGGGAGAGTAAGAAAGGGCCTTTTCCTATGCTGAACTACTTAGATTTTGGAGTTTGTCTGTGGCAGCAGCTAGTGTTAACTTAGCTGAAAATATATTCAAAGACATGAGATCACGTATCTTCGCTAGAGCCACAGAGTCAGTGATGGACAAGCCAGGTTTCAGGCCCACGCACTTGGAGCCCCAAGACAGATCTCAGTTCATCAATCTCTCTCCTCCCCAGGGGGCGAAGACATGTGTGATGGGGCTGGGAGAATAGAGGAACCAGAGGTCAAGGGGCCCCAGGGCCCCCAATTCCTAGAGAGGCCGCAACAAGAATCTACCCTGAGATACCAGGACCAGTGATGTCCCAGTCTCAGGCCTGCAGAGCCTCCCAGTTGCTGAGACCTTGGCTCCTACCTGGACACAGTCCTTGAGAGAGGTCTTTCCTTACTGTCCACGGCTCCTGCCCGTGCTCTAGCTGGTAGATCAGCTCAGATCTGGGAATGGGACAACCTGTTCATGGAGAAAGAAAGTAGACACATGATTTTGATGAAAAGAAATAAAGACCCTCCATCTAGTGTGGGACTTCAGGATGAGGATCAGACCCTGGAATGAAGCTGCTCCCATCCACCCAAACTAAAAGCTCTTAACATGACCCGGAACCCAAGAGCATGTCATGCTATGCTGCCATGGAAGCTTTACTCTTAACAGCAAGTCCAAAACTAGTATTTATAGGATAGAACCACTCCCAAGGGACTGTGCCAAGCAATATAAATGCATTATGTCATTTCAGAATTGAACAATATTTATGGAATACTTTAGAGAAAAACTGACATATTTCAAATATTGACTCATTTCATTCAAAATAAGGTATGTGTCTTCATGGATCCCAGTCCTTTTTCACATCCTAACCAATGTTTATAGCACCCTTCCTCCAGACCATGGACCAAATGGAGGATTCAACTTGAGGATTTCCTCACAGCATCCCCAGGAAGTCTATGTCGCTATCGACACTATTTCATAGATGAAGAAAACCAGGCTCAGGCAGATACAGTGATTCCTGAGGAGCACAGAACTGGTGAGTGGCCGAGCCAGTGAGGAAACCCAGGCGTTGGCATCTCTGCTCTCTGTGCTGTTAACCACAAAGCTCCACAGCAATGCCCAGAACGTGCCGCATCCACGCTTGACCACAGTGTTAATCGTGTGAGGATGACAACAACAGTATCAGGGGCAGCAGGAATCCCAAGGGCTCCGCTGCACACACCCTGGTCTCAGACAGTTCAGTAAATTGCCCAAGGCCACAAGTTTTTAAGTAGCGGACCTGGGACTGGACACCAGGGGTCTGGCTCGGGATCCCGGCCTCTCAAGCACTACGCTAAGAAGGAAACTACGAGCATCGCAAAGAGCAAGTGGTAGGTGATACGAGGCAGGGACGGGACCTGGAGGACCCATCCTCAGGGGCAGGAAGCCGGCTGAGTGACTCCAAACCAAGGCATTTCGTCGACCATTAAAAATTTTAAAAACTCAAAATCCCACGGTGATATGGTTACTTAAGGACATTTACAGAAATACCAATAGCATCTACTCTCATTCAACATTTCATAAAGAGAGGATTTTACTTCACAAAAACAAAACAAAACAAAAAACCCACAAAAGGTAGCTTCATAAATGAAGGAGAATCTTCTAAACTGAATTAAGTTTAGGTTCACGACAGACGCAATACAATGGTCGTACTTCCCTGACTTTGCCAAGGACAGGTACATCCATCACGTTTTTAAATAATTTTCTGTATTTCCTGTTTTAACACCTTGAAGGCTTGTCAGACTTTGGGAGAGGCTGCCCATCTCAAGGCCAGCTGAGCCCCAGGATGAGAAACAGCTCCCCTGGGAACAAGTGTGTGCCTTTCGTGTGCGAACCACTTAGTGCAAAACCGTACCCACAACCACTTCCTTCATCGAACTTCACATCCCAAGGCAGTATTTGCCCTAAATCAACCCACAACCAGGTGCCAGAGACCTAGGGGCAGCCCCATACCCCAAAGCTCACTAAAATTATTCACACTAGCCAATCCTAAACCACTGACCATGCCCTGCCCTGCCTTTCCAGAAGAAACCCCGATAATGCCCGTGGCCTGTGCTTTTCCCTCCCTCTTGCTTCCTGGTGCTTCTTAACGAGGCCCTGAATGTGGTGCCATGCCCTCTTCTCTCAGAGCTGTCAATAATAAATTCTTCTTTCAATGCTATTGACTTCTCAGTGTTTCACTAAGTCACTGCTATACATTTGAACCCTATGGGTACAAATGAATACAACTGGTAGACACAGCAGCATGACTCAGCGTTGGCTGGAGGGTCATGTCTGTGGACAACTGTCAGCTCACTACATGGCTGCACCACACAGTTCTGTCTGGGAAGGCGCTGCTCACTGTTGGCAGGCTTGTGCTTTGCCTGCTGCTGCTTTATCCAGCGTCTGCTGTTTGCTGGCAAGTGTTTCCAACCTGAAGGGTTGTGGGACTCCTGAGGGAGGGCTCCCCAGGTGCCTCCAAACATTAAAGCTGTGGTCTCCCACCCCTGGGCCACAGACCAGTAACCAGTGCACGGCCTGTTAGGAACCAGGCTGCATAGCAGGGGGTGGTGCAGGCAAGCAAGTGAAGCCTCGTCTGTATTTACAGCCGCGCCCCATGACTCGCATCGCCACCTGAGCTCCACTTCCTGTCAGATCAGCGGTGGCATCAGATTCTCACAGGGGCGCAAACCGTAGTGTAAAGTGCACATGGGAGGGATCCAGGTTGCGTGCTCTGTATGACAGTCCAGTGCCTGATGATCTGCGGTGGAGCTCAGCGGTGACGCCAGCGCTGGGGTTGCCCCTAATGGCCCTGAGTCCTTCAGGAACATTCAGATTCGCCATTCCCGTACTGTTTACTCTGCCCTGCCTTTCCTTTCCCCAGACACCCCAATGAAGTCCGTGGCCTGTCCTCGCCTGCCTGGTGCTGACAACACTGCTGCAGCCCCACGGGGTCCTGTGTGAGGTGGCGTGCCCCTTCATCTCAAGAGCTGGAATGAATTCTTCTTTCATCAGCACTCACGTTTCCATGTTGTCGCTCAGACGTCACTACAAATGACAATCCCACAAGTCCACACACCGACAACGCCGTGATGCTGCGGCAGTTAAACGAGCAGAGCACGAACAGGGCCCGGAACAGGCCTGACATCCAGTCAGAGCTCCAGGGACCTCAGCTGTGACCATGATTAATTGTTTGTCTTAAAAGTGGTCCACTTTCTATTTCTCTCAGGTTTCCTCAAAAAAGGAATCGTGCATCACTCTGGTAAACGGAAAACCCAAAGTTGTTTGCTTTGAAAACGCAGCAGTGAAATCAAGACAACTTCGTCAGTCCCTGCGAGCTCAGGCGCCTGCTCGGGGCTGTGAGCCAGAGGCTGCTCCCTCTGTTGAAAAGGGGAAATTAGCAACAGTTTGTGGGACATTAAGACTCACCACTAAACCCAGACTTTCCCTCGACAACCCTCAGGAGGCTGGAGAGAGAAGAAATTAAAAAATGGCTTCCTCAGGGTGTCTGTAAATGCCAGCAGAAGTGTCCGTGCACCCACGCGACAGGGTTTCTCAGCCTCAGCATGACTGACGTTTAGGTCCAGATGATTCCGTTTGGTGGGAAAAAGGAGGCAGAGGATCTGTCCTGGGCACCACAAGGATGCTTAGCAGCGTCTCACGTCTCTGTCCACTGGATGCCAGTTGCAGCCTCGTCCCAGTGTTAATGACCAAAAACATCTCCGCACGTTGCCAGTGTACATTGAAGCGCATCGTCATCCCTGCCTGAGAACCCCTGGCTCAGACATGAACAGGGTGAGGTGAGAGGCTGTGATGGGAGAGGGGCCTCCCC
>NW_012150008.1:1023827-1030672 GCF_000956105.1 Propithecus coquereli | reverse complement strand
GGCTGTCCTGTGCACTGTGGAACGTTTAGCAGCATCTCTGGACTCTACCCACTCAATGCCAGGACCACCCGCAGCCCAGGTGTGACAACACAAAGTGACTACAGACATTGCCAGTGTCTCCTGGGGGGCAAAACAGCCAACTGTCGAGAAGCACTGCTCTAAACCTCTCTCCCTTCACACTAGCAGAGGTCCTGTACTTAGGAAAGGAAATCATGAGGACGGCACACGAAAATAAAGAAGCCTCATGGTTGAGACTGTGTTGTTTAGAAAACAAACGCCTCCTGGGGGTCTGCCTGACTCGCCCCTTTCTTGGAGAACATCCCATCATGCCTGACCCTGTTAACTCCGCCGTGGAGGGAATACCTGAGACACCCAGGCTCCCTCAGTCAGATTCTTCTCTGGAACTCCAAAAAAGGGCCTCAGACAGGGGCCCATCTCTGCTGGGCACTGGGTGAGAATCCAGGAAAGTATGGGCTTGGGAAGAGGTGGCAGCACTTGCTGCCTCAGGATACCCCACAGAGACCAGAGAAACAGAGACAAGGAATCTGGGGGTCAGAAAACAAGGCCTGGGGTGGCCACTCTTGCCCTAACCTCACTACGGCAGAAAAAGCTATACTCAGTAGACAGTGAGATGAGCAGACCCAGGGAGAGAAGCCAGGACACAACTGTGGGGATTCTATTAATAGTTCCCCCATCACTGCCTTATTAAGGTGCAGCCGGAAATCCTACCTTTGGCTTCCGCAAAACACCCCACTGCCTTCTAACACTTTCTTCTCCTTTGGCCGCAAGCCAAGGAATACTGTTTCTTGCCCAAAGAGACACATGGAGACCAGATAGGAAGCGGTCAGTCCAGAAAGTGAGAAGTTGTGGGAAGGAGGCAAGGCAGGTTCTAGAGGCCTTCTTAACCAGCCAGGTGTGGAGATAGAGGGTAGAAAGGAGGAGGCAGGTCCCGTGCATGGTGGAGGTGGAAGGCCTTACCCAGAGACACCAGGAGCCCACAGTTTTCCAGCATCACCTCCTGGTACAGGGTTCGCTGGGCTGGGTCCAGCTGCCCCCATTCCTCCTGGGTGAAAGTCACAGCTACATCATCAAAGGTCACAGACACCTGGAAAGTCAAATAGCAGAGTTAGCCCTGGGGCTGCTGTATGTGCTTTGTTGCAAAAGGTACAAAGAGATCAAGGCCCGAAGCACTGAGCGCCTCCTGAGGACCTACCTTCATACAGAGCTGAAGGAGCATGACAGACATTGCCTGGACACAATGCCACGGTGTGAGGGAGAGACGGCTCCTATGCAGAAGCCATCAGAGAACGAAAGAAGACAATGGCAATGACATGGGACCAAGAGATGCAGACAGTAAGGGCAACAGAATGTCAAGGAATGAGGAAATAATTATACTGGTAACGACAGCAATAACGGTAACAAGAACAGTCCCTGAGCCTCACTGTCCAGCTAGGTGCCTGCCCCATGCAGAGCTTTGCAGCCTGTGTTAAAGCGACTATGAGTCCCCAGCTCTGAAGTCAGACTCCCAGATTTGAATACAAGTTCCTGTAACTGACACCTGCCAGTTGTGTGACTTTAGGGACCTCATCTCATCTCTGAGCCTTAATTTTCAGATCAATACAGTCATTCCCATGTTACAGTAACAGTTGTGAGATTTACAGAGAAAATATTCAGTGCTTGATAAGCTTTGGGATTTTTTTCAGTCCTCCCCACAGCCTCTGAGGTAAACACTGTCATCGATCACCTCCATGTCACAGTGACCTGAGGCTAAGGGAGCTCCACAAACTCACCCAGAGTCTCATGTTTTATGAGCAGAGATGGAATTTGAACCCAGGTCCCTCTGATCCAGGGTTTAATGGTGTAACCCCAAGAAGCCTCCATCACTAAAGTGAATCTACGGTAATGAGACTGTGAAGCATTTCCACATATTTTTGTTATTCAATCCATTTCAGTAGCTCCTGAAAATATTTCTATTACATGGGCAAAGCACTCATCACTAAACTCATCAGTGTCAAACACCTGAGGAGTGGCAGGGCCTGGACCAGCTCATTACCCTAACTCCTCTCCACCCCTTTCCTCAGGCCCCAAAGATTCCCAGAGATTGCATAACCATTAGCCTTTTTCCTCCCTGAGTCCTGCTGGCAGGTATCTCTAAGGCCAATGTACATCAGGACCAGGAAACTCAAGTGGCCCAGGATAACGCAGGCTGTGGCCATGAGAACACAGGCTTACGACTGGCCACAATGTCGTATGGGTTAAAGGCGGGATGAACAACCAGCCAAAGACCACAGGAGGCGGGGATACCATGGCAACCTCACAGGCCCTCCTGCACCTTCCTAAACAACGAACATACCTTGCCTTTGTCTACACAGTTCTCTCTGCTTAGATATTTGCCCTTCACCCCCAGTGACCACTGTGACTTTCTGGAGGAGGACTGCAAAGCTCACTTTAGGTGTCACCTCTAGGGCTTCCCTGCCCACTATCTATAAAAAGAAAGGCTCTGGTAGTCCACGTACTAATTGTGAGTTTCTGCTGTGTGACTTTGGGCAGGTAATTAAGTATGTGGTGACGATGAAGAGCTCCTCACAGGGGGAAAAAATGTGGGAATCTTGAACTCTTCTCATGGAAAGCAGTGTAAATAACAGGATCTAACTCTGAGAAGATCACGATTAAATGAGATGATGAATATTGCCCGCCCCTCAATTCACATCAAGCCTCAGTAAGTGCCAACTAGTATCATTTTTGTTATTACTCACACTCTTTGCCCTCACAACATCCTAGAAATCCTCAATCCAGCAGTTTTTTAAATTTTGCCAGATTCTTTACATGAAAAAGGCAAACCAAAGGCAAATGGAGAAGGGGCTACTTTAGGCAGAACTGCCAGCAAAGGCCTCTCCAAAGAAGCGACATTTAAACAGAGCCAAAAAGATGTGAAAGGCAATCTTGCAGATCTGAGGCGGAGGGAACTGCAAGGGTGAAGGCTGGGAGGTGGGAAAGAGCTTTGCATGATCAGGCTGGTGTGTCTGAAGAGCAGGGAGTGAGGAAAGGGAAGGAAACAAGGTTGGAGGTGGTCAGCCAGGGTAGACAGGGTAGGGACTTGCAGGATATTGCTGAGAGTTTGGATTACACGTGTGATGGGAGTCCCTGGAGTAGAGCCTCATTTATCTATTCTCCAAACAATTACTCAGCACCGATCAGAGGCCTGACAGTGTTGGCAAGGCCAAGCTGTAGGTGTGCTAACTAGAAGCAGGGCATCCTATGTGACCGGGTAGGGGGCATGTATAGCTTTCCCTGGTTGGTCCTATGTTGGAATCAGGGACAAAAATGAAGGGGTCAGTTATTAATCAAATCCTGGACATTTGGGGCTGACTGTCACAGAAGGTATCGTTTGGCTTCCGGAATTGTCACTTAGACATAGCAATCCAGCTCCTAGCAAGCGAAGCTTAGAGCAGGACGGCTTCCAGAGCTGTTCACTGCAGAAAAGGGGGTTGGTTTCCTAGGCAGGTTGCTACAAACTGCAGAACAAAGTCATACTTTTAATGTATAGCCTGGCTATTGCCGGCTTGTTATTCGGTCTCTCCTGTACTACGACTGCACATTAACGGACGAGCCTGCTCCGCTTTCCGTCAACAGGCGCAACTACAAAGAGAAATCCTGCGGCTTTCTGGGCTGCCGTCCTACCCGAGAGGCCTCTCCGAACCAGCAGAGCAGCAGCAAGGCCAAAACCCCCGTCCACTCACCTGCGCAGGGTCCGTCCACGCCGCCGCCATCCTGGGACCCTGTAGACCGAGCCGGGCCGGGGATGCGGCGAACAGGGCGGGTCCCGCAGGCCCAGCCGCGCCCCCGCCTGCCCGGGACGCGGTGACCTTGGCTAACTGTCGCACTCCCCCGTTACGCGGCGGTTCGCGGTCCGTTCCAACACACAGAGGTCGGTCTCAGCCTCCTACCTGCTCATTTCCCAAGAGCCGTCCGGGCAGCAGCCACGAAACACCAGTCCCTCGCCGCAGCCGGCGTGGACGGAACCGTCGCGCCCAAATGACGTCTGTCACCGAGAGCCCGGAAGTTCCGCCTCCAGCTCCGCGACTAGCAGGAAACGCCCCTGTTCTGGGCCGTCATTGGCCCAGCGCCCGCCGGCGTCGCACGGAGCAGTGCCTTTTGGGTAACGTAGTTTGTTTTCCATAAACACCTTAACAGCGGGTTTGTGCCTGGGCGGGTCTTCCTCCGTGAAAGAGACGCCCAAGCCCAGAACCCCGGCTCAGACCCGCCTCTCTACCGTGAGCACAGCTCCGGGGGATCAAGAAGGAAGGGCAAAACTGTCCATTCTTTGCCCGGGGAAATCGAGGCCCAGAAGCCAGGGGCATTCGCCTGGGATCAGGGCCAGTGCAAAGACCCGGAACCCAGTGCTCCGCTTGGCCATGACTTCCAGGCTTGCATTATCTCCTCTTCGGATCCTCTTACAGGGCATAGGGGTAAATTAGCAGTCAAAATAACCACCAAAAGGAGGACAGTGGATGTTCGGCTGTGACGCCTTGCAAACGCACTGGCCTCCCTCTCTTGGACCTTCTTTGGCCCACCTCCATCTATAGGTGGTGAGCGAACTTTTAAGTAAAGTAGTGGCCCAGAGCAACCATAGAGTGAATTTGCTATTCCCTGAGATGGGGAGGCTGAAGTAGCGGTGTCTTGGAGGGAAACCCAGGAATCTAACTTCGAGGATGGTCAGTTTGAATATCTGTAATACCACAAAGTGTCTGTCACATAGACAATTCAACCTTTGACTGAATATTGGGAGAAGGGTCATGCCTGGACGTGTAAATTTGGAAATTATTAGCATATACTGTATTTCAAGTCACGATACTGGATGAGACTGTAACAGTAACAGTCACTGCATCTTAAAGTTAACTAACAACTCTCTTTTACAGTGCCTAATTGTGTGCTTGCTTAAGAATGCCCAGGAACTGGCCTTGAACAACTAACCCTGAAACCAAAGATTTCGGTTCCCCTCCCTGGCCCACCCCAGGGGAATGCTGAGAAGTTAATCTTCAATTCTGTTGTGGTCTAGCTCAGGCGTGGGGAACCTTTTCATATTGGAAGACCGCATTAATTTAGCTGTAATCAAATAAAGCTTCATTCAAGGAACTTCAATTAGATATACTTCTTTTTGCCACATATCATGTATAGATTTAGTTTTACCTTGCAAAGAAATATTCAAGTTGTTTTGATTTGACATGATATCACACAGAAATGTTGCATTTTATAGAAATCTTCTTTCAAGAATTCACATTGCTGATTCTGTTCTTCATAAATTTAACTATCTGTTTTCACAGAGATAAAATTTTGGCTGACACCTGTCCCTGCAATAGCCAATGCACTTTAGAATGACAGGGCAAATCCACACTGAATACCTCATTGTTCAACTTTAGCATGTTACACCGAAACTGATGATGCCATGTTACATTTGCAGGAACATAGTTAACAATACTTACAACTTGTTGCAAAGTGTCATTTAAAATATTAGCTTTAGCACAGAGATTTTGCTGATGCAAGATACAATGAAAGGAAATGAGAGCATCTGGATCTGTTAATATTTTTTTTATCTGTGCAATAAACCCTTCATGCTTTCCTGTCATGGAAAGTATACCATTTGTACACACACTTACTAAATTTACCAAATTCAGTCCAACTTCATGACATTTTTCTTGAAAGTTGTTGAAGATATCTATTCCCTGTGTTCTGTTTGCAGGAGTGCCCAAAGCAAGTAACTCTTTATAGCAAAGAAAATCTTCTCTTATGACCCAAATGAAATATAAAACCTGTGCCGAGTCAGTAGTATCAGTTGATTCATTCAAAGCAATTAAATAATGTATATTTTCCTGTTGAAGTATTGCATGAAGGTGTTAAGTTGAAGGCTAATTCATGCAGCTGATTAGTTATGGTTCTCCTCGAAAGAGGCAGTTGTTTATACTTTGAAATGTTATCAGGGCCTAAACATCCTACAGCTTTGACAATGCATTCTTTCACAATTTCTACATCACTGAATGGCTTCCCTCATTTCCCCGAGTATATAAGCTACTTTATAAGTTTCTTCAGTGGCATTATTTCCAGGTCTCATTGCTGCTTGAAAGAATTGTCTGTGCTTTTGCTTTTCATGTTTTAATTTCTGCTATGCAACCTCTTGTGCCTAATTTAAAATATTTGTGGTCCTCAATGAGTGTTATAATGCTGATGAGCATTGAATTTCTTTAATGTTGATATTGTAGTATCACAAAGCAAGTAACTCATCTTTAGCAGAAACAAGATAATGCAATTTCCAATCCTCATTAAAAAAAAAACAAAACCTGTTTTCTTCAGCATCCTCTTGGTCTTCTTTGACATGATGGGCTGTTAAGCAGACAGAATTAAAAGATACTGTTGAGCTGTGCAACTATTCACAAATTCCACTTCAAACAGAAACACAGTGCACTGTTGTCAAAAGCTGATAACAGACTGGCGTACTCGATCCCCATAAACTCTCCCCAACCAGGCTTATGTGGTAGTGGCGCCAGTCAGACCAGGGGAAATAAGAACTAAATCATGAGTGTAGCAGCCATCAATTTAGCTCTTATGGTTTACTAATGTTCCAATTGTGCCAATAAATCTGGGAGGATTATTTCATTGTAACTTATTTTGTTCTTTGGTATTTTAAATATATTCATTTCAAAAATAAAAATCTAAAAGACAAACAAAAATATCTGAATAAAGATAAAAGGATTTGGAGTGTAGCAGCCATCAATTTAGCTCTTATGGTTTACTAATGTTCCAATTGTGCCAATAAATCTGGGAGGATTATTTCATTGTAACTTATTTTG
>NW_012150008.1:1021976-1023777 GCF_000956105.1 Propithecus coquereli | reverse complement strand
ATTTTAAATATATTCATTTCAAAAATAAAAATCTAAAAGACAAACAAAAATATCTGAATAAAGATAAAAGGATTTGTTGTGTAAAAGGCAGCACTCAAGGACCTAGAAGGCCACGTGTGGCCTTAAGACTCCGTTTCCCACCTATCTCAAACAGGCTGGACCGCTAGATGGCCCATTACTCAAAGTAACCACCAGAACAAGGCATGCTGATCTTACACACCTCCTTCCCCATTAAAACCTTTGGGCAGCCTGGGGAATTTGATGTGATCTTTGTACCATGAATCTGCCATCTCACGGTGCTGGCTCTTGAATAAACCAGCTTTTCCTATCGCCAACACTTGTCTCTACAGTCTGGCTTTTCAAGCGATGAGCAGTCCGACTTGCATTTGGTTACAAGACTATGAAAAGAATGAGTGTAGATGGAAAAAGGAATGGAGAGAGGTGAACACTGTTAAACAATAATTATGGGAGCCCATTGTTTTGGACTGAGTTCCTACACTAGACACCAACAGACTAGACCAAACCAAAATGGAGTCACTCATGCTAAATGCCACATAATCAAACTGAAACTTTGAGGAAGCAGAGAGATCTGAAACCAGACCAGTTTTTTTCTGAAAGCAGGAGATTGCAGTCTACCTGAATCAGCATAATAAGGAAGTCCCCTGTGCTTTAATCCTTAGAAAATAGTAACCTAAAGCAAGCTGATGTTAACCAATCAGATTTTTTTTCTATTTTTCTGTTTCCTTGTTCCCATCTTACAAAACCCACTATTCTGCCATTGTTCAGTGGGAGCCCTAACTCTTTGTAGAATCCAGACTGCCCTGATTCATGAATTACAGATAAAAGACAATTAGATCTAAATTTGTTGTAATTTTCTCTGTTGACAACCCTGAACAAACCCAGCAGTAACTGCAGACAAGAAACCAACAAAGTCATGTTAGGAATTCTAACAGTCTTTTGAGAATTATATTGTGCAAAGTCTTAGTAGTTTCCATTGGTAACTTTTTTTTCTTTTCATGAATATGAAGGTGAGAGAATAAAACCCAATTTTCAGTGAATTGAGGATACATATGTTTATGAAAATGGAAACAGGGTGGGCAGAAAATGCCCTCAAGAGATTTAATTTTAAAAGTGGAGAAAAGTCGGCCGGGTGTGGTGGCTCATGCCTATAATCCTAGCACTTTGGGAGGCCAAGACAGGAGGATCACTTGAAACCAGGAGTTCAAGACTAGCCAGAGCAAGAGTGAGACCCCCGTCTCTACTAAGAAAATGAAAAAATTTACCAGGCATGGTGGCACATGCCTGTAGTCTCAGCTACATGGGACACTGAGGCAGGAGGATCACTTGAGCCCAGGAGTTTGATGTTGCAGTGAGCTAGGATGAGGCCACTGCACTCTAGAGCCCAGGTGACAGTGGGACTTTGTCTCAAAAAAAAAAAAAAAGTAGGGAAAAGTATCATGACAGGATGTTAATTGAGTCAAGGAATGGAGGTGGAGTTAACTTCCTAGATGTTTAAAAAAAGAGATTATGGATAGATGTGGCTTAATTAGCATGCAAGGAACACTGTTATTCACCATTGGCAATAGTATTTTGCACAATTTGGAAGAGACTTATAATTTTCCTTTTCACATGTGGATGGCCCTCAGGGTTAAATTAAATGGTTTTGGATTAAGATGTAAAACAGATATTAAAGTTAAGATGTTTATACTCTCGGGAGTCAATATTCAGGGCAATTTGAATCCATGCTTCTGGGGGGAAAAATTTAAAAAGATATGTAGGGCAGGTGTGGTGGTTCATGCTT
>NW_012150008.1:1018486-1021380 GCF_000956105.1 Propithecus coquereli | reverse complement strand
CCAGGAGTTTGAGGTTGCAGTGAACCAAGATGATGCCACTGCACGATAGCCCAGGCAACAGAGCAAGACCTTGTCTCAAAACAAAACAAAAAGATGTTTATATACGCTGCCACGGGAGTCCAGAATGCCTGGAATTAGTGCAGGTGAGGAAAACTATGTACATATTGGAGACACTTTTCAATGCCTGGTGTAAAGCATGTTAGAGTTTTCATTATGTAAACATATATCACCTGCTAGTCAGTGTTGTGGCCCTAGTGATTTTTCTACCTTTCTCTCTCCCCAAAATGTGCCCAGCAATGTGAGTTTATCAAGGACCTAACATGTATAAATTGCAGGGTTCATACGTATGAACCAGTTAATTAGGAATTTTCAAGTGTTTAATTGAAATATTAACTCCAAAAAACTAAGGATGAAGCTAGAAAGCATAAAGATGTAAGCACTGAAGGTGCAGGTTGAAAGGCATGAGCCAGTGCCTTAACTTACAGATCTGCAACAGTGTGAGCTGTTCATCTGAGAGCTGAGTGGCTAAATTATTTAAGTAGTGGGTCTAGTTATAATAGAAATCAGTCCTGTGTCTGCTGGACATTTCCCAATGATAGGAGCCTGTGGAATATACCGGCGAGAATAATATTAACAAGGCAAACTCCATACGAAGTGTTTTCAGTCAAGAGAAACATTGGTGAAAACAATGGCTGCACTGAGCAGAAAACATATTGGAGCTCACAGCTGAGGATTCTGGATCTTTACTCCGGTACAGTCAGCTTATCGCAATAAATGCAGGGAGCAGCTGCCACATAAAACTGTGACAGGAGGTTACAGAAGATGTTTGGAAGGGGACTCCCCAAATTGCTGGGAAGTGTGACTTCAGAAGAGGTGATGATGTATCTATTACAGGGGTGACATATTCTGATGCAAGCAGACTATGACACAACACTGAAGTGCTAGTGGATTCATTTGCGAACTGAGTGGCATTGATGTGCAGGAAAACATTTCAGAAACAGCAGCATGTTGAATGTCAGTACAGAGAGAGTGGACCCTTGTGTTGATGACAGTCCTGTTTTACACGTGGGGAATAGTGAGTCAAAGAGCCACTGTGATAGGTGACAGGTTATGTACCCTCAGGGCATTTATCTGCAAGAAAGTAGGCAGCAGTTTTCAAGGAGCGGGAAGTCACCATCTCCAGGGCAGGAGGGCATAATCTCGGGCAACTCTCAGGGGAAAGAGTTTCCACAAGAAATTAAGATTCAGCATAGTCACACACTAACTCGCACAACTATAAAGACCTGGCGCAAAATTATTCAGCTTTTTTAAGAGACACAATGCTAATTTAATAAGAGAAGAAACTGAGAAGACAGATGAAGTAGCAGAGCCAGGAGAGCTCCCTAAACAAACAGCAAGGAACAGAGGCAGATAGGGCTCAGGAAGCCATCTGAGCACAGGGAGGCAGCACCCTCCGGGAATGGGCCTGGACCCAGGGGTGCTTCAGGATCTGGGCCAGGGGCAGCCGCTCCTGGGGATTGTATCTGAGAAGCTTGGAGATCAAGTCCTGGGCTCCCAAAGGCATTGATAGGGGAAACCTCACATCTACCTGTTGAAGCCAGGAAAGAAGAAAGAAGTTTGGTTAGTTTCTTTGGTCAATATTCTTTCCATTTTTTTGAGTCCCTTCAAGGCACTCTGGACCTTAGTAGACAACCTTGTGTGTGTGCCCTGGTCCCCACAGGCCCAGCAGCCAACCAGCTCCCTGATGAATGCCCAAAGTGTGACCATCCCACCTTGAGGATGCGTCCGTAGGTCTCATTGTGGGAGGCGCTCTCAAAGGGTGGATTTCCCACCAGCAGCTCGTAGCAGAGCACCCCCATGCACCACAGATCCACCTTCTCATCATATGTTCTCCCCTCGATCATTTCTGGAGGCAAGTAGTCCAGTGTTCCACACACTGTCTTTCTCCTAGAGGAAGGCAGAGAAGGGAACACTGAGCGGAAGCCCAGGCTGAGGGAAATCCTCCTTCCCAGCTTCCAGTGAGACGGGAGACCTTAGGACATCGTGGGCAGTCCTCTCCTGAGCACGGGGGTTTGGAGACAGACTTTTTAAATGGACCAAGGTTAAGAGAAGGCAAGTACTAGGACTTACTAAATCCGTTATTTGGAATTATTCCTACAATTATTTAGCTTATGATCCAGAATGTTTCCACAAGAATATTCTCAGCATCAAGAAAGATTTGGAGCCTGGGCAGTAAGTCAGTGGGGCGTGGTGGCATGCGCCTGTAATCCCAACTACTCAGGAGGCTGAGGCACAAAGACCACTTAAGCCAGGAGTTCAAGGCTGCAGTGAACTACGATCACCCCACTGCCCTCCAGCCTGAGTGACAGAGTGAGTCCTCGTCTCTAAAACATGTATAAACAAAATAAAATTTAAAAATAAAATAATTTGAAAAAAGCAACATTCAAATATAAACCCAGGTTTGTATCTTGGTCTTACTTGTGGAATAAATTAAAATGGATCATTCCTAACTAGTACTCAGGGCCCACCCCACCACCAGACCTACCTCAGAGAGAGAGTGTGCACAGACCAGCCAAAATCTGCAATCTTCACCTCACCCCTGAATCCCAGAAGCAGATTTTCTGGCTTAATATCCCTGTGAATCACTTTCTTGTCATGGCAGTAAGCCAAGGCATCTGCCAACTCCTCTATTATCTGTGAGCAAAGAAAGGCAATCTGGAAGTGAAGCCTGTCACAATTTCCCTACAAGGTAGATACCCCTCATGAATTTTATGATTGTAGTGGGATCTTTTGTTTTTTGCTTTTCAGCTCCATTACCCTCCTTTTTAATAGCATTATGATCATTGGTGGGGAAGGATTTCCTCTCCCCCATTTTTTTGGTGTTATAGGATGGA
>NW_012150008.1:1004121-1007486 GCF_000956105.1 Propithecus coquereli | reverse complement strand
TTTTTTTTTTTTTTTTAATTACAATGGTTATAAGCCTTCATCACAAAATTATGACCATTATTTTTTGTTGAAGGAAATTGCTTAATGTTTGTTACAGAAATTTGACTTACACAGCATTTCAGTACCATTTAAGTCACTGTAAAGAAAAGAGTTAAAACAGCAGGTCGGAGACTGCTATCCTTTGAGCTTGCAAGGTTCACCCTTGCTGGTGTGGGACCTTAGATTGTGAAAAGTTGCCCACCCCTCTCCCAAAAAAGAGCAGCTCAGTGTGCCCTGGTTTTTTTGTGTAAACAACGTGGCTTATCACCTGCTACCCTTGTGGGCACAATTCTAGAATTGTGGTTAAGTGCTGGAGAGCGTGCCCAATAAAAACCCTGGCACTGAGTCTCCAGTGAGCTTCCTGGTGGATATTTCTCGTGTGTTTTTGTAAGTCCCAGGTGGAGCTTGAATAAGGCACATCCTGTGTCACTTCACTGAGACAGGACTCAAAGGATTGTGCCTGTTTCTTCTGGACTCCAGCCTACGAGCCTTTTCCCTTTACCAAGTGTGCTTTGTATTCTTTTGCTCTAATAAATCATAGCTGTTGAGCATGACAAAATGCTAAGTACTGAGTACTGCGAGTCTTAGCAAATCATCAAAGCTGGGGGTGGTTCTGAGGACCCCAACCCAGCCATTCATTAGAACTTCTAAAATCTGGTACATCTGCCCATAAAAGCCCATGTAGATTCTCTTTGAGGTCAGGGTGTCATATATGGTGTCACCTATATGAACGGCTTTGTGGCAAACACTCTGTGAAGGAACCAAAAATAGATCCATCCTATGAGAAGCAAAATAAACTGGTTAAGGGCATGGATTCTGGAGCCAGCCTACTGGGCCTCCAGTCCTGAAATCCAAACTTCGTAATTGTGCAACCTCAGGAAAATTCTTTAACCTTTCTGTGACTGTGTTCTGATCTATAAAATGGGGAAAACAGCATTACCTACCACATACAGTTGCTGTAAAGGTTAAAAGTGTGTAAAACATTCAAAATAACTCCCGCACAGTGTAATACTATGTTTGCTTGCTCCTGTGATTATTAGAGATGCACCCATGGCCATGGCTACATGACACATGCAGCCTCAGTGTGCAAGAACACAGAGAAGGTATGGAAGGACAACCAGCAGGTAAAGGAAATGAGAAACATTCAGTCTGTGAACATGAGTTTGGGGAAACTCTGTAGATAACTGAGAGTAAAGTGCCTTTGGAGGGAACTCACTCACTCACTGAGCTCATGGCAAGAGAAAAAGCAATGGCCAATGATAGATGCTGGGAAACAAAAATATTTAATAGATGGAAGGAAGACACAGACCCCCTGAGACAGGAGCATGCAGAAGCCAGAAAAGGACCTTCAAGTCAAAGAGGTGGTCAGCAGTATAAAGGTCTAATAAGGACGTAAAAGGTTAAAAGGGACATCTGCGAGACCTGCTTAAGTTGGGTGACAGTGGTGGAAGTTAGTGAAGTGAAAGAGACGTGAGGGAGGGGACAGGCAGTGCACAGAGCAGCTACACAGAACACGTCTGAGAGAAAGGAGGAGGGAAAATTGGCAGAGCTTGATGTGGAATTGAGGTGGAGACAGTTTGGGGATGAGAATGGAGACTTGAACATAGGTATAGATTACGAGGCATCTGGTCATTAGGGGGAAGTTAAAGACTAAGCAGTGGAATTGTAAAGATAGAAGGGCTACACGAGTTGGGGTGGGAAGGGATGGAATGTGCCCAACAACAAAGGGCAAGAGTGATCCTGGAGGAGGAGTGGCCCCTTTTCCTCTGAGGATGAAATGGGCTTAGAGAGCTGGGGGATTTTACACACAAACCTTCCCTGCGGAATACAACTGAGTGACCTGCGGATTATCCTCAGTTATAAGATCTGCTCATAGAGATGTTTGTGGAGCATGACATAGAACTGCAGGCTATCTATTCCTCCAGATAATTTAGGATTTCTTTTCAAACACCAAGACAAACCGCCATGGCTTTGGAATACACAGTATGTTTTCTCAGAGTCTTTCTTTAGCATTAAAAACTAAACAAAGCAATAGAAGATGTACAGAAGAACCAAATGAAAAATAAACAACTGAAAAATACAAACACCGGCTAGGTGTGATGGCTCACACCTGCAATCACAGCACTTTGGAAGGCCGAGGCAGAACGATCACTTGAGGCTAGTTCAAGACCAGCCCTGAGCAACACATCAAGACCCCATCTCTACAAAAAATAGAAAAATTAGCCAGGCACAACGTGGTGGCCACACCTGTAGTCCCAGCTACTTGGGAGGCTGAGGCAGGAAGATTACTTGAGTCTAGGAGTTTGAGGTTGCTGTGAGCTATGCCAATGTCACTGCACTCCCGCCCATATAGTAGAGTGAGACCCCGTCTCAAAAAAAAAAAAAGTAAAAAGAAAAGTACAAAAACCAAAATGAAAAATCATCACTGGACAAGCTGTAAGCATGATAGAGCAAAGAATCAGTGAGGTAAAAAAAAAAAACCAATAGAAATTAGTCAATATGAATAACAGAGAAAATAGACTACATGAAGAAAACTAAGAGCCTGAGGGATCTGTGGGACCACAACACAAGATCTACCATTCATGCCATTAGAGTCCTCAAAACAGATAAGAAACAGTGGCGATGAAAAAATATTTGAAGAAACAATGACTGAAAATTCCCCAAATGTGGCAAATGGCATAAACCCACAGAGACCAAAATGCTGAGCAAACATTAAACAGGATAAACTCAAAAAATTCCATGCCTTACCCAGCAGGATCAAACTTCTGAACCCTATATATAGACAACGAAAAACACTCTGAATGCAGCTTGATAGAAATGATGCATCAGGACTGGAGAACTACGGTTCCAATGGTAGCAGATTTCCCACCTGAAACCATGGCAGACAGAAGAAACAGACATTTCTCAAGTGCTAAAAGAAAAAAAATTGTCAACCTCAAATCTCATATCCCACAATAATATCCTTGAGGAATAAAGGGACATAAAGACATTTTTAAAGGCAGAAAAACAAAGAATATCTGTTGTCAGCAGACCTAATCTGGAAGAAAGGCTACATACAGAAGTTCACCAAACAGAAAGGAAATGTTAAAAGAAGGTGGCTTGGGATTTCAAGAAGAAAAAAAAAAATCAAACAATGGAATGGGTAAAGTAACATGCTTCTAATGACTGGTAAAATGTTTGACAGTTGAAGCAAAATATCTTCCGACATGGTGCTCATTTTTTGAATAGAAACTACTTAAGACAATTATATTAATAGGTAAGGAAAAGAGACCTAATGGAAGTAAGGTTTTTATACATTGAAGTGGTAACTTGTTGATAACATTAAA
>NW_012150008.1:1002276-1004071 GCF_000956105.1 Propithecus coquereli | reverse complement strand
AATATGGGACGTACCTGATGATACCTGATTGTTAAGGTACCATAGGTACCTGGCAGATAACACCCTCATTAAGTGATCAAGGTTAGTGTCATTAGGGATAATTTGTGTGGACACCCTGTACCACCTAGTATGATGCAACAGGGACACTTTGCCACTCTGATGTTCTCCCCCCAAACCCACAGCTCTAACCTAATTATTAAAAAAAAACCCAGGTAAATGCTAGTTAAAAGACATTGTATAAAATACCTAATGAGGACTTGTCAAAAGTGCCTGGATCAAGAAAAACAAGAAATGACAGAGCCACTGTCACAAATGGGAAAAAACTAAGATACAACATGATTAAACATTAAATAAAACATGCTGTCCTGGAATGGATCCTGCAACAGAAGGACATTAGTGGAAAAACATGGGTGAAACCCAAATACAGTCTGTAGTTTAGTTAATGGTATTATACAAATGTTAATTCTCAGCCTTGACAACTATGCCATGGACATGTAAGATGTTATATTAACATCAGATAAAGCTGAGTGGAGGTTACACGGGAACTCTCTACACTATCTTTGCCACATTTCAGTAAATCTAAAACTGTTTGGTTATTTTAAAAATCTAAACTAAAACAAAAAGAGCAAGACACTTCCAGCGTGGCAGCAGAGGCCCCTTGCAGACTCGCTCCCCAGTAAAACTGGGGAAAACTATTTTTTTTTCTGGGAAGATAATTTGAGGTAGATGGTGAAAACTATTAAAAACAAACATGCAAACAAAAGAAAACAAACAAAACATTTAATGTCTCTGAAAATGGTCCTAAGGATGTATAGCAAATGAACAAACATTTATTCAAGAAACTACTATAATTCTACTAATACAAGAACAGCAAGTCTGTCATATTTGAAACAGGACCCTCACTTTCCCTTGACCCTCCCAATTCAGCAAGATGGAAACGCCACCGTGGTGCACACAAGAACACAGGGCGCCCTCACTCCCCACTCCCAGCGGGAGGGCTGTCTTCCCAGGAGGGGCAGGATGTCAGCATTTCTCATCCTGCCCCCAGCTACTTGGTGTTGAGGATAAATTCCTGCATGGCGAGCACAGGCTCCAGAGATGAGGCTCCTTTTTTCCTCCAGCCAAGCACCACTTGTGGGCTGCAGGCTCTACCTTAGGCACCATGATGATGAGTGTCCTGCGCCCTATGACTCTTGCTTTGGCTGACAGGTAACGTCTCCACATGGGGAGAGGGCAGATCAAGACACAACTGCCCCTCCTCCCCACACTGAGCACTCAGCTCCCAAAGCTGGGTGGCAGAGAAGTGTGCCATTGTCCTCATCCCCAGTATAAGAGCTCTGGCCCAGAGGTGTTCCCTGGGGACAAGCAGAGGGACATGCAGGGTCAAAACAAATATTCAAGGCTGACTATGGGAAACCCAGAGGCCTGAGTTTTGTTTTGGTTTTTTTGGCTGTGCAATTCATGCTCCAGGGCATTGCTGAAAGCAGTATAATTCTGAACTCTCTTCTCAAACCCCATCAATCTTCTCTGTAGGCAGAAGAATCAACTCTCAGACTCCCTCTCTGGCCAAGAAGGTGATAAATGGGTTCTGACCTGAGATTCTTCTGCAATTTAGTGTTTCTGGTTTATCCCATCTCACTTCAGGGGAAATCGTCCCCTAAGACGTGTCTGCTCCAGTGAGCTCCTCTTTCCTTTCCTTGTAGAATCCATCTTGTTCTCAAGGAGCCAGGAGAACACTGTAGGGGAGTTTAAACCTTTCCATCTAACCTCTGAAGGTCTGACAGTTTGAGTCTCT
>NW_012150008.1:998349-1000896 GCF_000956105.1 Propithecus coquereli | reverse complement strand
TAGCCTGTGACAGGCACTGCGGCTCTAAACAAGGGCATACATAGGTAACAAATTAATTATGCATCCCTGTCCTTGAGGATCTGTAATTCCAATGACCAATAATTTAAAAAAAACACAACTGAACAGTACAGCAGGTTAGGAGGAGGTAATGTAATGGAGACAAGAAAGAGGAGAGCAGGTAAGAATTAGAGGCAGTGGCATAAAAAGTTTTGCAACATTAAGTGCAGTGGTTGGGACAGGTCCATGAAGGCAGTTGTATCTGAGCACGGACGTGGAGGAGTAGAGTGGATAGCGGAGGGAACAGTGCCTCACACGAGAGAACACCTAGGACAAGGCAACTGAAGCATGAGGATACTTTGACGAAGTACAGGCTGTAGCTGAAGACGAAGAGCAAGACTGGTATGAGATGAATTGGTGAGATCAATGGAGACAATCATGCAGTGTCTCGTAGGCCACAGTAAGGAGGCTGTAATGTGCTCCTTATACATCCTACAATACAGCTGGGATTTGATTTAGTCAGGTGGGTATGACACCCAGACACAGAAATTATCGCCATCAAGGAAGAAGTTTATACTCACAGATTTCTAGAAACTGGAGGCTGAACACACCGCACAGGAGGAAGCAGCAGCAGAAGTGAGGCAGGGCAGGGGACACGGCTCAGGGCTGGCTAGTTTGAATAATTTCAGTGAGCACCAGGGTGTAGGAACTGTCTCTAGGTGCTTGGTACCTAGCACGGGGGTGATTAGGAACAGGGATAGACGGTGGCTCCAGGTCTGAGGATTTGATTAAGACAGGGCTCTGGATTGGTTGGTTAAGATATGAAAGGCAAGCTAGCAAGAGATTCTTTTGCTATTTCTAGGGGCAGCAGTCTCTCTAGGAGAAGCAAGGGCCCACTTGTCACAACATGAGAATAAACATGCTTGCTAAACACTAGAATGTCCAGACTAAAGGGAAGCAGTGGACAGGAATCTCTTTAAAGTAAGAGATAACCAGGGAGTCTCACTACAAGGCCCATGGCTCATGACCTCGCGCTGAAGGAGGAAAAATAAGCTACTCGTTTACAATTTAGCTGAAACCACACAATTTCAAGATGTGAACATACCTGTGGCAAACAGATTCAAAATCTTTAACCCTCAAAACTACAGGACAGTATCACTGAGCATTCCAGAGCGACTCCAGCATCCCGTAACTGAGACGGGAAAGGCTATCCTTTGGGCGGAGTCAGCACACGTTCCCCCAAACCGGACTCCCGTAGGTCTCCAGCATCGTGTCTCCATCGACGGCCTCTCAGATGGAGTCGACTGCTCCCGCTCTCTCCCAGAAAAACTCACAGACATATATCCACGACTGAAACAACATACTCTTTAATCTCAAGTCATCTGCATTTAGTAACGCAGAAATTATGAACCCCCGGAGTGTTTACGTCTCTCTCCATTGAAGCCAAGAGCTACAGTTTGAATAGCAGCAACAAAAGGGTGAGAAATTGTTTACATATATGCTGTAGAAATACACACTGATCTGCCCATTACAGCTTTATAAACAAAGGCTAACGAAGGGAGTATCTGCAAGTTAGACCGTTTGTAGCCGCACATATACGTACCTATGGCTTCAAGTGGTACATATATACGCATCAGGCAGACAAGGTCCTTTCTTACCAGACTTCCTCGTCATCACCAAATTAAATCCCAGCCAGGTTGTTCGTAAGAAGTTCCACCGTGACTTAGGAGGTTTTTTTTTTTTTTTTTTTTAATTACAATGGTTATAAGCCTTCATCACAAAATTATGACCATTATTTTTTGTTGAAGGAAATTGCTTAATGTTTGTTACAGAAATTTGACTTACACAGCATTTCAGTACCATTTAAGTCACTGTAAAGAAAAGAGTTAAAACAGCAGGTCGGAGACTGCTATCCTTTGAGCTTGCAAGGTTCACCCTTGCTGGTGTGGGACCTTAGATTGTGAAAAGTTGCCCACCCCTCTCCCAAAAAAGAGCAGCTCAGTGTGCCCTGGTTTTTTTGTGTAAACAACGTGGCTTATCACCTGCTACCCTTGTGGGCACAATTCTAGAATTGTGGTTAAGTGCTGGAGAGCGTGCCCAATAAAAACCCTGGCACTGAGTCTCCAGTGAGCTTCCTGGTGGATATTTCTCGTGTGTTTTTGTAAGTCCCAGGTGGAGCTTGAATAAGGCACATCCTGTGTGACTTCACTGAGACAGGACTCAAAGGATTGTGCCTGTTTCTTCTGGACTCCAGCCTACGAGCCTTTTCCCTTTACCAAGTGTGCTTTGTATTCTTTTGCTCTAATAAATCATAGCTGTTGAGCATGACAAAATGCTAAGTACTGAGTACTGCGAGTCTTAGCAAATCATCAAAGCTGGGGGTGGTTCTGAGGACCCCAACCCAGCCATTCATTAGAACTTCTAAAATCTGGTACATCTGCCCATAAAAGCCCATGTAGATTCTCTTTGAGGTCAGGGTGTCATATATGGTGTCACCTATATGAACGGCTTTGTGGCAAACACTCTGTGAAGGAACCAAAAATAGATCCA
>NW_012150008.1:978694-996009 GCF_000956105.1 Propithecus coquereli | reverse complement strand
GGTAAAATGTTTGACAGTTGAAGCAAAATATCTTCCGACATGGTGCTCATTTTTTGAATAGAAACTACTTAAGACAATTATATTAATAGGTAAGGAAAAGAGACCTAATGGAAGTAAGGTTTTTATACATTGAAGTGGTAACTTGTTGATAACATTAAACTATAATAAATTATATATGGACATTATAATACTCAGAGCAACAATTAAAAAATAATGTAGATATATATAGATGGTTCCTGATTTATGATGGTTTGACCTACTAGTATTTGACTTTGCAATGTGGTGCAAAAGCTATGTGCATTCAGTAGAAACCATACTTTGAAAATTTTTGATATGAAACTCTTAATAATAACTTTATTCTAAAATAGGCTTTGTTCTGATTTTGCCCAACTGTAGGCTAATTTAAGTTTTCTCAGCACATTTAAGGTAGAATTGGCTAAGCTATGATGTTCAATAGGTTAGGCATATTAAATGCATTTTCGACTTAAGAAATTTCCAACTTACATTGGGTTTACTGGGATGTAACCCCATCATACGTAAGTCAAGGAACATCTGTACTAAAAATCACTACACAGATACATTAAATGAAGTTCTAAAAAAATTGGAAGTAACCCACAGGAAGACAAGTAAAAACCCCAAATAACAACGAAGACAGGAGAGGAACACTAAAAAGGGAACACAAACAAAAATCAAATCGTAAAATGGCAGACATAAGCCCTAACATATCGATAATTATTTTAAGTTTAAATGGTCTAAATACACCAATTAAAAGACAAAAATATGCAAAATGGATGAAAAAGCATGGCCTGAGTATACACTGCTCACAAGAAAACTTACTTCAAATGTAATGATATTGAAAAAGCTTAAAATTAATAAAAATATAAACAATGCAAACATTAATGCAATAGTGACTATATCAATATCAGAAAAAGTATTGACAAGAGTATTATGGGCAAAAAGGACATTACAAAATGATAAAATGATCAATACTCTAAGACCTAACAAACTTACATGTGCATGTATCCAACAATAGAGCTTTTAATTATGTGAAAAAAGTGACAGAACTTAAAGGAGGAACAGATAATTCCACAATTATAATTCAAAACTTCAACAGCCCTCTCTCAGGAATTGACAGAAATACTAGACAGAAAATCAGCAAGGATATAGCAAACCTGAATGACACCGCCAACAAACAATATATAGACATTTATAGAAACTCCATGTTTCTACAAATGTGTGAGAGCAAAACACATTGTTTTCAAGTAGCCATACAGAACAAGATAGACCATATCCTGGGCCATAAAAAAATGTCAACACATTTAAACAGATCACAGATCAAATGTGAAACAAATTAGAAATCGATAACAAATTACATGAAATACTCCAAACCCTAGAAAAGTAAACAACATACTTCTAAATAATTCATGGGTTAGAGAGGATGTCTCAAAAAAGTCAATATTAAAACTGAATAAAATGTAGTAAAAACACATTAAAATTTGTGGGATGAAGGTAACAGTGCCATGAAGTAAATTTATAGAACTTAATGCTTACATTAAAAAGCAAAAAGCCTCAAATCAACAATCTAAATGCCCACCTCAAGAAATTACTGAGAAACAAATACCACCAAAGCAAGAATAATATAATACAGATCAGAGCAGAAATCAGTAAAATTAAGAACAGAAAGATAAAGAAAAATCAATGATATAAAGTGCTGATTCACTGAAATAATCAATAAAATTGATAAATGTCTAAGAAAAAAGAGAAAAATAAAGAGTAGACAGATTTCCAATATCAGACATAAAATGGATATAAGTACTGATATCAAAATAAGGGAATGTTATAAATTAGAAAATTTAGATGAAATGGAATTATTCTTTCAAAAGGATAAAATATCAAAATTTATTATATAAGAAATAGGTAGTTTAAATAGTTCTATATCTATCCAGTAAAATAAGTAGGTAATTAAAAATCCTCCAAAAGGAAAATCTCCAGGCCCAATGGTTTAGTAGAGAATGTTATCAAACTTATTAAAAGAACAAATAACACAAATTTTACAGTCTTTCAAAAAACAAAAGAGAACTTCCAATTCATGTTAGGAGGCCAGGATCACCTAGACATCAAAACCAGACATAAGACCTTTAAAAAGCAAAGAAACAAACAGGAAAGCAAAACAAAACAAAGAGAAATAAAGAGCTACACATCATTAGCCAAAAAAATTAGAGGGAAACTTCCTCAATAAAATACAAGCAAACGAAAATAGAAAAATTAGCTGGGTGTGGTGGCATGTGCCTGTAGTCCCAGCTACTTGAGAGGCTGAGGCAGGTGGATCACTTGAGCCCAGGAGTTTGAGGTTGCAGTGAGCTCTGAGGAGGCCACTGCACTCTAGCCCAGGTGACAGAGACAGACCCTGTCTTCAAAACCAAAAGCAAAAACAACAAAAAAACTAGCTAACAGAATGATGTCAAATGATATATAAGATCAATTATACTACACAAACAAGGATGCAAGGCTGGCTCAATACTCAAAACCCTATCAATTATATCACTGGGCAGTAGAGGGAAAATCATGTGATTGTATCAATTGATGGAGAAGCAGCATTTGACAAATCCAACACTCATTCACAACAACTCAGAAACTCAGCAAACTAGGAACAGAGGGGAATTTTCTATATTTGATAAAGAACATCTATTAATAAAACATACAATATTATCCTATTCAACATTATACTGGAAGTCCTAGCTTGTGTAATGAGACAAAAAAAGGCAATAAAAGGTATACAGATAGGAAGAAAGAAAGAAAACTGTATTTGTAGATGACATTTGTGCGTAGAAAATTCCAAGGATTCTATTTAAAAAATGGCAAAAAATACTAAGTGCGTTCAACAAGGTTGCAGGACAGCAAAACATCCAAAAGTAATTATATTTCTGTATACTACCAAACATCATATGGAAGTGAAAGTTTAAATACCAATGCCATTTACAATCACTCAAAAAGAAAAAAACCAAGAAAACAACCCTAGATGCAAATTTTAACCAAAATGTATAGGTTCTATATGCTGAAAATTATAACACTAATGAAGTAAATTGAGGAATGCTTAACTACATGAAGAGACATACTGTTTTTGTGAGCTGTAAGACTCAACATGGTAAAGATACCAATTCTCAACAAACTCATTCTACAGATTTAACTCAATTTCTGTGAAAATCTGAGCAAGATATCGTAATAAATTATACATTTATAAAATGTATTATAGACAAACTAATCCTAAATTTATATGTAAAGTCAAAAGAACCAGAAATGCTAAATCAACTTTAAATTAAGAACAAAAAGGAATCACTTTACCCAATTTAAAAATTTACTATATAACTGTAGCAATCAAGTAAACCAACAGATAGGGATCAAAAAGTTTGAGTGTTACATTTTTAAATTCACTTGAAAAAGAGTTTGTTTTTTCTAAAAAATCAAGCCTTACATGGTCTTAACCGGTGCAATAAAATGTGCCCATTCAGATACATATCCTTAGGTCCTTAAACATAAGTATTTCATGGCTCAAGATCCCTATTTTCTCATAAAAGTTATGTTTCTCAAGAGTAAAGACTATTGTGGAACACAGAAGATGTACTATAAAAGTTTGAAGACTTGCCATCAACTAATTCTCTTGACACTGGACAGCAATGAATGCATATATAAGAAACAAAAACAATCAAGGCCCTTTACCTCTGAAACACTTCCCTTGCCCTAAATAAAGTAAGGAATCAATAACAAAGTGCCATAAGCTTGGTAGAGCACTCTGAAAAGATCTGTGCTTGCATTTCATCTTCTACCTCTCCTCCTTTTTAAAATAATTCCTGAGATAACACTGCACTGTAAACTAAGGAGAAAGAAGTAGCTGAAGTTTTTCTTATTTGTACAATAACCACTGGGTCTCTCTCCAGGATAAATTCTCAGATGGAGAATAAGGCTCTAGGCTGGGTCAATTTCTACTATGCCTCTTTAGATGACAAGTAATATTCTGTAACAGAAGGATTTTTCACGGTGAAGACACTTGTGGGGTTTCTCTTTGGTATGCATGATCAGATGTAGTTGTTTCCTCTGGCAAAAGATTTGCCTCAGTGGTTACATTCATAAAATCTTTCCCCAAAAGGAGTTCGCGAAGGGTAACTGAGGTTTGCACACTTGTAAAAGGTCTTGCCACATTTGTCACACTGATAGGGTTTCCGCCCGTGTGCATCCTTTGATGCTGAGTGAGGGATGAGCTGCGACTGAAGGCTTTTCCACATTCACTACACTTGTAGGGCTTCTCTCCAGTGTGGATGATGGAGTGTCGAATGAGGTTTGTGCTCCAGCAAAAGGATTTCCCACACTCGACACATTCATAGGGCTTCTCTCCACTATGAATCCGCTTGTGCCTTGTGAGGCCTGACATGCGGGTGAAGGCCTTTCCACACTCTACGCACTCATAGGGCTTCTCTCCAGTGTGGATGCTGAAGTGGCGAATGAGATCCTTCCGATTGCTGAAGGCTTTTCCACATTCTTTGCACTCGAAAGGTTTTTCTCCAGTGTGGGCCCTTTTATGCAGGATAAAAGTAGAGCAGTGGGTGAAGGCCTTTCCACATTCACTGCACACAAAAGGCTTCTCCCCAGTGTGAATCCGCTGGTGCCTCTTGAGGTACGACCTGTGGTTGAAGGCCTTCCCACACTCGAGGCACTCGAAGGGCTTCTCCCCGGTGTGGATGACATAGTGGTGAACGAGGGCTGCGCTCTCCAAGAAGACTTTCCCACATTCACTGCACTCATAGGGCTTTTCCCCCGTGTGAGTCTGTTGGTGCCACATGAGGTATGACCTATGTTTGAAGACCTTGCCACACTCCAAGCACTCATAGGGATTCTCACCGCTGTGGACAACATAGTGTCGAAGGAAACCTGGCCTATGTCGAAAGACTTGCCCACATTCTGTGCACACAAAAGATTTTTCTCCAGTGTGTCTCCTTTTATGCAAGACAAAATTGGATCGGTGGGTGAAGGCCCTTCCACACTCACTGCACTTATAAGGCTTCTCTCCACTGTGAATACGCTGGTGCTGAGTAAGGTATGATTTGCGGTTGAAGGCCTTTCCACACTCCATGCACTCGTAGGGCCTCTCGCCAGTGTGGATCATGTGGTGCTGAAGGAGATGTGTGCTCTTAATGAAGGTTTTCCCACATTCTGTGCATTCATAGGGCTTCACTCCAGAGTGAATTTTCTCATGTCCAGTAAGGAGGTGTTTCTTGTTAAAGACTTTTCCACATTCATTGCATTTAAAGATATTTTCCTCTTCCTGAAGCATGGGCTCTTTACCTGATCCACTTGAGTTAAGGCTATGGACTGTATCTCTTGGACAGACTTGCTCTTGTATCATCCTGGAACATGCACCACCACCTCTCCCTAACTCATCACATTCAGGGTTCCTTTTCCCAGCAAGTTTCTCCTTCTCGGGATCTATCCCTGGTCTCAAGTGTCCTTCCTGCATTTCATATGGCCCATTCTGATCCTTGGCTTGCTGAGGCTGGGAGTCCCCTGAGGCTCCCTGTGTTAGTTCTCCCTGGAGTGAGACTCCCCTAGGCCGGGCTGGCTCACAAGTGATGGGTTCTGGGGTCTTAGGTTTTTCTTTGTCCCCTGAAAGAAATTCAAGACATAAAATGGCCTGTTAGTAATGACAAGAAAGAAGAAACAAAATTATCATTTCTGTGAAAAACTGAAGATGAAAATACGACTTCTGTGTCCGTTATGTGCTATATCTCTGAAACTTGAAAGTTGGGTTTGCAAATTCTTTCTTTCCTGGTCCTGGGACTCCGGGTATCTTATAAAGGAGACCCAGGGGGATAAGATGGGTCAGAGGACAATGAGTCTGTAGTGGAGTTACCTTCACAATTCCAGACTGGATATGGGCAGAGTAACAATGACATTGCATCGTAAGTTTCCTCTAGGACAGGACATTCCATGTTGGTACAAGAACACTAGGAAAAGGAACCTAATGCAGCCCACACAGAAGATACAAGTGTGCAACAAAAAATTAATTCCCCAAGGAAATGTTTGGGTTTTTTCCAAAGTCATGGGAAGTAACCTCTAAATACTGGGTATTTCCAGAATGTCTTTTACATTGATGGTCAGCCCCCAGGGCCATATTTGACAGTTTATGCAAACAGGTATAACTCATTATAGACAACTAAATAGTTTATCCTGAAGAGATGACTCTGGCCAAGGTCTGGACAAAGTCACAACATAACAGCTTAATCTGTGGAAAGTGCAGGAGAGCTGAAGATTGAGCCACATGGATAATGACTCAATCAAATGTGCTTATGTAATGAAGCTTCAATAAAGTTCTGGACACTGAAGCTCTAGTAAGTTTCCTGGGTTGGTAACAATCCAAGCCTGTACTGCCATATACCAAGGCTGGGACACAGTGAGTCCCTGGGAGACTGAGACCTCGTGTTGGGAACCTTTCCAGCCATACATTTTGCATCTCTTCTAATTTGTACCTTTTGTCTGTAATAAATATGATTGTAAGTAAAATAGGTTTTAGGGAGTCTTTTATCAAATATGTGAACCTGAGGATGGTTTTGGGAAATCCAGAATTTGTAGTTGGTGTCAGAAGAATTAGACAGACCTGGCAGTCTTAGAGGACTATGTCCCTAACCTTGTGTTAGGCAAATCCTGGGCAGGAAAAGAGGGGAAGTTTTCCAATAAGAGTTGCCCAATGGGGCCGGGTGTAGTGGCTCATGCCTGTAATCCTACCACTCTGGGAGGCTGAGGCAGGCGGATCGTTTGAGCTGAGGAGTTCGACACCAGCCTGAGCAAGAGTGAGACCCCATCTCTACTAAAAAAAAAATAGAAAGAAATTGGCTGGACAACTAAAATTACATAGAAAAAAATTAGCTGGGCATGGTGGCACATGCCTGTAAGTCCCAGTTAATCTAGAGGCTGAGGCAGAAGGATCGCTTGAGCCCAGGAGTTTGAGGTTGCTGTGAGTTAGGCTGACGCCACGGCACTCTATCTGGGCAAAAAGGGTAAGACTCTGTCTCAAAAAAAAAAAAAAAGAAAGAAAAAAAAAAAAAAAGAGTTGCCTAATGAAGTGAGTCTTACTGGCCACAAAGGAGTTGCCATAAAGACAAAGCAGGAAGGACACCAAAGCCCTGGAAGACAGAATGTACAAAGAAACTGCAGTATGGTGTTGATGACAATCTAGGGACAGGTGGAGATAGAGGGGAAGCTGAGCTGGTTGACAGTGAAGGTCATATGACCACTGCCAGTCAGGACAGGGCTCATTAGGCAGGAGGTAAGCAAGCCCTAGTGGGACATACTGAGTCTGGTATGCCTGAAAACAAGCTTCGTGAAAAGATCAGCAAAATGCACATGACTGAGATAGAGAAAACTGTAACACGCTAATTAAAGATAATAAAGATCTATGTCAACACAGAATTTAATAATATAAACTTATAACAGAGGGAATGGCCTGGAAAAGGGTAAAATATTTTAAAAGTTATCTCATTAAAACCTCTCCCACTCTTCTTGAGAATTAAAACCTGCATTCCTGCCCAAAGCCAGTGGTTCGGAGGGGCAGGGGAGTGTCCTTTGTTCTTTGTACCACAGGACATGGCTCCAACAGAACTGTGCAGGCAGAAGTCACAAGATTGTTTTCGTTGGAGATGGAATAGATCAGAATCGTCAACTGTAGTTAAACAACAATACCCTAAAGCTGAAAACCCTCCCTTTAAAAGCTCTGTATTTCTGCTTATAGACAGGACAATGGTACTTTAAGATGGGAGTCTGCCATTCTCCTCATTTGCTGGCAAATTAATAAAACTCCCTTTCCTTCTCAAAACACTTGTCCTCATTCTTCCAAAGCAGCCTTGGGGATAAGTGCCAAAGTTCTGGTAATAGACTGACAATTCTTGCCAAATCCATATTATAAATTCAATATAATTCCCTGTAAAATAGCAACTATATTTTATCATGGAACTGACAGTCTGTTGAACTAAGTAAATGAAGCTGGAAAAACTGGCTACCCACATGGGTAATAAAAACAATTGCAATACTATTTCACTATATATGCTAAATCAACCTCATTGATAAAACTTAAATGCCAAATGACAAGTTTTAAAACTTTTAGAATATGAGAAATAAGAGTATCTTTACAGTCAGGCGTGGTGTTCACACCTGTAATCTCAGCACTGTACAAGGATCGCTTGAGACCAACCTTAGCAACATAGCGAGACCCCATCTCTACAGAATTTAAAAAAATTAGCCAAGTGTGGTAGTATACACCTGCAGTCCCAGCTACTTGGGAGGCTGAGCCAGAAGGATCACTTGAGCCCAGGCAACAGAGCAAGATGCTGTCTCAAAAAAAACAAAAAAAAATTAATAAGATAAGCAAGAATATCTTTTTGATATTGGAGTAAAGCAACATTTTTTTTATGTAAGACAAAAAAGCCATTAATTGTCTAAGAAAAGTCATGAATTAGGCCCTTTCCTTTCCTGTTCCTGCAATAAAAAAAGAGAAAAACCCAGAAAAGTCATAAATTAGACTACACTAAAATAACCTTTATCAAACAAAAGATACCTTAAAGAATGAAAGGACAAAATTAAAAACTAGAATATATCTGAAGCATACATAACTGACAAAAGTATCAGGCATGTACATAGAATCCCTACAAAGGAAAAAGAGAAAGGCAAACAAGTTAATAGAAAAATAGGCATTTATCATGAAATGATAAATGATTTGTATTTCAAACAAGAAAACACAAATTAGCAAAAAATCGTAAGTTGCTAAAATATTTTAGCAATGATGGAAATGCAAATCAAGAGAACATGAGAGAAAAACAGGAACCAAGGCAACATGGCAGACTAGAAGGAACCTGCACGTACTGCTCTCACGGGGACGATCTAAAGTGGCGAGTACGTATTCACCTTCAGATCAAATGTCTAAGAGAGAGCATTGGGAATCAACAGTTAGTAACAGGACATTCCCAAAGTGACGGAGAGGAAATGTGAGGTGACCTGCTCAGCAGGAGGTATGCAGGGAAGGTACCTACATGTGGAGAAAGAAGAGAGGAGAACCCTGGGGCTCCACACTCCCCCCCATGGACACTGCAATCAGAGCTGCGGGAGTGCCCCTCCACAGCAGAAGGCTGCTCGGCTGCAACCGGGGCTGGCTGGAGACCATGCAGCCGCACTGCTCTGGAGACGAGGCACAGCAGGTTCCTGCTGGCTTATAAACCCTGGGTGCTACAGCTGGCACCATTTTTAGTCCTAGTCACAGAGTGCTGTGTCTATCTGTGGTGTTACATCCATTGCTGCTGCCTCCCCATCACTCCTGCTGGGCTTGGGAGAGAGCGGGGAAAGTGGGAGCTCTTGTGTACCCCCACTGCCACTGGAGGACCCGGGAAAAGTGGGTGCCCACAGACCTGGTGTCTGCTGCTGCCATGTGGGCAGCCCCACCCAGCCATAGCTGCCATAGGACCTGGGCAGAGAGAGCACCCATGACCCCAGACACTCCCTGCTGCTGCCTGGGTGGCACCATCACTGCTAGACATGGGTGGGACGAATGCTCACAATGTGTGTGCCAATCACCCATGACAACCACAAAGCAATGGGGAGATACAGGAGAGCAGCAGTGCTAAAGGCTCACAGTGCATCTGAACCTCTCCTGCCTGATCAGTCTTCTGGAGTAGGACTCAAGCATGTCATCCAGGGATCTCTCACTCTCTTCACTGAGCAACAAAGTTCTCAGCAGAGCAGAACAAGTGTACTGCAAAGCTATCTGTGTTCTGTGTTGAGCTTACAGAAGAGGTTTCAGGTGAGAAGCCAGCATCAGACCTTTAGCAACAGGAAAAAGAAAAACAAAAAACAGGCTGTTTTTACACCCCCAAAAGATCACAATAGTTTGCCAGCAATGGATTCAACAAAAGGAAATTGTGGAAATGTCAAATATGGAATTCAGAATATGCATGGCAAGTATGATGAATGGGAATGATGAGAAAGTTGAAAACCAACTCAAACAAACCAAAAATAAAATTCGGGAAATGAATGAAAAATTCACTGAAGAGATAGATGATGCAAGAAAAAATATAACAACTTTCAGAAATCAAAGAGTCACTTAGGGAATGTCAAAACACAGTAGAAACTTAACAGACCAGACCAAACAGAAGAAAGAATTTCAGAGCTTGAAGACAAGGTTTTGGTATTAACCCTGTTAGTCAAAAATACAGGAGAAAGAATAAAGAATAATGAACAATCTGAGAAATATGGGACTATGTAAAGTGAATGAAGATAAGAATCATAGGTATCCCCAAGAGAGAAGAAGAAAAACTCAGAAGCATGGAAATCCTATTTGAGGAAATAATTCAGGAAAACTTCCCTGTTATCACTGGAGATTTAGATATCCAGATACAAGGTCATCAAACACCTGCAAGATTCATGGAAAATAAGACATTACCAAGGCACGTAGTCATCAGTCTAACCAAAGTCAAAGGGGAGAAAATCCTACAAGCTGTGAGATGAAAGCATCAGACATACAAAGGAAGATGAAAGTTACTTGTAAAGGAAAATCCACCAGACTAACGGTAGACTTCTCAACAGAAACCCTACAAGCCAGAAGGCACTGGGGTCCCATTTTTAGTCTTCCTAAACAGAGTAAGTGCCAGACAAGAATTCTGTACCTTGTAAAACCACCTTTCATAAATGAAGGACAAATAAAGTCTTTCCCAGACAAGTAAACACTAAGGTAGTTTATCTCCATTAGACATGCCCTATAAGATATGCTTAAAAGTGCTTCGTACATGGAACAAAACAACTGATACCCACTAGTGTAAAAACAACTGAAAGTGAACACACAACTCTTATAAAATAGTAACACAAGGAAGAAAATGGAACGAGGTAACAATCAACAAGATGAACAGGACAGTATCTCACATATCAATACCAGCACTGAAAGTAAATGGTCTTAGTGCTCCACTTAAAAGATATATATTGGCTGAATGGATTAAAAAATGCAACCCAAATATATGCTGTCTTGAAGAAACCCATTCAACTCACAAAGATTCTCATAGACTCAAGGTAAAGGGGTGGTAAAAAATATTCCATTCAAACGGAAACTGAGAGTGAGCAGAAGTAACTATTCTCCTATCAGATAAAACAGACTTTAAATCAACAATGGTTAAAAAAAAATACAAAGACAGTTATTATATAATGAATGATAAAGAGAGCAATTCAACAGGATGTAACAATCCTAAATATATATGCAGCTACCACAGGAGCTCCCACAAATTGTACTAGATCTAAGGAAATAAACAGCAACATTGTAATAGCCAAGGACTTCAACAATCCACTGACAGAATAAACAGATCATCAAGGCAGAAAATCAACAAAGAAACACAGGACTTAAATGGGACTCTAGAACAAATGGATCTAACAGATATTTACAGAACATTTTACCCCCAAATGCAGAGTATATATTCTTCTCATCAACACATGGGACATTTTCCAAAATATATTATGTTAAGCCAGAAAACAAGTGTCAGCAAATTCAGAAAAACTGAAATCATACCATGTATCTTCTCAGATCATAGCGAAATAAAACTAGAAATCGATTTGAAGAGGAACTCTCAAAACTACACAAATACATGGCAATTAACCTGCTGCTGAACAATCCTTGGGTCAATGATAAAATCAAGATGGAAATCAAAAGATTTTCAAATTGAATGACAATGATGACACAGCTTCCAAAAATCTCTTGGATACAGCAAAAAGCAGTACTAAGAGGGAAATTCATAACTTTAAATACCTACATCAAAAAGACAGAAAAATCACAAATTAACAACTGAATGTCACACTTGAAGGAACTAGAAAATGAAGAACAAAGCAAACCCAAAGCTAGCAGAAAAAAAGAAATAACAAAGGTAAGAAGGAGCAGAACTAAATAAAATGGCAACTGAAAAAAATTACAAATGATCAAGGAAATCAAAAGTTGATTATTTGAAAAGATAAACAAAATCGATAGACCACTAGCTAGATTAACCAGAAATAGAAGAGAAAGAACTCGAATAAGCTCAATCAGAAATGAAAAAGGAGACATTACAATTGATATCACAGATACACAAGATATCAACCATGACCACTATGAAAATACTTAGGCAAACAAGCTAGAAAATCTAGAGGAAACGGATAGTTTTGGAAACATACAACTTCCCAAGCTTGAATCAGGAAGAAATAGAAGTCTTCAACAGACTAATAATGAGCAAAGAGATTAAAACAGTAATAAAGAATCTCCCCACAACTCCAAAGATGTGGAAACAACCCAAGTGTCCATCAATACATGGGTGGATTAATAAAATGTGGTATATGTATACCATGGAGTACTATTCAGCTTTAACAAACAATGGTGATACAGCACCTCTTGTATTCTTCTAGATAGAGCTGGAACACATTCTACTAAGTGAAGTATCCCAAGAATGGAAAAACAAGCACCACATGTACTCACCATCAAATTGGTGTTAACTGATCAACACATAAGTGCACATATAATAACATTTATTGGATGTCGGGCACAGGGGAGGGGGGAGGACGGAGGAGGGGACGGGTATATGCATACACAAAGAGTGCGATGCGCACCATCCGGGGGATGGCCACGCTTGAATCTCGGACTTGAGGGGGAGAGGGGGGTCAAGAGCAACATACGTAACCTAAACATTTGTACCCCCATAATATGCTGAAAAAAAAAAAAAAAAAGAGAATCTCCCAACAACAAAGAGCCCCCGATGAGGATACACAGCTGAATTCTACCAGACCTACAAAGAACTGGCACCTATCCTACTGAAACTGTTCCACAACACCGAGAAGGAAGGAATTCTCCCCAATTCATTCTATGAAGCCAGTATCACCCTGATACCAAAGCCAAGAAAGGACACACCAAAAAAAGAAAACTACAGCCCGATATCCCTCATGAACATAGATGCAAAAATCCTAGCAAACCGAATCCAACATCACACCAAAAAGATAATTCACCATGATCAAGTGAGTTTTATCCCAAGGGTGCAAGGATGGTGTAAAATACCCAAAATCAATAAATGTGATTGATCACATAAACAGAAGTGAAAACAAAAACCATATGATTATCTCAATAGATGCAAAAAAAGCATTCAATAAAATCCAGCACCCGTTCATGATTTAAAAAAAAACAAACAAACTGAAAAACCAGGCATAGAAGGAACACACCTCAAAATAATTGAGTTGTCAATATTAAAATGTGCTGACACATTAATGGTCGTATGCTGAGACATCTATGCCTAGGAAATAGTAACTGTCTGGATGACTACATGTGTACACTGATGGAGAAGGAGGTGTTGAGTTGTCTACGGTTGTATCCAGTCTTCTAATCTGCTTGGATGGCAGGAACATTACTGAAACTTGGGAGGTGGTAAGAGTGAGCAAGATCCTGGGTTCTTGGTTAGGCATGTTGAGCTTTGTGCTTTTGAGATACTCAAGTGGAGATGTGGAATTCAAGAGGGGAGAAGATTTGAAATAGACTCTGAATGGCTAAAAAGGGACAGCACTAAGACAACTCAAGGGCTGGCTCAGCAGCCCAATGGACCAACATGGAAGAGAGATCATGACTCTGCAAGGGCACCAGTGAACACATGACAGCCCAAGTGCCCTCAGCAGCCTAGGTGTGGGACAGAGAAGGCCAAATGGCACCTAGAGGTTCTACAACACAGGAGATGCAGGAAGACATGGGCGAGGACTGACTACTTCAGTGTCTGACTGACACTCAGAAAATAGGCAGATGGAGAAGGAGGGAAAGGGTGGTAGGCAGGATATAGTTGGAGAATGAAACTGGGAGACTTTTCCCCCGAGTTCAGAAGGAAATACATCATTTTTCATCATGACTAATAAAACATGAGAAATATTCACAGCTTATTATGATGAGTCACTTACTATGGCTCAGACACTGTGCTGTTATACGCATTAAGGAATAACATGATTACATCTTCAAACAACCCAATGACATAAAAACTATTGTTACTATCATTTTTCAGGGAACAGACTGACTGTAGTAGACTGAGTAGATGATCGCCAAACCATTTGCTCTTCTCCTTGGACACACAGCTCAGCCATATTTCCCAGATCTGTGGACCCAGTGTAGCCAAATCCCTACCTCCTATGGGTAGAATGTGAGGTGAATTGGTGCTTCTGGAAGTGGCTGTGACTTCCCTTCCTCTTAATTCTCTGCCAGCAGAAGGATGTCAACACAACCTTAAAGTGAAGGCTGATGACAGAAGGTACCCGGGCCCCTGAATTACTGTGTGCTACATAACGCCCCATAGACCCACGCAGACCTTGGTATGAATGAGAAAAATAGTTTTCCTATGCTGAATCACTGAGATTTTGGAGTTTGCTTGCAACAGCAGCAAGTGTTAACTTGTCGGAACTTACATTCAAAGACATGAGATCATGCAACTTCACAAGAGCCACAGAGCTGGTGAGGGAAAACACAGGTTTCAGGCCCACATAGCTGGAGCCCCGAGACAGATGCCAGTTCATCAACCTCATTTGTCCCCAGAGGTGAAGACATGTGTGATGGGGATGGGAGGTATAAGAGACCACAGGTCAAAACGCCCCAGGGCTCCCAAATTCCTGGAGAAGTCACAACAAGAAGCTTCCCTGAGATTCCAGAGCCAGTGTTCTCCTCCCAGTTTCAAGCCTGCAGAGCCTCTCAGCTGCCCAGACCTTGGCTCCTACCTGGACAGAGTCCCTGGAAGAGGTCTTTCCTTACTGTCCACAGCTCCTGCCCATGCTCTAGCTGGTAGATCAGCTCAGGTCTGGGAACAGGACACCCTGTTTGTGGAGAAAGAAATTGGACATGTGGATTCTGACGAAAGAAATAAAGACCCACCATCAGCAGCACAATTCACAATTGCAAAGATGTGGAAACAACCCAAGTGCCCATCAATACATGAGTGGATTAACAAAATGTGGTATGTGTATACCATGGGGTTCTACTCAGCCACAAAAATCAATGGTGATATAGCACCTCTTGTATTATCCTGGATAGAGATAGAACCCATTTTACTAAGTAAAGTATCCCAAGAATGGAAAAACAAGCACCGCATGTATCCACCATCAAATTGGTAATAACTGATCAACACCTAAGTGTGTATATAGTAGTAACATTCACTGGCTGTTGGGCAAATGAGAGTGGGGAGGAGGGGACGGGTACATACGTAATGGGTGTGGGGCACATAATCTGGGGGATGGACACGCTTGAAGCTCTGACGTCGGTGGGGCAGGGGCAATATACATACCTAAACATTTGTACCCCCATAATATGCTGAAATAATAAAAATTTAATAAAGCTATAAAGACCTAACATTTTAAAGAAAATATCTATATATGCTTGAAAATAAATTACACATAAAATACACACACATACAAAAAAAAAGACCCTCTATCTAGTCTGGGACTTCAGGATGAGGATCAGACCCTGGAATGAAGCTGCTCCGCCCAAACTAAAAGCTCTTAACATGACCCGGAAACCAAGAGCATGTCATACTATGCTGCCATGGAAGCTTTACTCTTAACAGCAAGTCGAAAACTAGTATTTATAGGATAGAACCACTCCCAAGGGACTGTGCCAAGCAATATAAATGCATTATGTCATTTCAGAATTGAACAATATTTATGGAATACTTTAGAGAAAAACTGACATATTTCAAATATTGACTCATTTCATTCAAAATAAGGTATGTGTCTTCATGGATCCCAGTCCTTTTTCACATCCTAACCAATGTTTATAGCACCCTTCCTCCAGACCATGGACCAAATGGAGGATTCAACTTGAGGATTTCCTCACAGCATCCCCAGGAAGTCTATGTTGCTATCGACACTATTTCATAGATGAAGAAAATCAGGCTCAGGCAGATACAGTGATTCCTGAGGAGCAAAGAACTGGTGAGTGGCCGAGCCAGTGAGGAAACCCAGGCGTTGGCATCTCTGCTCTCTGTGCTGTTAACCACAAAGCTCCACAGCAATGCCCAGAACGTGCCGCATCCACGCTTGACCACAGTGTTAATCGTGTGAGGATGACAACAACAGTATCAGGGGCAGCAGGAATCCCAAGGGCTCCCCTGCACACACCCTGGTCTCAGAAAGTTCAGTAAATTGCCCAAGGCCACAAGTTTTTAAGTAGCAGACCTGGGACTGGACGCCAGGAGTCTGGCTCGGGATCCCGGCCTCTCAAACACTACGGTAAGAAGGAAACTACGAGCATCGCAAAGAGCAAGTGGTAGGTGATATGAGGCAGGGACGGGACCTGGAGGACCCATCCTCAGGGGCAGGAAGCAGGCTGAGTGACTCCAAACCAAGGCATTTCGTCGACCATTAAAAATTTTAAAAACTGAAAATCCCACAGTGATATGGTTACTTAAGGACATTTACAGAAATATCAATAGCATCTACTCTCATCAACATTTCACAAAGAGAGGATTTTACTTCACAAAAACGAAACAAAACAAAAAACCTACAAAAGGTAGCTTCATAAATGAAGGAGAATCTTCTAAACTGAGTTAAGTTTAGGTTCACGACAGACTCAATACAACAGTCGTACTTCCCTGACTTTGCCAAGGACAGGTACATCCATCATGTTTTTAAATAATTTTCTGTATTTCATGTTTTAACACCTTGAAGGCTTGTCAGACTTTGCGAGAGGCTGCCCATCTCAAGGCCAGCTGAGCCCCAGGATGAGAAACAGCTCCCCTGGGAACAAGCGTGTGCCTTTCGTGTGCGAACCACTTAGTGCAAAACCGTACCCACAACCACTTCCTTCATGGAACTTTCACATCCCAAGGCAGTATTTGCCCTAAATCAACCCACAGCCAGGTGCCAGACAACTAGGGACAGCTCCATACCCCAAAGCTCACTAAAATTATTCACACTAGCCAATCCTAAACCACTGACCATGCCCTGCCCTGCATTTAGTCGATGGTCTGGAGGAAGGGTGCTTTCCAGAAGAAACCCCGATAGTGCCTGTGGCCTGTGCTTTTCCCTCCCTCCTGCTTCCTGGTCCTTCTTAACGAGGCCCTGAATGTGGTGCCATGCCCTCTTCTCTCAGCTGTAAATAATAAATTCTTCTTTCAATGCTATTGACTTCTCAGTGTTTCCCTAAGTCACTGCTATACATTTGAACCCTATGGGTACAAATTAATACAACTGGTGCACCAAGCAGTGTGACTCAGTGTTGGCTGGAAGGTCATGTCTCTAGACAACTGTTAGCTCACTACATG
>NW_012150008.1:975665-977564 GCF_000956105.1 Propithecus coquereli | reverse complement strand
CCAGTTTGCTTTTGTGCCTGTACAACACAGGCTCTAAATTAACTTTAGAATTTGCTAAAATGCACTGACAAAACTTCATAGATTTAATCAATGCTAGAGTTCAAATTATATTTATACCTGGGAATCTCACTAAATTTAAAAAGTGATTAAACATAAAATAGACAAGAAATAGGGAAGCCCCACATCCACAGCTGTATCACCCACTGTTCTAACATACCCCATATCGGGCATAGACAATCTGACGCTAATTATAAAAAACCTAATTAATAAAGGGGTGATTATCTCAATGCTTCTCTATTCCACAACCCTGTTCTCTCTGTTCTTAAACCTGGGGAAAATAAGGGGCACCTCATAGTGGGTTATTGTCACCTAAATGCTGTGGTATCATCCATTACGGTCCCATCATGGACTGAGTTGTGTTCCTTCAAATTTATGCCGCACCTCTAAGCCCCAAAGTGACTGTACTCTGAGATAGGGACTTCGAGAAGGTAATTAAGGTTAAATGAGGCCCTAAGGTGGGCCCTGATCTGATAGGACTGGTGTCCTTAGATGAGGAATACAGGACCTCTCTCAGAGAGCCACAAAGGAAAGAAAGGCCACGTGGGACACAGCAAGAAGGGGGTCAGGAAGAGCCCTCACCAGAAACCGATTGGCTGGTACATTGAACTGGCATTTCCAGCATCTAGAATTGTGAGAAAATAAATTTCTGTTGTTTAGGTCATGTAGTCCATGGTATTTTGTATGGCCGCCAGAGCTAACACAGTCCTAATGCCAATATTATTAAAGTTACTAACTCTATCCAATCAACAATCGGTAAGTATTTTGCCCTTGCACAGGGACATCATACTGACAGCACCTCCTCCAAGGAGATTCATGTGACACATTTATTATAGATACATAAGTCCAGTATCTTTTAGTCCTTTTGAGGTTTGAGAGGCAACATATTGCTCACTTATAAACTCCTCTATGTCTCACTGATGGTGATACTTACAAATCAGCCCACCTTAAGTGAGGCTCCCTTGAAAAAAATGAATCTAAAATCTGTCCAAATTAAAATCATCAGTGCCCTCAGAGACTCCTTCACTAAAGACACTTTGGCAACTTCTTCTCATGCCTCTTAGACTTTATACTGTTTAGGGCAACATATACCATACTTTTAGAAAACCTCCACTATCATCACCACGATCTTTAATATGATGACAAAACAACAGAGGACCAATTGTATTAATCATGTTTTTAAAGTTCTTTCCATTATTTTATGTTTTCATATTTTGGGGAGCTTGTAGACCTGGAGATTCTGCCCCTCAGGCCTATCTAACCACTAAAGATAATATCAACTTCCTAGGAGCACCCATTTCAGAAGCAAACCAACCAGCCCAAAGCCATACTCCCAACCACCTCCTTTAACTCTCACATACCAACACAATACTTCTTTTGCCCTAAATAAACCCAGAGACAGACACCAGGCAACTAGGGACAGTTGTCCCTAATGGCTCTGAGTCCACAAGAAACATTCAGATTCGCCACTCCTATGCTGTTTACTCTGCCCCACCTTTCCTTTCCACAGAAACCCCAATAAAATCCGTGGCCTGTCCTCGCCCTGCCTGGTGCTGACAACACTGCTGCAGCCCCACGGGGTCCTGTGTGAGGTGCGTGCCCCTTCATTTCAAGAGCTAGAATGAATTCTTCTTTCATCAGCACTCACGTTTCCATGTTGTCGCTCAGACATCACTATAAATGACAATCCCACAAGTCCGCACACTGACAACGCTGGGATGCTGCGGGAGTTAAACGAGTGGAGCATGAACAGGCCCCGAACAGGCCTGACATCCAGTCAGAGCTCCAGGGACCTCAGCTGTGACCATGATTAACTGTTTGTCTTAAAAGTGGTCCACTTTT
>NW_012150008.1:960414-974727 GCF_000956105.1 Propithecus coquereli | reverse complement strand
ATGCTGGTGTTTCTCGCCTTTGCCGCTCCTGACATTGCTTCGTTGAAGGCTGTCCTGTGCACTGTGGAACGTTTAGCAGCATCTCTGGACTCTACCCACCCAATGCCAGGACCACCCGCAGCCCAGAGGTGACAACACAAAGTGACTACAGACATTGCCAGTGTCTCCTGGGGGGCAAAACAGTCAACTGTTGAGAAGCACTGCTCTAAACCTCTCTCCCTTCACATTAGCAGAGGTCCTGTACTTAGGAAAGGAAATCATGAGGACGGCACACGAAAATAAAGAAGCCTCATGGTTGAGATTGTGTTGTTTGAAAAACAAACGCCTCCTGGGAGTCTGCCTGACTCGCCCCTTTCTTGGAGAACATCCCATCATGCCTGACCCTGTTAACTCAGCTGTGGAGGGAATACCTGAGCCACCCAGGCTCCCTCAGTCAGATTCTTCTCCGGAACTATAAAAAAGGGCCTCAGACAGGGGCCCATCTCTGCTGGGCACTGGGTGAGAATCCAGGAAAGTGTGGGCTTGGGATGGGGTGGCAGCACTTGCTGCCTCAGGATACCCCACAGAGACCAGAGAAATAGAGAAAAGGAATCTAGGGGTCAGAAAACAAGGCCTGGGGTGGCCACTCTTGCCCCAAACTCACTAAGGCAGAAAAAGCTATACTCAGTAGACAGTGAGATGAGCAGACCCAGGGAGAGAAGCCAGGACACAACTGTGGGGATTCTATTAATAGTTCCCCCATCACTGCCTTATTAAGGTGCAGCCGGAAATCCTACCTTTGGCTTCCGCAAAACACCCCACTGCCTTCTAACACTTTCTTCTCCTTTGGCCGCGAGCCAAGGAATACTGTTTCTTGCCCAAAGAGACACATGGAGACCAGATAGGAAGCGGTCAGTCCAGAAAGTGAGAAGTTGTGGGAAGGAGGCAAGGCAGGTTCTAGAGGCCTTCTTAACCAGCCAGGTGTGGAGGTAGAGGTTAGAAAGGAGGAGGCAGGTCCCGTGCATGGTGGAGGTGGAAGGCCTTACCCAGAGACACCAGGAGCCCACAGTTTTCCAGCATCACTTCCTGGTACAGGGTTCGCTGAGCCGGATCTAGCTGCCCCCATTCCTCTTTGGTGAAAGTCACGGCTACATCGTCAAAGGTCACAGACATCTGGAAAGTCAAATAGAGGTAGTACCATTGACCGCTGGGCTGTTGAATGTGATCAAGGGAAAATGTTGAGAGATCAAGGCCTGAATCACTAAGCACCTCCTAAGGGCCAAGCTCTGTGCTGAGCTCAAGGGAGAGGTGGATGGTGCTTTGGAAATAATACAGAGTAAGGGAAAGAAGCCTTGTATATGGGAACTATTATAGAACGACATAGGAAAATAGGAACAACTTGTGAACTGGGAGATGTAGACAATAAAGCCTCTAAGATATCAGGGGAATGAGGATATGATAATGACAAAAACAGCCATAATGGTAATAACAGCCGTGCTTGAGCTTCACTGGTTCAGCCAGGTGCCTGCCTCATGTCAAAGGCTTCATATCCTGTGTTAAAGTGACTAAAAGTCCCCAGTTCTCAAGTCAAACTCTTGTGGTCTGAATCTAAACCCAGTTGTGTCACCTCTCAAGCAGTTTATTTGTCTGAGCTTTGATGTCTGGATCAATAGAAGAGTCCCCACATCACCAATAACATTGGTGAGATTTAAAGAAAAATTAAGGCTGGGTGCAGTGACTCATGCCGGTTATGCTAGCACTCTGGAGGCCAAGGTGAGACGATTGCTTGAGGCCAGGAGTTCAAGACCAGCCTGAGTAAAATCGAGACCTGTCTCTACAAAAAATAGAGAAATCAGTCAAGCGTTGTGGTGTGAGCCTGTAGTCCCAGCTACTCGGGAGGCTGAGGCAAGAGGATCACTTGAGTCCAGGAGGTTTCAGGTTGCAGTGAGCTATGATGATGCCAATGCACTCTAGCCTGGGTGACAGAAAGAAACTTTGTCTCAAAAAAAAAAAAAGAAAGAAAGAAAAGAAAGAAAGAAACAAAGAAAGAAAGAAAGAAAAAAGAAGAAAAGAAAAGAAAGAAAGAAAGAAAGAAAAAGAAAAAAAAGAAAGAAAGGAAAATTGTTCAATGCTCTGTGTGTTCTGGAATTTTTATTAATCCTCCCACAGTCCCTGATATCAACACCATCATCTTCGTGTCACAGTGACTTGAGGCCAAAGCAGCTTTACCAACTCACCCGGAGTCACACATCCTACCACTAGAGGATCTGCACACAGACTAACTCTGGACCAGAGTCTAATAGTGTAACTCGACACTTTATCACCAAAATGAACCTGAAGTAATGAGGTTGTAAAGCATTCCTGTCATTTTTTGCTATTAAATCTATCTCGATTACCGCTGAAAACATATCTGTGCACACAGACAAAAGAAACTGAATCCTCATCACTGATCTCACAACAAAAGCACCGGAAGGGGTGGCATCTACCTGGGGAATGAGAGGGCCCACACCAGCTTCCCACACCCTCTGCACTCTACCTGGGCCTCTCAGGCCCTCAGGAAATTCCCCAATAAACTACTCGCTTCTTTTTTCTTTGCTGACTCCTGACTGCACTTGTCTCTGAGGATACTTTAGGGCCAGAGAACACAACTGGCTGTGGAGATGAAAATAAGGGCCTCTGACGGGTCTGTACTAGCTGAAGAGAAGGTGAAACACAGGAAAAGACCACGTGATCTTGCCCTCCCCGTCTCAGCAGCCAGAGGGAACCCTGGGAACCTCGCCGGTCCTCCTGGGCCTCCTTCAGCGGACAACATGCCTTGCCTCTGTCCACGTGCTTCTTCCTCTCGGAGGCCTGGAAGGCCCTGCCCTCCAAACCCTCCGATGCCCCGCTGGAACGAGGTCCGGTCGACCGGGGTGGGTGCTTGCATGATGCTTTTACGATGGCAGACTCCGAAGGAAGAATCATTCATTCTTTCCACAACTTACCGAGCTTCTTTCAGGTGCTAACACCCTTTAGGGCTGGGGATAAATTAACTAGCAAGCCAGCTCCACATCCCAAAACGAAAAACCGCAGAGAGAAATCCACCGGATACCTTGGCTGCCACCCCCTTCAAGCACCGTCTCCGCCCCGGCAGGGGAGCGGCAATTGTGAAGTCACTCACCTGCGTCCGCTCCGTCGGCGACGACACCGCCGCTGCCATCAAGGGACCCTGTGGGCCGCACAGGGCTGGGAGAGGCGAGCACCGGGGCGGCTCGGCCGACCCCCTCCGCGTGCCCTGCCCTGGCCGGGCGACCGCGGTTGACGGCCGCACTCGGGGCCGCTGTCTCCTTCGTGGAAATGGCGTACGAGGCCCAGGGCGCCGCCCTTGGCGACTGCAGGGCTGAAAGGCCGGTGAGGAGAGGCCGCGGCCCGGCGGGCGACCAGGGAACACCCCCGCCACACGGGGTCTGGCTCGTACAAAGGTGCGGCGGGAATCCCTATCCTTCTTCCCTACTCGGTCCTGACGACAAGCCTGGAACGGGGCTCCGACCCGGCTCCTCAGCAACTCAAGATCTCTCAGGACCAAGCGAAGGGAAAATGGCGTCAACAGCAAACCACCCAGAAGTCCCGCCCCCGCCCGAGGGGGCCGCAGGAAACGGCCGTCATTGGCCCAGCGCCCGCCGCTCGCACCATGCACAGCCTTCTGGGTAATGTAGTTTCCCACTATAGCTCGCGGCAGGAGGAGCGGCTGACCCTGCGGGTTTTCCTCCGTGTGGAACGCGCTGGAGGACCGAGCGTGGTCTCGGACCCGCCTCTTTACGGTGGGCACAGCTTGGGGGCTGGGGGTGCGGGAACCAAGTGGCAGGGAAATCGCCTAGGGAAATCGAGGCTCGGGAGGTAGGGACATTTCGTCGTGTCGGGGCTAGTTCTTCTTAGAAATGTCTCCTATCTCCTATCTAAACTTTTTGTATGAGTTTGTTTTTGTGTTCTTTTGTTTGAATTAAAAGAAAGAGGACAATATTTTCTGTAACTTATTATTACAGTACAGGGGTATTATTACTATTATTATTACATTGTATTATTATTACCACATATGAGCTATTGTAGTATTGTTGTTATTATTACCATATACGTGCTGTTCACCAGGGATCTGAATTACATACAAATCTGACCTAAAGATGTTCTCAGGAACGTATCTCGTCCCTAACCTGGGGATCACCTGTATACTTTACTTGTTTATTACAACTATTGTTTATTTTCTGTCTTCCCCGCTAAAATGTTAGCTCCATGAAGGCAAGGGCCATTGATTGTTTTGCTCACTGCTGTATTCTTAGTTTTGTAAACCCTAGTCTGGCACATAGCAGACACACTAGAGATATCTCCAAAGATCCAATGGAACCCTGGCTCACAATCTTGATGTTATTTAAAGCAATACAATTTTTAAAATTTTTATTTATTTATTTTGACCACAATATGAATGCATATGGCACAAAAACAAAATGGTATGACAAGTTAACCAGTGAGGACTTTATCCCCACCTGTACCCTGTCTCATACATAACTAAATTGAGTGGCTTTTCTACAACTAAAGACAAATATACATTAGTGTTTCTCCTTTTATTATCCAAAGGTAGCATAATATATTCACAATCCTTCACTTTATGTGTTATACTTAACACTAGATACTAGAGATATTTCCATACCAATATATAAAGGGTGTCCACATTGTTCTTTTTTGCTTGTTTTATTTTTTCCCTTCTTTTCACAAGTGTTGAACATTGTCCTTCAAAGATATAGGACTTTTAAATTTCTGAAAAAGGACTCTGCAAGATAAGATGGAGAAAAGACTCCCTATTTCTATGCATCTGCAAGGAAAGCAGATGTAGTCAGAAAAGTCCATTTCATCTAGATTACCTAATTTGTTCACATACAATTTTCATGGTATCCCTTGTAATACTTTTAAAAAATTTTTCTGTAAGGTTGGCAGTAATGTCCCCTATTTCATTCCCGATTTTAGTAATTTGAGTCTTCTCTCTTTTTTTCTTGGTCTAGCTTAATGTTTGTCAATTTTGTTGATCTTTTCAAAGAATCAATTTTATTTTCATTGATTTATTATTTTTCTATTCTCTATTTCATTATTTCCACTCTAATCTTTATTATTTTCATTATTATGCTTGCTTTGGGCTTAACTTGCTCTTCTTCTCCTATTTTCTTAAGGTGGGAGCTTAGGTAATTTGAGAACTTCTTTTAATTTTGGTGTTTACAGTTGTGTTTCCCACTGAGCCATACTTCCACTGCATGAGGTTTTTTTTGTATATTCATTTTCAGTAATCTCAGTGTTTTCCAATTTTTCTTGTGATTTCTTCTTTGACTCAGTTATGTTTGACTTTCATATATTTTCTAATTTCCCAAATGTCCATCTATTTTGTTTTTTTGTGTTTTTAAATTTTTTTTAATAGATGACGTCTTGCTATGTTGACCAGGCTGGTCTCAAACTCCTGGCCTCAAGTGATCCCCCTACCTTAGCTTCCTGAGTAGCTGGGATTAAAGGCATGAGCCACTGTACCTGGCCCTTCTATCTTTGATATCCAATTTCATTTCAGTGTGGTTTGAGAACATACTTTGTATGATTTTAATCCTTTTAAATTTATTGAGATTGTTTTATTGCTTAACACACATACGCTCTATCCTGGAGAATATTCTTTGTGCACTTGTGAAAAACATGTCTTCTGCTGTTGTATAGAGTGTTCTACGGATATCTTTTATGTCTTCATTTACAGCATTGTACAAGTCTTATATTTCCATGCTGATTCTTTTTTTATTGTTCTATACATTATATTTCCATAACATTAATGTCTTTCTAATAGATCAAAAGTAATATAAACTACATTGGAAAAATAACCTCATTTTCAGAGGTATACAAAAAATGAAATATAAAGATATTATCCAAAACTGTGCAGTGATCTAAATATACAATCTGGAAGATAAATCTAAACAAAGGGGTAGTCAGAATAGTATATTTATCACAATCCAGAAGAAAAAAGTTATGGTATTTGTGCATGTGCATATACAGTGCCATGTATGTTTGATTTACTGGAAAAATTCATAAAAATTATCGTGCACAGTGGCCACTGCTGTGGAGATGAGGAGGAGAGTTTTACTTTTAACATTAAACAAAATACAGTATTCACTCTTCATGTTTCACAACAAGCATGCATTATTTTTATTTACTGCAAAAATATGAGAAAATTTAAATAGCATATTACTAAGCCTAGCAATTCCTCCAGAAAAGACAATTTGGACAGTCTGGATCAGACCCAGTTATCACTTTTATAAGTGCTTTTTAAACATTCTTTTGCTCTATAAAATGACAATAATAAATAATATAACTTAGCTAAACACACAACTTTTAAAAATTTGATTTAAAAATCAAATAATACCTTATTCTATTATAAATGAGAAAAAGAAAGTAATTTCAACACAATATGTTTTTAAATAGGACAATCATCAAGAATATATACATTTGATGGCATAATGAAGTAGTTAGAAAACAAGAGCTAAAAACATACCAATAAAGCAGTATTGTACAGGTGTTTCAAATATCATGCACTGACTAGTGATATAATTTTTCTGAAATGGTGAACAATTGCTTGAAAATTCTTAACAAAACTGGTACATATTTTCTTAATTTATGTAGTGGCTTAACCACATCTGCAAAGTCCCTTTTGCCATATAAGGTGACATTCACAGGTTCTAGGGATTAGGACCTGCATATGTTTGGGGGCCATTATTTAGCCTACCACAAACAGATAAAGTTCTGTTTTGATCTGGGTGTTGGTAACAATAAAAATTTTCACTCTGTGAAAATTCATCAAGCTGTACAATTATGATTTGTGTTCCCTTCTGATTACAATAAAAAGTTTGTAAAACAGAAAGGAGTCCGGGCGTGGTGGCTCATGCCTGTAATCCTAGCACTCTGGGAGACTGAGGCGGGAGGATCGCCTGAGCTCAGGAGTTCAAGACTAGCCTAAGCAAGAGTGAGACCGTGTTTCTACTACAAATAGGAAAATTAGCTGGGTGTGGTGGTGCATGCCTATAGTTCCAGCTACTTGGGAGGCTGAGGCAGGAGCATCACTTGAGCCCAGGAGTTTGAGGTTGCTGTGAGCTGTGAGCTATGATGATGCCACAGCACTCTAGCCCAGACAGCAGAGTGAGACTCTGTCTCAAAAAAAAAAAAAAAAAAAAAAAGGGAGGGAGGGAGGAGGGAAGGAAGGAAGGGGCCACTGCGAAGTCAAAAGAAGAGTATGTTTCAAGGAAGAAGTAATAATCAACTCTGAAATGCTGCAAATAAAATGAGAGTTAAGAGCTAACCGCTGGAATTAGCAACATAGGGTTCACTTTTACAGAGGCAGTTTGTCTGTCGTGGTAGAGGTGAATGCCTGATTGGATTTGAACGTAAGAAAGAATAGGAGGAGAGGAATTAGAGACAGCAATTAAAGACAAGCAAGGAAAGAAATGGAACAGTGTCTAGTAAGGAGAGTCAGGTGTTTTGTGTTAGTTTTAATGACAGCATATTTGAATGCTGACGGGAATAATCTAGTAAAAAATATGATCCACTAGATCGTATGGTGAGAACATATGTATGAGAAGAAAGAAGTTGATAGCTCAGAAAAATTTTTAAATATTTTGTATTAATACAAGATAGTAAGACGTTATGAAGTTGGATTTAAGTTGTATTATTGTGAACTCATAACCTTTCAGAAATATACGTTTTCTTACTCTGTCATTAATTAATAGTAACAATACAAAAAAATAAGACAAGGTAGTACAGGCTTTACAACATCATACAAAACCCATTCCCACATGGAACCACGAGTTATGCAAGTCCATCATCCAAATTTTATGTGTAAAATTTGTATGTATAATGATAGTGTTACTACCAGAGAGCTAGGGTAGTGTGAAAAGGAAAAAAAGCCAACTGTTTTTGAAAACAGATCTCACTGTTCAAGCTGTGACAATCCGAGCATTAAGGAAAGCAAAATTCTGGAAAAAATAATATTCTGATGAAAATATATCCAATTATTTTCTTACAAAATAATATGTTGATCAAGATTTGGTCAACATCTGAATTCCATTAATCAAGTCTAGCAGTAAGGAGGTGAGGGGGCAAAGTCTCTTTAGCTAGGAATTAAAAATAGGGAAACATGATATAATAAATTTTTATAAAAGTTAAAGAAAAAAATAAAATGATTAAAGGTGAAATGTGAGGCAATAACTTTTTTTTTTTGAGACAGGGTCTCGCTCTGTCACCTAGCTAGAGTGCAGTGGCATCATCATAACCCACTGCAATGTCAAACTCCTGGGCTCAAGTGATCCTCCTGCCTCAGCCTCCCAACTAGCTGGGACTACAGGTGTGCGCCACCACACTCAGCTAATTTTTCTATTTTGGGTAGAGATGGGGTCTTGCTCTTGCTCAGGCTAGGTGGTAACTTAAGAGAAGATGTGGCCTTGGAATATTCTGTCATTATGATCACCATAATGGCGGCAGTGTATATTGTTTCAAGCACTTTGCATTTAAGAAATTATCTAATACTCACAATAACCCTAAGAGATAAGTGCTATTAATTAGCTCAACTATGTAGATAACAAAAGTGAGACACAGAAAGGTTAAGGAGGTCACACAACCAGTAGCAAAAAGAGGAGGGATTTGATTCAGGAGGTCCCACCCCCCAGTCCACCATCATGATTACCACATGATGTTGCTTGAGTGGAGGCACTAAGCCCAGTGAAAGTGGGCTTGTGTTAAATCATCCCATATCCAGTGTCCACCTCCGGACTTTCTGGCTGATAATGTAAATTTGTATCTTTAGTTACCTTGGTTGGGCAAGTAAACTTGGTTACTGTTTACTCATTGTGAAGTTAATACAAGATCAAGTCCTTCAATGGCTGAATAAACACAATGTGGTACATACCTACAATGGAATGCTACTTAGCAATAGAAGGAACTATTAATTCAGCAGCAACTTGTATGGATAATAAGGGCACTATGCTGAATTGAGAAAGCTAATCTCATAAGGTCGTATACTGTATTGATTCTATTTACATAACATTTGACAAAAATGACAAAAGTATAGATATGAAGAACAGATCAGTGGTTTTGTTTAGGAAAAGGGGAGATGGCATGACTCTAAAGGAGTAGCACCTGGGAGTTCCTTTATCGTAACAGATCATTTTTATACCTTGATTGTGGTGGTGGTGGTAATCTATACATGTGATAAAATACCATGGAGTTATGTAGAAATACATACAAAATCAAAAATAAGTGCATGCAAAAACATGAAATGCAAGTGGGGGCTGTATTCCAGTTAGTTTTATTGTGTCAATGTTAATTTCCTGGGTTTGATACAAAGTAACCATTGAGGGAAGCTGGGTGATGGGTACAGGGATCTTCTTTGTACTATTTAACTGTTTATAAGTATGTAATTATTTCTAAAAAAATTTAAAAAATAAAAAAACCATTACTTTTGTATTTTACAGATATAGTGCTTTGTGTAAATTTAAGATGTCAAAGGCTTAAGATAATCTGATTTAAGTCTGTAAGTCTTACTAGCTTTATAACAGTAGCTCAACAGCTTAAGATATTAGGCTGTAAGTCTGTCATGTTAGACCTTTGAAGGGTTAAGAGAACCTACTGCCCTAATTTGTGCTTTTGATTAGATAATGGCATAACCAGTTTAATCTCTGAGACAGTGGGTGGTGCTTGTGGGTGAGAATCAACCACACCCTGTATGATTGAGTCAGTAAATGCTGTAAAGGGCGTGCAAATTGACCTCCCTGTCAGTAGGTGGTGCTTGCTAGAAGGAACAAGCTGCATTGTTGTTTTGGGTCCTGTGGCCAGCTCTAGTCCCTTCAGAGAAGCACTAGATTACCCCAGGTGGTGGGTGGGGTCCTGGAACTTCCGGTGAGTCCCTATTCTCTGCCATAGCAGAGGTGGATGGGGAAGTGTGGCTGGGTAGAGCTTGCCCTCAGGCTCCACCAAAGCTGGCAAGGTATCTAATAATACTTCAGGGGTCAAAAGTCTACTCCCAGCTTCTAGGCAAAGCCACCAGGGAGAGGCTGTAGTGGCCTCACCCAATCACAGATCTCCTCTCCTTGACCCCAAGCAATGCGATTGAGACTTGGGGATATGGGATCTGTCCTGTGGGCCTGTCCCTGGGTCCCTGAAGATCAATCCCTGACTGTGCCAGGGAGAAACACACTGGTCCCAAGTTGCCCATGGAGTGCCCAAACAGGTTCAATGTCCCTCCACCTTGGGGCGTGCCCTGCACTGATGGAGTCGCTGGGCAAGTGGCACCAGGGAGGGCTAGTGGGCAGGGACCCGTCAGTCTACTGCAGGACCCCTACAGGAAAGGTCTGAGCCCCATTCTCTGTGGAAGCCTCAGGGTGATGGCTCTATTGTCTCTCTTGGCAGCCCCACGCTGGGGAGGGGAAGGGGAGAAAAAGAGTCTGGAAAGGTTTGAGCCCCACTCTCTGTGGAAGGCCTGGTGTGGTGGATGTACCAACAGAGAGGAGAAGCAGTTCCTGCGATCCCTGGTTCAATAGTCTCTCAGGAGCCATGGGAGGGGCAAGGGAAGGGCAGGGAAAGAGTCTGAGTGGAAGAAAGCGAGCACCCTGATCATCTTTGTCCCTCTTTCCAGAAGGCAGCCCACCCAGAATGTCCAGACTTGGGATCACACAGATCTGCCGGGACCCACCTGCTCCCTGTGGCTCCCGCAGTCTGGGGTGGAGTTGGGAAACGTCTGTGTGGGAATGAGCAAGATGAAAACTGAGGGTCTGAGGCCCCCTGGAGAGCACAAAGGTGCATAGCAGGTGGAGAAGAAATATAGTGCCTGCTGTCTCAGCTCACGTCTGTGGTGATCCTGAGGGCATCAGCTGCCTGGTGCTTCATCCTCACAAAGCTTCCAATTCACTGGTGGTGGCAGCTTTTGGGCTTGTGAGGGTAGAAGAGCTCTCTAGCAGCTCGGGAGCCCACTGACTACCAGAGATGTGGGGGAGGGAGAAGTAAGCCTCTCTACCTACCCTTATCCCTGGACTCCAAGCCTCTCGGGAGTTGATCTCTGCCAATATCCTGCTCCTTCATATTCTACTCCTAATTCTGGGGGCTAAAAGTCCAAGATCGAGGTGCCAGCAGGGGTGGTTTCTTCTGAACCTCTCTCCTAGGCTTGCAGATGGCTGCCTTCCTCACCCAGGTTTAATGAGGCTCTCACACCCTTCTGCCAGGACTAGAAAACTGGTTAAATCTAAGACCTATGGATTGTACCAATGTCAATTTCTTGCTTTTAACATTGTACTATTTAATGATGTTACCATTCTGGGAAGCTGGATGAAAGATACACAGGGCTCTGTACCATTTTTATAACTTCTGCAACTCTATAATTATTACAAAATCTAAAAGTGCAAATAAAAGCAGGTACTATTTTAATTTCCAAATGTTTATAAAAATATACTATTAGAGATAGGAAAAAATAAAGTGTTTTTCCTACTCTCTCACACAATCACTCAACATTCCACTTCTGACACAAAATCTGAAGGAAAAACAGACTTTTTTTCTCTCTACTCACTCAACACAGAACACTTCTGTGATGAGATGTGTTGGGGATTTCTCAAATGCGCTAAACAATTCTCCAGTGGACACCAACTGGGTTTCCTACAATTCAAATCTGGTACTATTTACCTGAAGACAGTGTCAGATCCCACAGGTTGAGGGCTCAGCCCCATGAGACTTCCCTCCTCTTCAGATGCCAATAACAAGCTCCAGGTTGTGACCTAAGCTTCTGACCCACTAGCTATAAATTAGGGTTCCCATGACCCTCTCCTAGTGTTTGATTTGCTAGCATGGCTCACAGAACACAGGGAAACACTCTGTGTACATTTACTGCTTTTTAAAAAAATAAAGGATATTCCAAAGGATATAAGTGAACAGCCACATGTAAGAGATGCATAGGGCAAAATATTTGAGAAGGCATGAAGCTTCCATGCCCTCTCCAGGCACACTCCATGTGTTCACAACCTGGAAACTCATCAAATATCATCCAAGAGTTTCACAGAGCTTGATCTCTAGCCACCTCCCCACACACACACCCATTCATGGAAGTCAGTGGGTGGGCCTGAAAGTTCCAACACACTAATCACTAGATCTTTCTGGTACTATTCCCATCCTGAGGCTATCTAGGGACCCCACCTTAAGCTATCTTATTAGCATAAACTCAGATGTGATCAAAAAGGCTCATTATGAGTATCAAGACTCTAACACTCAGGAAATTCCAATGGCTTTAGGAGCTCTATGATAAGAACCAGAAAGCCAAGCCCACTTCAGTTTGGAGAGGTGATCACCTAGATAACGTGAGCATCAATACAATGGCAGAAATGGAATATAATACATCAGATAAAACAAGGATTCTTCAGTCCATGTGGCTTCTAAAAGAATTAACTAATTTAAAAAGAAAGGGGGGGGACTTCTTTATAGAAACAATAGAAATAGAATTTCCACTGTGATCACAGGTTCAGGAAAAAAATCATCAATGGAACCAATGGGTGAAGGGTGGTGGGGGAACTGAATATTATTCACATTTCCCAAAGGATTGCCCCATATTAATTACAAAATTTATTAATTACAAAAGAGAAAGAGTGGGGAGATCTAGCAGATAATATCTCAACCTAGTATTCAAAGTTCAAATCTCCCAAATGTGTCAAACTGTATATTCAGGTGCTCCCTCAAAGGACACATCACTACTGTGGGGATCCTGCCACAAATGCATAACCCAAATCAAATGAGGAAACATTGGACAATCCAAATTAAGGGATACACACACACACACACACACACACACACACACACACACACACACATAGAGAAGAGATGAAAGCAAATGTGGTCAACTGTATATAACTGGAGGTTCTGGGGAAAATAAAGGTATGTTCGTTGAATTATAGCTGAAACTTTGGGGAAAGTATACATTTTTCAAAATAAAACCATGGCCCAAAAAACTCCAATTTACTGAATGCCTGACCTTGGGCAAATTACTTATCTTCCTGGGCCTCACATGTTAAAAATATAAGGATAAAATTGGTACCTACCCCACTCAATTGTAACAAACTCGAAATGAAAATGTGTAGTTAATAACTTAGTTCACAGCTCAATAAATGTTAGGTATTTGGAATAAACTAATGGGAAGCTATATGCAATCTCTACTTAGCCCGTTTATCATGAAGATGAAAATTTTATGGAAATACTAACATGTTTGATCACAGGGGGTTCCCCAGACCCTACCTGGGGCTATTTTGCTCTCCAAGGGTTTTGGATAAGGTTTGGGTGTATGTTCCATTAATTATTACCCTTGAGACATCTACGTTGTATAAACCTCATTCAGTATCAAGAAAGATCTAAGGATGTAGGGAAGAAGGGATTAGATAGGAGGGTATGTGGGAAGGTGGTCCAGTGATGTGCAGAGTTTACTGGAATTTCCTAACTGCGGCTGCTGACAATGATCCTCCTCTCAAATCTTGCCTTCTCCTTTATCCCGGGGATACCATCTTCTCCAATCTTGTGTTATCCTTACTGGCTCAACCAACATTTGGGTCAAAGCCTCCAACATTACACAGTTGTTCATGCTCTCGGAGGTGGAGACACCACTGAAATGATCCTTCGTTTGGGCAACAGGGTCAAGGACAGGATTAGGCCCAAAGGCCCTGAGATACCTCCCGGGGCGCAGCGGGGCTCAAGGAAAAGGCGGCTCCTCCCCAGACAGCCTCCTGCACAGACGACCGCACAGACGTCACGGTTTTTCCCCGGAGTGGGCCCTAAGAGTAGGGATACCTGGAGACGTCAGCCACAGGCTCGGAGCTCCGTGATTCCCGGCGAGAGACGCGCGTAACCGTCGAGGTGAGAGGAAAGGGCAGAACCAGATCCACGCGGCCACCGCCCCCCTCAAGCCACTGGACGCCGGCTGGGCGGGAACCCCCGCCGCGGGTCTCGGGCCACCCCCGCGGGTCACAGCGGTGGGAGGGGGACCCCGAAGTCTGCGCTCCCCAAGCCCAAGGACTCCCCACCTCGCCCGGGCATCTCACTAACGCCCCGGCCCTTGAGCTGCGCGGAGAGGAAGACTCTGGCCCCGCGCACGCCGCGCCGGCGCACGCGCCTTGTGGCGAGGTTCGCCCTCGCCTGCGCTGAAGCTGGAAAAATGGCGTACGCGGCAGCGCAGAGCGCGTGCGCGTCAAACCCTCCCGGGCGACCGGCTCCCACTTCCGGTGGAGACACCAGTTCCGGTGGAACTGCACGCGCACGGAATTAAATCTA
>NW_012150008.1:955035-956804 GCF_000956105.1 Propithecus coquereli | reverse complement strand
ACTCATGTTCACCAGTTTCTGAAATTTTTAACATTTTCCTTTCTTCATTTTTTTATCACATGAGAAGATTCTTTAATTGAGTCTGAATTTTATGACTCTTTTGCCCTAATAATTCCAATGTTGGATATTCAATCATTTTCAGTAGCTGCAATACTGTTTTTCAAGCCAAATTTGTAACCGCTAATTGTAATTTTGATCTATTTTTGTACTTGTTTTTCTTCTTTTCCTGAGCATTGTATTACTTGGCTTTTTAAGTGACACATTGGCAGATATGAAGGGAGAAATTGACAGCCATACAATAACAGTAGGAGACTTCAATATCCCACTTTTGATGATGGATAGAACATCCACACAGAAAATCAATAAATAGATGATTTGAACAACACTATAAACCAAAGAGCTCTAATAGACACTTACAGAACTTTCCACATAACACACTTGAGAAGAATAGACATTCTCAAGTATACATGGAACATTCTCCAGGATGCATCACATGTTAGGTCACAAAACAAGTCTTAGCAAATTTAAGGAGATTGAAATTATTCTTAATATCTTTTCTGACACAACGGAATGAACTAGAAATCAATAACAGTAAGAAAATGGAAAAAGTCACAAATACATGTACACTAAACAACATATGGTTGAACAACCAGAGTCGAAGAGGAAATAAAAAGGGAATTTTAAAAGTATCTTGAGCCAGGTGCGGTGGCTCACGCCTGTCATCCTAGCACTCTGGGAGGCCGAGGCGGGAGAATTGTTTGAGCATAGGAGTTCGAGACCAGCCTCAGCAAGAGCAAGACCCCGTCTCTACTAAAAAAAATAGAAAGAAATTATCTGGACAACTAAAAATATAGAGAAAAATTTAGCCGGGCATGGTGGCACATGCCTGTAGTCCCAGCTACTTGGAAGGCTAAGGCAGTAGGATCACTTGAGCCCAGGAGTTTGAGGTTGCTGTGAGCTAGGCTAATGCCACAACACTCACTCTAGCCAGGGCAACAGAGACTCTGTCTCAAAAAAAAAAAGTATCTTGAGACACATGAAAATGAAAATGCAGCATACCAAAACTTATGAAATGAATCAAAAGCACAACAAAGAAGTTTATAGTGATAAATACCAGCATTGAAGAGGAAAGATCTCAAGTAAACAACCCAACCTTACAACTCAAGGAACTAGAAAAAGGAGAACAAACTAAGTCCAAAGTTAGTGGAAAGAAGGAACTAATAAACATTAGGGCAGAAATAAATCAGAGGGAAAAAAACTGTTGAAAAAATCAACAAACCTAAGAGTTGTTTTGGAAAAAAATAAAACTGACAGTTAGACTAACTTAAAAAAAGGTGAGAACACTCAAATAAATAAAACCAGGAATGAAAGAGATGACATTACAATGGATGCATCAGAAATAAAAATAATCAGAAGGGACTATTGTTAACAATTATACAGCAACAAATTGAACAACCTAGAAGAAATGGATCAATTCCTATAAATATACAACCTACCAAAAATGAATCAAGAAGAAGTAGAAAAAGCATTTGACAAAATTTGACATCAATTAATGATAAAACTCTCAATAAAATAAGTATAGAGGGAACTTAGCTCAACACAATAAAGGTCACACATAAAGAGCTCACGGCTAACATCATAATCAATGGGGAAAAACTGAAAGCTTTTCCTCTAAGATCTCGTACAAGGCGAGGATGATCACTTTCATTACTTACGTTTAACATAGTATTGGCGGGGAGGGGGGGCAAGGGCAACATAGGTAACCTTAA
>NW_012150008.1:953025-954985 GCF_000956105.1 Propithecus coquereli | reverse complement strand
ATCAAGCTCTACACTTATGTGTACTTTTTCTATATTTAATTTATGCTATACATCAATATAAAGTTAAATATTGGCAAGTAGGTATCCTATGAAGCATTCAAGAAACAATCCCTTTATTTTAGAATGGGATCACGAAAAAAATTCTTGCTATAAGATATAATAATAGTATTTTTGAAAATGTAGCCTCAGGACCATATAATTGGATTAATCATAATCATTGCTATATGGCATATTCTCATAATTTTTCCATGTATGATTCTCTTATTTCGTTTTTTAAGAATTAACATATATGTAATGATTACCAGTAACTACTACCCAACTCTAAAGCCAGAACATTATCAATGAATTACTTCAGATACCCCTCGGTGATATTAATAGCAACTATAATGAATTTTGTATTATTTCCTTGTTTTTAAAATTTAATTTTTTTTTAAAGAGAGGCTCTTGCTATGTTACCTAAGATGGACTCAAATCATCCTCCCACTTGAACCTCCCAGATTGTTGAGACTATAGGCACACACCACACCTGCCTTTAGAATTCTTATCTTTACTTTGTTTAACATGTACTATTTTTAGCAGTACTATAACAGAATCAAACATTTGCAACTCAAATTAAGGTTTAAAAAATTGGAAGAATTTAAACAGAATTGACAAAGATAAAAATTCCATCTTTCATTGTATTTTTAAAAATATATTCAAACTGATAGTTTAATAAGTCATGCTTTGCATAAGGCTATCAGAGGGGTTCAATAACTTTTCCAAAGTAGTGAAGCTACTTTGTCTTGGCTCTGGGATCAATATTTATAATCAGTATACTATATTGCCTACCCAGTGTTGCAAATGTTTTTCCATATTTTTAAAGCATTTTATTTTTATCTTTATTAAATTCCAAAGACTTTCAAATCTTTATTCCTAATATGAATGGGACCTATTTTTATATATGTTATGAGTTATTGCTGTAGTTTTGTAAGAAAGCTATTAATGTAGAAATATATATTTATTGATAAGGGTGTTCAATATGTTGACACATGAAAAATAGCTTACTGAACAGTAATATTCATTTATACATGTGAATATATATATACACACATACACACACACACACACACACACACACACAAATCCACCCCTGGAACAACTGTGGAATTCAGTATATAACTATTCTGTTCAAACCTCTAATCTAAGAGACTCGACCAAACTCTAGCATGGCTTCCAGAAGTTTAAGACTGTGTCCCTAGGGTGACCCCAGCTGCCGTTAAAATGCCTGTCTGAAAAAGTTCAATTTACCAGGAAAATTTACTGTTTGTTCTAGCAAACACATGACTGTAGGCCCCCGACTTCCCTTTTTAGAGTATTTGCTAAAAAGGGCTTACAACTGTGAATTCCTATGTCCCTTTGAGGTATGTATGTATCTCCTAAAATTCAGGAGTCTTTCTCAAGGACCTGCGAGCCATTCCCTTGAAAAGTAATCTTCAGGAATGATAGGGCCTCTGTCTCCCAGTATCTGTAGGAGGATGGACTCTTAACTTCAATAACTGCTGGCTAGCAGACACAGTTGGCCTAATCGTGTTAACACTGACCAACCCTCCTGCCTCAGCCTCCTAAGTAGCTGGGACTACAGGTGTGTGCCACAAAGCCCAGTTATTTTGTCTATGTTTTTATTTTGTTGTATGTCTTACTCTTATTATTGTAAAAGCCTTTATATATTCTAAAACACTATTTATTTTTATTTACACAGGTGATATATAATAATTGTAGAAAAATCAAAACATTGAACTAAAGCAGAGTTTAAAAGTGGGGAGAGAAAGTACTTATAACTTAACTTTCCAGAGATGATAACTTTGAGTTGCAATTGGAAAACAAAATGAAGACAAGGATTCTTTGGAATTAATAAACCAGTAATGATGAAGCAAGTAATCATTAGAACATTTTTTAAACCAATATTTTGAAAAAAATACTG
>NW_012150008.1:947573-949040 GCF_000956105.1 Propithecus coquereli | reverse complement strand
CCATCACTAACAGCTGATTCTTGAATCAGACCACCTGAAAACCCTAAAAAAGACCAGATAGGACTCCTTTTTCTCAACTGATATTTAATGATTTACACCAATCCCTACAGTAAACCATTACAAGAACAACATTTGTGAGTACTATGCTGTTTACACTTTTTAAAAAAATGCATGTTACTAAGAAATGATGTGACTGGTAAAGGCGAGCTTGAGAATTACCCAAATGATCAAATTAATGGGTGGGACTATCGGGCTGGTCATATAAAAGCGGGCTCCGTGGCAACGATTCATTGTTGAGAAGCTCAGACTCCAGGGCTCTCTTTCAGCATGGCCCAGGACGGCTCTGCGAGCAGTAAGTTTCCTTCACACATGACTGAATTTTGTTGGTTTGGAGAGGAAATTGGGCTTAAAAACCTGGTGGGTTTATCAGAATCGTGGGAGTTTCATTTTTTTAACTTTTAAACTACGGTACTAGGGTAAGGGAAAACCAGTTTCTCTGACATGATGTTATGAAAATATACTGTTTGCTGCGCACTCGAGCACGGGGAATTTTAGAAAGGTACAGATATTCAAGAACTAAAGACAAATTTTTGCCTCAGGAAGGAAGAGGGGAGGAAGGAGCAGATGGAAAGGAGGAGAGGGAGAGAGACACTGAAGGAAAGGAACTATGGCAGGCAGCACAAAGTTCGGAGATCAGAGTGCCTTTAGAATCAAGGCAGTTTACAGATTTCTCTCTTCAGGCTGGACTCTTCTCCTGAACCTTGGGCTTGTCTATCTAACTGCCTCACTGTCTCTGTCGGGCATCTTAAACTCAACCTTGTCCCAAACCAGACTCCCGACGTTCACATCTAAATGATTCCTCCCACTGCTTTCTCCAGCTCAGGAAATACCAGTTGCTCATGGCTGACATCTAGGAAACATGCTGGAATCCAGTTTTTCCCTCATAACATACATCCAGCCAGGCTGGACGCTCTGTTGACTTCAAATTCCAAATATTTCAGTTAGAAGGACATCGCAGTAATCCAGAGTGGTGGAGATGAACTGAGAAAGGGTCAAATTCTGTCGACTTTTAACTTCTAAATATTTCAGGAATTCTCCAGACGCTCTGGTCTCCTTCCTGTACCTTGAGTAGGACGGGCAGGCTCCCAGCCCAGGGCCTCTGTGTTTGTTGTGCTAACTTCCAGCAGTGTGCCTCTCGCAAAGGCCAACGTTGCTCACTCTTTACTCTGCTTCATGACTTAGCTTATGTCACTCTCTTATGAGCCCTTCCCTAACCACTGTCTTGAAATTGTGATCTCTTTCTAGAAATAGTAGGTGATACTAAAAAAAAAAAAATGGTGACTTCACCTCTATTTTCCCCACTTCATTCTTCCTTGCCGTGGAAATAGTCACCATCTGATATGTTGTACTTTATGCTTGTTTGCTTTTTATCTCTTGTCTCTCCAGAAGGTCAAAGATATCTTAACC
>NW_012150008.1:944153-946178 GCF_000956105.1 Propithecus coquereli | reverse complement strand
TTTTTTTTTCATATAGTAAACCATTTTATTTCCCACTAATTTTGGAGGCTATAGCTATCCCAATTTGGATTCCACTTGTCTACTTATCTGTTTCCATATGAGTACCATAGAAAAAAATTATTTTGTACTACTCTGTTGTTTCACCTGGGTGTATAAATCTATCTGCTTTGTGAATCTTTATTCTCCTGGGTATATTTTAGTAAGTTTTCAGATTGCCTTCAAAAACGTAACCCCAGTCTGATCACGAGAAAAATGTCAGGCCCCAGTTGGGATTCTATAAATGTCTGATCTATACTCCTCAAAACAGTCAGGGTTGTCAAGGACAAAGTCTGTGGGAAACTGTCAGCCAAAGCCGCCCAAAGAGACATGATCACTAAATGTACCGTGGTGTCCTGGGTGGGATCCTGGGGTGGAAAGGAAATTAGGGAAAAACAAAACCAAAAAACTGAATAAAGTATGGACTTTGGTTACTAATAATGCACCAATATTGCTTCATTTGTTGTGACAAGCCTACCATACTAATATAAAATGTTAATAATAGGGAAAACTATTATTAAGGTATGTAGGTCCTATAGAATAGGGTATACATGGAGACTACTCATACTATCTTTGCATCTTCTGTAAATCTAAAGGAATTCTAAAGCAATATCCTGTTGAGATTTTTGTCTGGAAATGCAGTTTCCTGTTGATGGACATTTAAAATGTTCACTGTCACAAATGCTATGGCAGCAACTACACATTTGCACTACTTGTGTGTACAGGTGTCAGGGTTCCTCTGGGGCACAGACCTAGGAGGGGAATTACCAAGCAGCTCCGCTGTGCCAAGCCCTGTGCTCTGGAGTCAGAGATGAACTTCCTCCAATGCTGCTCTCAAGGAAATTTAGCTTACTGGGCTGAGACAGATTCTGGGTTGAAGAGAAAGATCTTACTCGGCTTTTATCTCTTTGCCTCCCTCCCTTTTTGTCCTTCATATCTCTCTCTATCTCTTGTTTATCTCTTCTTCCCAGCCCAGCTTCAACCTGTCAGTGTCCCAAAAGGTCCTAATTTGCTTATTCCTTCACCAAACTCCAAGACAGCTGGTCTGGAAATCCTTGTATGTGTACTTAAGAGTTTAGGACTGAAGGGGGATTGTAGGATCCAATTTATAGAGCTTGTAAAAATTTTTTTGTAGAGATGGGGTCTTGCTATGTTGCCCAGGCTGTTGTTGAACTCCTCGGCTCAAGCAATCCTCCTGCCTCAGCCTCCCAAAGTGCTAGGATTACAGGCATGAGCCACTGCACTCAGCTCAGATTTGGTTATTTCAAGATGTCCTATCTCTAAAATTATGTAATGTGGTATTTTTTCCTATTGGAAGATTCTACTGAAAGTATGATATTCCTTTTTCAATTACTTTTGTTCTCCATGTAGTGTTTTTTAAATGTCTTGGAAACTGACACTGTTTGCCTGCTATTGAGCAATGGAGGTCAAAACAAAAATGTATATACCAAGGAGTTTTGACTAGAAAAATGGAAAAGGATTTATTGGCACCTGTATCACAAACTCTTAACTTCTGTAGGTTCATCACTGTAATAATAAATTACATGCATTTTCTTGACTCGTATTGTTTCCAATCCGGATGAACAGAACACATCAGTCTTCTACAGTTTTTCAAAAAAGAGGACCCTGACTTTTTCCAGTCATGGCCTCCAAATCAGCTGTAGAAGTTGAAAAATCACCCTTGTGTGTTTGAGGACTGTGTACCTGTCTGAAGGCAGCTCTCCAGTGGTTCCGGTGGATTCCAAACAGGAAGAGGAAATGAGAGACCAGCTTGAACCTGAAGTTTGAACATACGAACTAGCCTATTAAATGCTTTATCTCTCCTAATCTTTCCATAGAAAACGTGGTAACAAATTATAGGCGCAGTCGCACCAAATTCACAGATGATCAATTGAAAATCCTCATCGATGCCTTCAATCAAAAACCTTACCCAGGTTATGCTACCAAACAAAGACTTGCTTTAGAAATCAACACTGAAGAGTCAAGAAT
>NW_012150008.1:933185-943243 GCF_000956105.1 Propithecus coquereli | reverse complement strand
TTCCTCATTTAAGATATGGTTTCAGAATCGAAGAGCTAGGCACAGATTCCAGAAGAAGCCAGAATGTGAGGAGGTTTCAGAATCAAGCCAAAGCCATGGACAAGGTCACCCTGGAAAGGAGAATCAAAGTAAATCTCCTGCTTCGGTTCTGCTCCCCAGCACAGTCTGTCTGTGACGGAGCCGACTGCCACTGTGATTAAGAAAATAAAGTTTCCTCCTTGAGGACTTCCTGTTTGGAGTTTGGTGGTAAAGGGTTCAACAGGGCCCTGGAAGTTCTTGGGCCATCTGAATTTCCCCTGCTGTCTTTCTGCTGGAATCCAGAAGCCCAGAAGTGTCGTGCTATGTCTCCTCTAGGACCTTCTGCCTGGAACGGGCTGGGGATAAAGTCTCTCAGGGAGAGTCAACAGGTTCCAAATTAGATGGAGATGAGGGATCTGTTTGAGTTCCAGGTTTGGATGTGAAAACTGACCCTCAGAATGTTCCTTGAACCCCACCAACTTTGTTTACATCTTTCCTAGGAGGAGAAGCCAGACGGTCTCGCACCTGCTACTCTGCCACTCAATTACACACTCTCATCCAGGCATTTACAAAAGACCCTTACCCCGGGATTGAATGCAGAGAACAACTTGCTAAAGAAATTGGGGTTCCAGAGTCAAGAGTCCAGGTGAGTGATAAAGAGTCCAAACTGTTCCATCTCCGAAGGATCTAGATATATAGGCAGGGAAGCCACACTGGCCCTGGGCTGTTCCTTAATGTGCAAGACACATTTTAAGGCCTTTCATGAGCTGTTTTTCTGCCTGGTGGGTTCTCCTCCCAGGTGCCACATGGCTCAATCTCACATGCCCTATTTTTTAAGACATCGGGTCTGGCTATGTTGCCCAAGCTGGTTTTGAACTTCTGGGCTCAAGCAACCTCCCACCTCAGCCTTGCAAGTACCTGGGACTACAGGTAGTTCCACTGTACCCAGCTCCCTTTTGCTATTTTCTGCCTGTTGTGATCAATGTTGTGTCCCTTGGGCCCTGAACAGTGCCTGGAACATGACACTCAATAAGAATTTGTAGGATGAATGAATGAATATTACTTAACATTTGAACATAAGCCTAGGCGGAAGGATCGTTTGAGCCCAGGAGTTTGAGAGCAGCCTGGGCAGCACAGCGAGACCCTGTCTCTAAAAATAAATAAATACCAAAGGATGAATAAGGACCTTAAAAATACTTAAATAAATAAAATAAAAATAAAAAATAATGATCTTGGGATTAAGCCTAAAAGGAAATGGCTGCCTCTGTCTTCCACTGTAAGAAAACAAACAATGGTGACTTCTGCATGACATTATTTGCTTTAATTGTCTCTCTGTTTTGCCCACTTAGACTTGGTTTCAGAATCGAAGATCTAGATACTATACCAAGAAACAAAAAAGAGAACCTGACGAATCCTTAGAACAAAACCAGGGACAAGATATCAGGGAGTCCAAGGTAAGCACCCTGTGGTTCCCAACTTGGTTCACGAGAGGAACCTCCCGGGCTGCTTCATGGTAGGGTCGACAGCTCCAGGGAAGTGAGTCGTGTTCCCACCCAGGTGCCTTCAGGCTCCACAGAGTCACTGGTCACCATCCCTGAAGACTCTTTTCAGGGTCTGTGGACTCTCTACGGAATTCCAGCACCCACTTTTCCAACTGGAGTCCAGCAACTCCATTAACATTTTGTTCACTGATGTCTCCTTAGTGCCGGTGACATAGTAAATACTCAATAAGCTTTTGTTGAAGGTGTGATTGAGTGAAAGGAGGAAGGAATCCTTCTTCTAGGGGCAGGCTGGGGCTTGGCTTCCCCAGGAGGCAGTAGGTTCCATATTGGATTAAAAACGCAAGAAAGGGTTAACTTCCATGTCTGTCAATAGAAACTGACCCCTTAGATTTTTTCTCCTATATTTCCTCCTTAGGTATAGAAGGTACTCAAAATGGCGCCAACCTCAGTAGCGACCCTCTTATTTCTCTGAAGCCAGAACGTGATGGACACGAACAAATTCAGTATATTTATTTTTTATTTTCTACAAGCTAAGGAAGATCACAGATGGTTGGCACAGTGTATTTTGATATCATCAACTTGGGCCCCAGATCTCTTTCGTAATCTTCTTGGTCATCTACCATCCTCCTGAGACTGCAAATGGAGCCTTCTGGACAGAGTGAAGGACATCAGGAGGCACAGACAGACACAGGAGGCACCACACAGCCCTCCTCACGTAGCCCGGATCCTGTGGTCAGCGGACCTTGACAATGAAAATGAACTTAGTACTAACCATTTTTCAGTCACCACAGTAATGACTGGTTCAGGCAAAAATCAGCAATAGATGTTAAATCCTTGAAGTTTGATGAAGAATGAGCTGTATACATCATTTCAAAGAATCTCCTCACACATACTTATTAATTACAAAAGGAAAATTAGTAATTTTTCAGTGGCAAAAACTGATTAATCCCCCTTAACCAAGTGGCTGATGTTCACTTCACCAGTAATGGCACAAATCAACATGAGGTTCCTCCTGATGTGATACACGAAGGAGGACATGATATATCTTCTGTTGTATCACTGACAAAAAGTGGGTGAGCTAAGACTAGTCATTAGGAGGAGGACAGGGGAGGGGAGGGGCAGGAGGAAGAAGAGCGGAAGCGCCTCGCACCGCAGGAGCGACGGAGCCGAGCTTTATTTCTTTTTTGAACAGTACTTCTTTTCCCCTTAAATGCTGAAAAGAATATTTTAACAAATCTTGTGCATATATTTCTGATTGGTTTTCTCTTCTTTCCCACACCTCTCTGCCTAATTTTGCACCACACTCTACACATCACTAGGCTTTTCTTATCTCTTTGCACCCACAAATCCTCCCAGATTCCGTTCATCTATTCACACGGCCTGTTGATACTGGGTTCTTTATAGACCGTTTAAGCCTTGGCTACCAGGCCGTGTTGTACATTTATGAGGGTGGGTTTATATCTTATTCATATTAATAGCATAAGCAACGCTTTACAGTGCTTTTCAATTTACAAAATCTCCCTCATACCGTTTAATATACTGTATTTTCTCTGTGACCTTGACGTCATTCTCTGCAATTCCTGGAAGGATGTGTAAATACAGCTGATTGATAGGTAGCAAATTTTACCAGTAGCCAGTTACAAACACACGTGGAAGCCAGACAATGGTACATGTATCGGTTGGTTTTTATTTTAACATGTTTACAAAGGAAAGGCATTCGTGAATTCAAGGATGTAGGGTCCCCCAGTTCTCTACACTTTCTTTCTGTGTCCTGATTGAAAATTGCAGAGTTTCTTGATCCCTCTATGACCCACCAGTTGCAGATTTTTCCCAGGAAGCTTGAACCCAAACTTGGGCCTTGAACATTCCCAGGCACTGATAAAGATATCTAGGTTTTTGCCCAAAACACTAAAAGAAACTGACCCTGGCATGAGCCAAATTCCTTAAACCCTCCCCAAAACTCCATGCCCTGACTCTCTGGCTGTGGACATACTTAGGTGGAACATCCCTTCTCCTCCTACTGTCCACCTGAGGATACACTGCAGCACTCCGTAAGTTCCCCTAATAAATGCTGTGGCAGACTGATCACCCTGGTGTTTAGCTTCTTTCTTTGTAATCCCAGCCGTACCCATCTTGGGGCAGTTTGGAGCACCGCCTTGTGGAAACTTCCCTGCTGCCACTTTTGGGGAAACTCTAGCCTCAGGTTTGGCAGAATGAAACAAAGGAACACAAAGAAATATGTAATTTAAATCATTTACATAACACAAGCAATTTATACAGTGGCAAAATACACCAAAACACTCTAGACACTAACACAGTGGTGCCTTAACTTTCAGGAACATCAGAACCTCCCACAGATTGCTGGTCCCACCTCCTGTTTCTGAATCATTTGCTCTGGAGTGGGACCTCAGAATTTGCATGTCTGATCAGTCCCTAGCTGCTGATGTTGCTGGTTCAAGAACAACATGTTGAAACCCATTGCACCAAAACATGGAAAGCCCCACTCTAATCTTGTGGGAAGGATGCATATCAGCCTGAATTCTGGGATCTAGGAGTCTGAAGTAGTTAAAGCAGTTATTTCCCCACAATAAGTATTTCTCGTTGAGTCCCGTCTGTTCCTTCTTCATTCTGATTAGAGTACAGGATTTTCCTTCCATTGATTAAGCAGGGACTGAGTGAGCCTGTCAAGCAGCTCTGTGCAAAAAGTTATCTTCTTATTCCCCCTGAGGAATCACCCCTGCCTGTGTGCCAAGTTGTTGAGAATTGTCTGCCTTTTTCAAATGCCTCAAAAACCTCATTGTGCATGTAAAAGAAGATGTACCCCGAGTGAAGCCTCGCTTCCTGAATCAGAGTCTCTGGGATTTCTGAAACCCATAGATCATCGTATGTGAACCAGGAGTGCTGCCGAAAGTCATAGGCATCGCTGATGTAATGGCCTGAATCTCCAGAGTTCCCGATGTGGCTGACGACACTGATGAGCCTGTAGACCTGAAGAGGACTTCTCATCTTCACATTTCTTCTTGGTTCCTTGGCTTCAGCTTCTGTGTTCTCCATCTCTACGATGGATTTGTTTCCAGGGCTCTTATCAGAACCCAACGCACCAAGGGAATTCACGTTAGCCTTCTGAAGTCTTAATGCTGTAGATCCACCGAGGGCCTCGTCTGCATGTTCCTGGGTGTTCGGCTTCCTAGTAGGACTCCCAGGAGGTGGAGGTGATGCCTGCTGAAGGCGTTTCTCACTGGTTCTCTTCTCAGTACACTGCCGGAGCTCTTCAGCCATTCCTTGAGATCTTTCTGGGATCCTGTTTCCTTTATGCTCATAAAAGCCACTGGCAGACTCAGTGACAGTGTCAAAATCTAACTCTACAGATGTGTTGGTTTCCTCACATTTCTTACGTTCCGGATTTTCAGGCACCTCTTGCAGACAGGTCTCTATAAGATCTGTGTCTGGGCTGCCGACAGGCTTGCCTGTGTCTTCACAGATCGTGGGGAGAGAGTTGTCTCCCTGATCCACCACTGAGTCAGCCACTGGCAACTCCTTTTCACTGACCATTTTATCTTCAGAGTTTACCAATTTTGACTGTGGCTTAGAGCCATTTTCCAGGTCTCTCTGATGATGTTCTTGATTTACGTCTTCACAGTTTCTCTGGAATCTTTGTAGGTCGGCATTCTTGTCTGGTGCAACGTGTAGAACTAGAGAATCAGTTGGTTCTGAGGTTGACTTTGCCAATAGTGTCGATGGGCTGATGATCTCAGGAACTAACTCCTGAGAGGTTTTCAGGGCCTTGCAGCCCCCAACAGGCACGTTACTGCTCGAGGGAAGAGGTGATTTGGTGCTTTCATCGCAATGAGAAGATAAGCTTAAATATTTGGGAATATAAATTTGCTGGTCATTCTTCGCCAGCAACCAAGCATCGTTAAAGCTATAGCGTTTCAGGTGAACAATTAGGACGCTGGGGGGCCTGCTAAATTTGTGCATTGCAACAGAACTATTGTGCTTACACATTTCACAGTTATACTCAAGTTCTTCTGCTTTAGAGAAAAGATCAGAAGAATTTTGAATAGACGAAGGAAGTGTTTTTTCTTCTTGGTGCAGGTTGATGGAGAGATAATTGTCCAGTTCTGTCTTGAGAACAGCATGACCACAGACTTTGCAGATAATGGAGAGCTGCAATTCAAACTCAAAATTAGCAACAACAGGATAAATAAGCACTTTGGTGACAGCATTACCAGCATACATCCGTGGCGATGAATTTTCATCCTCAGGTTCCCTCTCGGTCTTCAAACCAGAGTTTAATTTTTTAATGTCCTCTTTCAGCTGGTCTAAACACTGACCTAAAAACTCATGAGCATCATTCTGCATGTTGCCAGAGAATACCTCTGCAACTGCTGAAATGGCATTTTTAATATTTACAAGTAACTCTGCTTGGGTCTTGCTATTACAAATATCTTTGAAAGCAAGTAGCATGCTAAGGGACATAATAACAGTATTAGAGGGAATTTTCTCCCATGGGAGACCTTGCGTGAGTAAGTCATCAGCAAATGATGGAACCGCAAATAGTGATTGTAAAATTGCGTTCATGTAACAGGTGTTTCCCAAATTGGGGAAACCTTTCCATAGTTTCTCAGGGTGACAGTCAAAGGACACCTGGGTGTTCTTCCATCTCAGGTCATCCTGGCTGCTCTCTTTTTCCGATGGAAGTGCACAAATTGTTTTGGCAGAGAAAGTCTGGGTTGAAAGAACAGTCGTCTCTACATTGGGATTTCTATTAGAGTTGGGCTTGAATGAAGATCCAAGTTTCAAATTTCTGTCTTTTTCTAAATCTTTCAAACTGGATGGTTCCTTTCTATTGCTTGTTACATACTTGGAAGAATTCATCTTCAATTTCTTGTTTAGTGTAAAGTCATTTTTTTTCAGAAAGTCCTCATTCATCTCTAGACCAGATGATAGCGGTTTTTGCCTCTTTTCACCTCGATTTTCTAAGAATGATTCGTTGACAAGTGTTGATGATTTTGGCGTTAAGAAGGGCATTTTCTGAGAGAAAAGCATTCGACTTCCTTTTTCAGTATGAAAGGATCTATAACTTGGCTCGAAACACATTTTGTAAAATAAAGTTTTGTCAATTCCTTTCTGTGTATTCCTGCTTTCAAAGACAGCCTGATCATTATCGGGTTTCATGGATTCTTGAAATTTGTTTTGATGGACTAAGTCCAGGAACATTTTCAGCTGTTCCGCATCATGGAAGGATAATTTGTCAATAAGCAAGGTGATATTGTTTTGCAAAGTTAAATGCAGGCAGCTTTGTCTTTCTTCACAATATCTAAGGACCACACTTCTAAAATTATTACTCAACTGAAAACCCTTATTAATTCCCTAGGTTTGAAAATCACCACCAGTTTAATGTCCTTTTCTCCTTCCACTGTTTCAATGAGCGCTTCTTTCAACCTGGTCATTCCAGTCTTACTCCAAACTTGGATGAATCCATGTATCTGCAGAGGATTCATCCTTTCTCTACAAATAAAACACTTGTGGATGTGATATAAAGGAAAAAAAAGCAAATGCATACATTTTAACCAAAAATGTATTAACAGTGATGTTTTATGGAAAACCATACATAATAATAATTTGCTTTTGTTAGGTAGATAATCACTATCTCCAGCTCTTCTAGGGACAAGGCTTCCCTGCTTTGGTGCTGTCTCAAGCAATTGCTCCACCTGGGAAGAAGGATAAGGGTGGGTACTCCATTTTGGTGTTGCCCTACCCTTAATCCTATTCCTGGGGAAGGAGGGAATGCTTTATCAGTCTGGGGTTACTCGATCATATTGGCCCTGTTGGTGATTTTTCCAAGATAATACTCTGGACTTGATACTTTGATGTGTCTGTTCATTCTTCAGCCAAGAGCACACCAAGAACCAAGGGCAGACTGCCACCCTAAGTAAAAGACTGTTTGACGAAACTACTTATATTTTGAAGCTATGCCAGTTTTCTAGAAGACATAGACTCAGAGCACATGCTCTTTCAAGGGAACTGTTAGGAGGGAAGGATGGTGAGGGAGGAGGCATATAAGTAGGCAACAGATATATGAATGTGTGCTCAACATCACTCGTCATGAAGAAAATGCAAGTCAAAACCACACCTAATGAGACAGAATTCCCTGCAATATTTGGAATGGATTATAGAAGGGTTGGTATGTGAAGGAAAATCAGGATACTGTAGGATGAATTGGTGGGTAGGAGAGTAAATGCTGGACATGCAACCAGTAGTGTTGATATGGGAGTAGGAGGTGAGCTGATGTGCTAGATTAGCAAAGTCCAGAGGAAAGATGAGAGACTCAGAGAAAGAGAGGAAGGGAGAGAGAAACATGAAGAGGGAGATGTGCATCTTAAAACAGAAACAGAGAGGTTTCAGAAAGGATAAAAAAAAATCTCTCTTAATTTTTCTCCCTCGCCTCACTTGTAGGTCCATTTCTCTCCAGGCAGTCAAGAGAATGCCATTTCTGACACGCCAATTTCTGAAAAAGCAACCAAGTTCCAATGAAAGCAACACAAAAAAATCACCCTTTGCTTACCCACAGTTTCTCCCAAGGAATGTAAGTCAGAATTCAAGGAAATTTCAGCTTTGAAGATCCATCCATGGTCACATCGAAGACAGAGTCCTGAGTGCCAAGGCTGTTATTAGAAAAAATGGCCAGTTTAGCAACTGAACTTCATTTAATCAGTCCTATCCATTTCTAGTATCTTTGATTATATTATCTTTCAGGAAAAAAACTAGGAAAGCCAACCTTCCTCCAAACACCTGTAAATTAATTCAATTCAGGAGGAAACCTCAATAATGGGATTATCTCCAAAGCCTCCCTAAAAGTGCCCCTTCTTGACTGGATTACTGTAAGATTAGATTACTGTGTCCATAGGCCTAACATTGATCAGTTTTCTTGGAACCCTACCACCACCAGACCTGCTAATATTTATTGCTTGAGAAACCTTGTGCTTTATGAATGTCTAACTTAAAAGCTAGTTCTGACTTTGCTCAACCTAGAAATTTAGGTATCTTTACCTTTTTTTTCTTGTTACAAAGAGGCAATATAGAAAGAGTGCATTAAGATCACACACTATACATTCTGACTGCTAGGATTCAAAGCCTAGCTTCACCACTTACTGCTTCTATAACACCAAACTTAAAACTCAACCCTCCTGAGTCTTAGTTTCACATAAGTGAAAATGGGATGGAAATAATAATTGCTATTAATATTTCTTAGGTTATGATAAGTCAATGGACTAAAATGGCTTGCAATTGTGCCTGTGCAGCAGTGTTAACATTATTATCAACAGTATATTTTTATTGCTAATTCTAAGAATATATTAAACCACAGGGATGGATGCCTCATCTGGAGAAAATTAGGGATCTGTCATGGGAAGAAAGGGGGTTAAGTGACTTTTATTTGCAGGCTTATTGTTTGTTGAACTACATCACTCTATATGATTTACATGCCTCACTACAATTTAATTCTGCAAGTGACCATATGACGTTCAGTTTTAGTAATATTTAACAGGTAAGGAAAATGAGGTCCAAATATATTAGATTAAGGGACTTTTGAGTCACTCAGCTGAAGGAACGGGGATGCACAATCAAAAATGCCTGCTGTCAATAGAGACTCCCATTTCCTCAATATAGGGCAAAAACTTATCCAGCAAACCATGTACAAAAGAGAAAATCTTCCATGATTATAATTAATGTGCTTTCAATTTCCTGACAGATCCCAACATAATACCTGAAGTGGAAAAGAGGGCCCCCTCTGTTTCATTCTGTTGGTCATTTTGCTGCTGAAAAATTACTTTGCCTCTTTAGGGAAATTATTGCCTCTTTAGGGAAACTTTACCATCACTGCACCTTAAATTTAATGAAAGGGGAAAGGAAAAGGATTAGGGGTCATCGGTTGTTCCCTGAGCTGAAATCAAAAGATAGATAGCCTTCTTTTGCGTTTTGAATGCATGCTCCTTTCTGAAAATGCCAATAACCAATATCACAGAGACCAGAAAGCTACCCCAAATCAGAATCCAGAATCAGGATTTCCTTATCCACATTTCATCCCACTAAGGGCAAAAGATGAAACTCCCCTCATCACAGAGTCTGACAATATCTCTAGGGCATTAAATATAGCAAAACATTCCCCACAACACACACAAATGCACACACCCCACCACCCAAACAAGCAAACTTGGAAAAATGGGATTGAAGGAGACTTACAGTTGGAGTTAGGCATAGGATTCAGAGAGCTGCTCTGCATGAGACTGGAGGAGAATACTGAAGGTTGAGTCTCACAGTGACATTATTTATAGCCTCAGGTGGCTCCACCCATTTCACAGGTAATTTTCTGGATAAACATTTCTCTTTTTTTTTGAAAATAAAAGTACAGTAATTTTACAATTCATTTAATGATAACTAGCAATCACAAAATTTCCCTACTTTGGTTATGCCTTTAGACTAACGTCTGCAAATTAGCACTGATTATTTGCAAAAGTTATTATTACATAAGGTGTA
>NW_012150008.1:927791-930465 GCF_000956105.1 Propithecus coquereli | reverse complement strand
CATATTTGTTATTGTGGGGAAAATTGACTTTGCACATTTCTTCTCCTCTCCTCCTTCTCCTTTTTTTTTTCTTTCTGTTTTTTTTAAGAGAGGGAGTCTTGCTCTGTTACTCAGGCTGGAGTCCAGTGGCGATCATCATTCACTATAACCTCGAACTCCTAACCTAAGCTCAAACAATCCTCTTGTCTCGACTATCCCCGTAGCTGGGATTGCAGGCACCAGCCACCGCTCTCCAGCTCGCATTCCCTCTTACCCCAGCATTTCTCTCCAACACACACAGACACACAACACATACACATCCCATATTTTACTTATATGTGTGTATGTGTACACACACATATCCTGTATTTTTTCAACATGTGTAACTTGTCTAATAAATACGCAGTTTCAAAAAGACCACTTTACAGTTCTTGTAGTTCTCCTGCTTTACCACAGTGTAGTGTTTTTATTTTTTTATTGCAGTGCATTTTCGATTTTGACGTTTTCATAATTGGATTCCTCATGACCGAGATAAGACTTCGCGCACAGACGAGTAAACACATCCCACACAGTTGCAAGATCACCGCTTCCGGTGGACTAGCGGAAGTACAGCTGAGACCCCGCCCCTTCCGGCGTCGCTATCCCGTAGTCTTCCAGAAATGCAGTTTTGCTGGGCTCCACGCACCGCGCCTGCGTAGTGCCGCGCGGGCCTTCTCAGCCAAACTCCGCGATAGGCGCGCTGCGGCGAGATCGGGACGCTCGCGGGCAGGTGTGGCTGCCCGGCTCCGCGACGCAGAAGTTACTGGCTTAGCCGGGTTGGGGCAGGAAGGGTGGAGTTTGGGTTCCGAGCAAACCTTTCCGGGGATAGGTTCACCCCGCTCGCTCCTCAGTCTTAAGCGAGGTGGGGTGAGGGGCAGGCGGGCTAGCACCAGGAAGTGTTTTGGTTTTTTTTTTTTCCTTTTTCCTCTTTTCTTTAAGCAGTCACAGGAAGCCAGGAATTATTAATAACCAGTCATCCTGCTTAGGGAGAGGAAAAAAGAAAAGAGGGCTGGGGGGCTGGGAAGGGACTTGAAAGTGTCGGGCCGTCAAGCGTATGTGCTTCAGCCACCCCTGGACCCTACAGGAAAATTACAGCAGTGGCAGCAAGCCTTGGAAATGGAGACGATTTCCCAGCAGGACTTGAGGCGGGGCGCGCCGTGGGGACTTATGGGAATGTAGGCTAGGCGGTGGCTCCGCGCAGGCGTAGTGCCGCGTGGCGCCGGGGTCTCCTGCTCCGGCTCCCGCGTAGGTGGGCCCCGCCCCACCCAGCTGCGGCGCTGCCCGGGGCGCGAGGTGGCTGGGCCGGCTGTGCTAGGGTCGGGCGCTGGGCACTGTCCTGCCGGCCTCCGTCTCTCCCCCTGAGCGGGCAGTGGTCCGAGCCAGGCTGGCAGCGTCGGGTCTCCCAGGCCTGTGCTCGCGCGGCTGTGGCGAGGGGAGCCCATTTGTGCGTACGAGGAGGCTGCGGCCGGGCGACTGGGCCACTGGCCACGTGTGCAGCCTCAGCCAGATCGTCGTGCGGCCTCATTTCTGCGTTCATGTCTCCTACACACACAGACTCTGGAACCAGGCTGCGTGGGTTCCAGTCCTGGCTTGAGCACTTCCTAGCTGGGTGACCTTGGCAAGTTATTTAAGCTCCTTGTGTCTCCATTTTCTCTCCAATGAAGCAGGGATAATAGTACCAGCTGCAGAAGGTGATTGTGAGACAAATGAGTTACTGTTTGTCAAATGCCCAGAACCGTGTCCTGGGATCCCCGAAACATCAAGGATGTTTGTTTGTGCACCAAAGGAAGACACCCAACTTATTTTTGGACCTATAGGTCTTGCATCGTCTGCAAAATATTATTGGCTTCCTGACACTAAAGCTGTACAAATGTGCCATAATTTTCTTGACCAATTTCTGGTGTATGTTGATGTTGCTTAAATTAAAACAACCCTGTGAAAAGAGGCCTCGTGGTAGTCTTTGCACGTGCTCATGTTTATTTACTGTGGCTGAACTTGTGGAATTTACCTGAGTCACTTGTGGACAGGTTATCCCTGCCACAGCACAGCTGCCGTTTGGAAGACTTCATTGTGGCCCCACATCAGCTGATGTGGAAATTTGGGGCTGGATACTCAGTAGGGCACTGAGTAGATCTGGTTTCTTGCATTCATTTGTCTTTCCCAAGATCTGCTCCTCTGCATTCAGCCCTCAGCCTTTCTTAAGGAGATGCAGGAAATGACCAAAACTCAAGTTAAATTTGCTTTACTTCTTAATTTACCCCTAAATTATTTTTCGGCTGTTTAATACATCTAACAAACATTGTGTACTGAACACTCACTTTTCTAGGTCTGTGGTTCTCTACTAGTGGTAGTTCTCCACTGCCCCCGCTCCCCGGGGATATTTGTGGCAATGTCCAGAGACAGTTTTGATTGTCACAACTGGGAGGATGCTCCTGCCAGAGTAGAGGCCAAGGATGCTTCTCAACATCCTACAATGCAGAGAACAGCACCCTCTTCATCCCCCCACAGTAGTTATCCAGCACATGTCAATCAATAGTGCATGGGTTTAGATGCAGAAGTTTAGATGCAGCAGACAAAGATCCCTGCTTCATGGAGTTCACGTTCTACTGGGCCACATTTCTAGTTAATGTAGTTACAGGTATTATCTATTCATCCA
>NW_012150008.1:926773-927741 GCF_000956105.1 Propithecus coquereli | reverse complement strand
TCCAGAATTATATAATACATTCTGTATTGTTGTATATTATATCATATCATATCTGCTAAAATATTACATATTATTTTGTATCTAATGATATAAGTCATCCCTTGGTATCCATGAGGTATTTTGTTCTAGGACCTCCCCACTCAGATGCCAAAATGCACGGATGTTCAAGTACCTTAGATAAATGGTATAATATTTGCATATAACCTGTGCATGTTATCCTGTGTACTTTAAATTATCTATAGATTACTTATAGTACCTAATAAAATGTCTATACATCATTTCATTTGAGTGGATTCAATGTAGTATTCAGCACATAGCAAGTTTAAGTTTTGGTTTTTGGAACTTTGTGGAATTTTTTTCTGAATATTTTTGATCCACAGTTGGGTGAATTTACAGATACAGAGGGATCTAGATACAGAGGGTCAATTATTAATGAGCTATTATATTACAGCATATCATATCTGTTGTCACGTCCCATTAATATCCTTTAATTCAAACCATTTCCTTAGCCTTTCTTTGCCTTTCATGGCATTGGTATTTTTGAAGGATATAACTTAGTTATTTCATAAACTCTCTCTTAATTTGGGTTTGTCTGATGTTCCCTCAGGATTAGATTCAGATTAGACATTTGGCTCGAATATCTCAGAAGTGATTCTGTGTGCCTCTGTGGATATCATACCCAAACACACAGGATGTTATATTGTCCTTTATTAGGGATCACTTAGTTAAAATAGTCTTTGTTGTTTCCACTGTACAGTTATCATTTTTCCTTTGGTAATTATTGTATAATTTGTAGGGAAATACTTAAGACTTTGTAAACATGCCATTCCTCATCAAATCATCCACCCAGGAGAAGGATTTTTAAATAATATCACTTAACAAAACACTCAATGAATATCTTACTATATATCATCATTTCTGTAGGTTAGACTGCCATATGTGTATCTCCTGGGTTAAATGGATAGACA
>NW_012150008.1:904327-922793 GCF_000956105.1 Propithecus coquereli | reverse complement strand
GAAGTTCATCTGCTAAGAATATTAAGGATGTTTAATAATAACTGGTGGTAGAGATATGAATGAGTTATTTTCTTCTTTGCACTTCTCCCTCTTTTCTCTCTTATAACATCTGTAAACAATCAAACAGATACCAAATACATATAACAAAATGGTCCAGGAGCTGTGACACCAATGTTTGTAAAGGTACATCAAAAGCCAGGCATGCAGTTGTAGTCTCAACTACTTGGTAGGCTGAGGCAGGAGGGTGGCTTAGGTCTAGGAGTTCAAGTCCAGCCTGGACAACATCTCTAAACAAAAAAGGAAGGAAGGGAGGAAGGGAGGAAGGACTGGATCCAATCCCCCACATATACCAATGGGTGGCTGTACATGCACATGTGGCATGTCCACTCCCATATATGTGTGTGTATGAACTAATTTATAATAGTTTCTCCTAAAAAGAAAAAATGAAAAAATTTGTAAGAAAGGGCAACATAAGTGGGGCAGTGAATATAGACAGAGGGTTGGATCTTAAAGTGAACATGGATTCTTGGGAAGTCATTTGGTACCCTGGTTTGAATGGAGCAGGGATATTTTTTAGGAATAAGAATGCACAAGATTAAGTGTGCTGTATGGATCCAGGTGATAAAAGATTGGCTGCCAAGCTGGCATCACTGACTTCCATCTTTCATATTCATTCTGTTGGTGTGGGGTAGGGAAATTGTAAGTTTGTGCTGAAGAGCAAAATTACTGCATTTTACATGGTTGACAGCAAGGGAAAACAGAAGTCAAAAAAACCCAAAAAACCCTGAAGTCTATAACTTAGATTCTGGTCATTAAAGTGCTCACAGTTAATGAAAATCAAATGTAGGAAATAATAAGTAAAAAACATTGATGTGTGTGTCAAGTTGCACTGGGGCAAAAAAAAAAAAAAAAAGAGTATATACCCACGAATATGGGTATGTGTCACAAAGTTTAATTCCATGACACAACTGTGGGAAGATTTATAAGTGATGAATTCTATATTCCGTTTTAGGAAATGACCAGGAAGTTGGTAACCAAATAGAGATGCGTGAAGAAAATGAGGAGAGACTTTTGAATCAAGTAAACTTCGTCTATAAGAAAATATATACTTTTGTAAAAAGTATTCCATTGAGACAAAAAGTCCATGAGTATGCCTTAAGTGGAAGGAGTTTGAAATATAACTTAGATTTACTTAATTGTAGAAGAAAGAACCTTTATGAATTTAATGGAGGTGAAAAATCATTCAGTTATAATTCATCTCAAATAAAGGATAAGAAAATTCATACAGGGAAGAAAACCTATGAATTTGGTGAATGTGGGAAAGTGTTCAGACAGAAGTCATACCTGATTAGACACCAGAGAATACATACTAGAGAGAAACTCTATGGATGTAATGAGTGCAGGAAAGCCTTTTCGATTGTTCATCCCATGCTAGACACATAAAATCCTATATGGGTGAGAGACCCTTTAAATGCCATTTCTGCCAGAAAACCTGTGGCAGAAAAACATACCTCATTATATACCAGAGAATTCACATTGGCAAGAAACCTGATGATTTTAGTCAATGTGGAAAAGCCTTTATTGATAGTTCATCTCTTTTTCAACATATGAGAACTTATATAAGGAGAAACTCTGTCAATGCAATCAGTGTGGAAAGGCCTTCAGGTGAAGCTCAACTTTCTTGTAGCATGAGAGAACCCATACAGGAGAGAAGCCCTATGATTGTAAAGAAGGTGGTAGAGCATTCAATAAGACATTCCAGCTCATTGTTCATCAAAGAACACACACTGGGGAGAAATTCTATGAATGTGCTGAATGTGGAAAATCCTTCAGTGATCATTCCTCCTTCAGGCAACCTTTTGGAACTCACACTGGAGAGAAACCTTGTAAATATAATGAATGTGGAAAAGCCTTCTGCAACATGACTGATCTTATCTGACACAAGAGAATCCATAGTGGAGAGAACCTATATATGTCTAGTGTATGTGAAGAATCCTTCTGAAATAGCTTGGTCCTTACTCAAATGAGAGAACTCATACTTAAGAAGCCCTGTGAATGTGATGAGTGTGGAAAAGTCTTTGCTCATAGTTCATCCCTCAGTCAACATGCAAGAACTCATACAGACAAAAATAATCTTGTGAATCGCTAGATGTCAGAATTAACTCAATGTTTATTAGACACTAAATAGTTCATATTATAGATTAACTTTAGTAATTTAGCAAGCTTAATGAAACTTATACATCTTCAAACTCCATTATATTAGAAATCATTTTGCAAGCCTAATAGCCAACTATTATTAAATGTTTATGAACATACTTATGTTAGGCCTATTTTTTGTATAGTATAAAGGTTTAAAACATACAGTAGGAAGAAAAGAACAACAGAATAATACTATATGCACTTCAATAGAGTATCTTGTACTGTTATATATAAGGTCAATTATTACTTCTTAGTATTTTTTACATATGAATACCTGTATTGATTTTTAAGAAGTCAGAAGGAAACATATCTATTTTATGATTATTCATTCAGAATATTACACACAAAGGTGGTGGGAAAACTGATTCGGTGAGGTAAATGGAGATATATTACTTTCCTGTTAGCATTTGTGTGAATACTGCATTTTTAAAATGCCTAATCCAACACTTAAACCAAAGTGTTAGTCGCTTCCTTACCACAATGTTGCTTGATGTTATGTAAAAGCAGAATTAAATCTCCATAAATCATTATGAAACTCTGATATATACAACACCGAATCTGATCAGTCATCTTAAGTACACTTTATGAATTTAAAAAGTGAATTGTATACGTGTTTATAAATATTTATTTTAATTGCATTTTGGACCATGAGTTGCAACTATCATAAAATAAAAGTGATTTTCTGGGTCACAGGTCTTATCCGTCAAAGTTGTTGCCTCCTGCATCTATATTATTTCATCCAAGCACAAGAAGAATGTTAGTGTGCCTTTTTGCATGATGTTCAGAATAAATGGACAGTCACACAATAAACACTATTTTGTGGTCACAGAACACTTCTTTCTTGAGCTTTCTTTTCTGTCTCAATTGCTGTGCTTGTCTCTTCCTTTTCTTATATTTGTAGTGTTATCTAAACAATTCCAAAATTTCTGCCTAGGCACTGAGGCTCCAAGAAGAAAGTTAATGTATGTCAGGATTGGGAGAAAGATTCCATGAGCTATACTGATTGTATCGAAGGTTTACTCAGACTTATGAGAAAGTATACAGTAAATAACATTTATTTTAGTGGAAAAACATGTTTCTAGGGACAATTTTCTGAGACATAGACATGAAATAAATAAAAGAAAAATTTTATCAAGTCCAGTACTGCCTGTATTCACATGGAAACTCTACGTAGAGCACTAACATTAGACTTCATTCTCTTATTATTTCATATAATTCTCAAATCATCAAAATTACTTTGGCAAGAAGGCTTCTACAACTTTCTTTTTCTCTTCTAAACCTGTATTAATTAGAATTCTTTGCGTTGGAAATGAAAGAACACTCAAACAATCTTAAGCAACAAAAGAAAGTCCATTGGTTCATATCACTGGAAAGTCCAATATAGCTACCGGAAAGAAAGAAAAATATGTAATAATTTTTAGAGATGAAATGATTATTTAGAAAACCAGAAACAAAAAAGATTAAAAACTCATGTCTAGTAATATGAACACAAAACTACATTTTTAGATCAATGGCATTCTGAAAGAATTACAGTTAGAATCAAAATGGGAGATTGTTTCATTCAGAATAGTTCCATAAAATGTAACATACTTAGGAACAAGTATAACAAAAAATTATGGTTTCTACATTCTTTGAGGAAACTAAATAAATATATTATGGTGTTGAGTTCAAATAATGTCTTAGAAATATGTAGAAAACGTCCTGGAGAAAAGAGCCTTGCAAAAACGTTATACAGATGATGGGCGAAAGGGCAGATGATTTCAACAGCAACTGGTTTCTATAAAATGGCACAGAAAGTAAACATCCGCTTCTTTCCATATTTTAACTACAGATAAATGAAGTGGATTTGCACACATTTGGAAGAAGATGAACTAGCATTAGTGTTTTTGTCACTAAGGAAGGCTGGGAAGTGTCATATGAGATTGTCCAGGAAAACACCCAAACTTTGGGAATATGAGGAGATGGTGTGCAGATAGTTGCATCACAAGGCCACCTGGAGAGAGATCAAGCAACCCCAGGTATGTCCTGGAAGAAACATTGATGGAATCAAAAGAAGGGAGAAAGGAGAGGATTTTGATTCAGGATTGATATTTTTAATCAGTGCATATAGTTGTAGGCTGAGCGTGGTGGCTTATGCCTGTAATCCCAGCGCTTTGGGAAACTGAGGCACGGAGGACCATTTGAGTTCAAGACCAGCCTGGGCAACACAGTGAGACCCCATCTCTACAAAAAATAAAAAAAAATAGTCAGTCATGGTGGCGTGCATGCCTGTAGTCCCAGCTACTCAGCATCAAGAGGCTGAGGTGGGAGAATCACTTGAGCCCAGGAGTTCTGGGCTGCAGAGACCTATGATCACACCACTGCCTTCCAGCCTGCTGGGTGGCAGAGCCAGACTCTGAGACTCTGTCTTTAAAATTAAAAAAAAAAAAAGCATGTGGCTGCTAAAATTCCTGGATATTGCTGTTCTCCCTGCCCAAATTCCCCACTTGTTGGTCGGTTAGTGTCAGTAATAACATTTAACACTTAAATAGTTCTCAGCCTATTCTGAACACTTTTCATAAATCGAGTTAATATATTGAATCCTTCCAAAATCCTATGAAATAGATTTCATGTTTAAACTATTTTACAGATAAGGAGATTCAATAATTTACCCTTAGCCAATTTGGTCCCTCACTGGCTGTTGGCCAGTGGTGAAAGACACAGCCAAGATCTGAACACAGGCAGTCTGGCCTTATGTCTTAGCTCATCTGTTTTGCCCCATGTCATGTTTGCAATCATGTCACTTTGTGTCTTACGCCTGTCAGAAACACTGCATTGACTGGTTGTAAGGCGAGGGGTCTGGGATTTCGCTTGTCTGTGAGTTGAGGTGGGGCTGTAGGAATCCAACAGCCTTCTGTGGCTGGATCCACCTGTTCCTGATGCTCCCAGGTGATAACGCTGAGAATAAGGGGTGAAGAGGAGGTTGTTGGTATGCAAATATAAAGCTGTAGGGCTCATTCATTTATTTATACTTATTCATTTATTCATTCCACAAATATTTGGGCGACAAAAGGTGAACAAGACAAGACTCTTATTGCACTTCTTAAAAGATGACTTGAATAAGTGGAGAAACATACGTTCACAGATGTGTAACTCACCGACAATAAAGAGTGAAGTTCTTCCAGAATAATTTACAGAGCTACAAATTCACCCCAGGGCGTGACTTCTACCCAGAGCTTGGTCACCAGAGGCCTCCTGCGGGCAAAGGAAGTCAGAGTCTCATTGGGGGTGGCCTCTGTCCTCCTTGCTGTTCCTGGGAAGGGGCGGCTTGGTGTTTCACTGACAGCTTCTGGGAGGAAAGCAGTTTTACTAGACTGATGGGTCTGAGGGCTTCGCCAGGCCTGGTTGTTCAGGACGTATTTCTTCTTCTCCAGATCTGCCTTCTTAAAGCTCAACCCATACCTGAGAATGCAGCTCTACTAAGCAGTATTATGGCCAGGTGTATTCATTTTCTATTGCTGCATAATGAATTGCCACAGAGTTATAAGCTTAAAGCAGCACTCGTGTGTTTGCTCGCGGTTTGTAGATCACAAGTCTAGACGCAGCGTGGTCGGGTTGTCTGCTCCGATGCTGCCAGGCAGAGACGAAGACACAGGCCGGGGCTGCGTTCTCATCTGGAGCACAGGGTCTTCCAGGTCATTCAGCTCGTTGGCGGAATTTGATCCTTGCTGGTTGCTGGCCGTGGATCACTCTCAACTCGTAGAGGTGGCCGTCAGGGCCTTGCCACCTGGCCTGCTTCGTTTGCAAAGCTGGCAACAGAAAACTTCTCCTGTGTCAAACCCTCCCTCATGCTTCAGCTCTGTTCCACCGCAGGAAGGGACCGTTTCTTCCACAGGGCCCATGATTGGGTCAGGCCCACTGAGGATGAGCCCCCTTTCTCAAAGTCAACTGTGCCGTTTGCTTAACCCAGTTAGAGGAGTGAACTGAATCATTCACAGTCCTGGGGATTTTACAGGCACCTATTCCAGGGGGCGGGAATCGTGGGATACACCTTAGAATTCTGCCTGTGCAACTAGGGAACATTTACTTTACGCCAGTCTCTGTTCAAGCACCTTACATGCATGAATTCACTGAATCTTCACAGCAGGACTTACGAGTCCAGGATCATCATGATCCCCCCTTGATAAATGAGAAAACAGAGGCACCGGCGGTTACGAACTTGCCAAGGACACAGCTAGAAAACTGCAAAGCTGCAATTCAAACCCAGACAATCTGATTGCAGAGCCTGCGGTCTTGACAATGAAGACGATATAGCTTGGTTTCTATCGCCACCCAGTGGCAACACGGAGCAACGTCCCCAGTGCGTGCGTGCAGGAGTGCTCACACACGCGTGTGAGGCAGGAACAGCAAAGGACCACAAGATTTTAGTCCGGATGTACACCCATCGGCTCACTTAACAAACCAGAAAACTCCACTTCTTATACAAATTAAGAGGCTGGGACTGGCATATTGCTACCTCAGTTTCCTGAGCTGTAAACTGGAGATAATAATACTCCGCAGTGCTACAGTTGTTGTGGAGATTGAAGGAACACTAATGGAGTGAGCTCTCCGGGAATAATGCCTGGCACAGAGTAATAGGTGAATGAGTGTTTTGTTATTGTTATTATTATTATGTTTTCTCTGTGGTCTCTTTTGCCTCTGAAATACCACAACTTTGAACCCAATTTTACTAATTAATTTATTGTGGAGGGTACTATTTGCTGAATCTCGATGAGGCATCACGTGACATACATATGATCTATTTCATTTTCCCAATGTGATAGATAATTCCTGTACTATTATTTTATTATGATTATTTTTTAACAAATGTACCACTGTGGTGTGGATTTTATTTTTTAATTTTATTTTTATTTTTTTTGCGATGGAGTCTCACTCTGTCACCCAGGCTGGAGCACAGTGGCATCAAGTGATCCTCCTGCCTCAACCTCCCCAGTGGCTGGGACTACTGGTGCAGGCCACCACACCCAGCCTGCCTTGTACTATTGTTAAATTATATTCATTGCATCACAAAGAAAGGTCAACTTGGTGTCAATACGTTATTGAAATATTTTAATCACGATCTATTTGTCTTTGAAGGAACTCGCAGACGGAAAACAGCCCTTTTCTGGGAATCTTACCTAGTTAGATTTTAAAAGAATGATTTCTTCCTTCCTTCCTTCCTTCCTTCTCTCCCTCCTTCCTTCCTTGCTTCTTTCCTTCCATTACCTTGTATTTATTGTACCTGTGCTGGTTTTCCACTGAAAATGCTGATGTACCACTTTTGAAAAGCATTTGTAAAGTGAGTCAACTTAAAGAAAAATTATTAGGTCGAGTTTATAATGTGGACAAAACACTTTGATGGTGGCGGAGGGGGAGTCAGAGACACTGTGATGGGGCGGAGGGGCAGGCTCTACAGACACTGTGCACGCAGGTTACACTAAATTCACTTAAAAATTATGTCATTGTGCTATAATGTGACTTTGACTATGATATCGTTATGCTATAGGAATTTTCCAGCTCCATTAGAATTTCGTGGGACCACCACATATGCGTTTTGTCATTGACCAAAACATTGTTATGCAGCACATGACTGCACAAGAAACTTTTTTTTTTTAGAAGAGATAAGGCTATAAACTGCTCTTAAATAATAGCAGTGGTTCATCTGGGGGGGGGGCAATAGAAAAAAAATACAGTATACTTTAAAATTGCTAAGAGAGGCCGGGCGCGGTGGCTCACGTCTGTAATCCTAGCACTCTGGGAGGCCGAGGCGGGTGGATTGTTTGAGCTCAGGAGTTCGAAACCAGCCTGAGCAAGAGTGAGACCCCGTCTCTACTAAAAATAGAAAGAAATTAATCGGACAACTAAAAATACATAGAAAAAAATTAGCCGGGCATGGTGGTGCATGCCTGTAGTCCCAGCTACTCGGGAGGCTGAGGCAGAAGGATCGCTTGAGCCCAGGAGTTTGAGGTTGCTGTGAGCTAGGCTGACGCCACGGCACTCTAGCCCAGGCAACAAAGTGAGACTCTGTCTCAAAAAAAAAAAAAAAAAAAAAAAAAAAAATTGCTAAGAGAGATTTTGTGCTCTCACCACACACACGAAAATAACTATGTAAAGTAAAACATATGTTGAAGAGATTTAGCCATTCCACTTTATACACATATGTATCTCAAAACATTATGTTATACACTAAATATATACAATTTTTACTTGTCAATTTAAATATAGAGAAATGCAAATAAAACACCAAAAAGTTCTATTTTATTACTTGTCTGTCACCGCCACCTAGTGGTAACAAGTAGGAACTGCCACGGAACTTCACAGGCTCACACATGGACACAGACAATAAAATACTGGTACCTTCAGGAATGCAGTTGTTATCGCAGACATTGCACCTATATTATAGGCTTAGTAAAATGCAAACGACTCAATGCGCTTTTTAATTCGCCTCCCTATGTGGATGACTGGTATTTCTCTGCATAACGAGAGAAATTATTGTTCAGAGAAGGGGGTTTCAACCAGAGGTGAGTCTGCCCCACCCGGTGGACCTCTGGCAGTGTCTGGCAACATTTCTGGTCTTCGACACTGGGCAAGGGGCTGCCGTTGGCATCTGGTGGGGGAGGCCAGCGATGCTGCTCAACACCTTGCAATGCGCAAGGCCCCACCAGCAAAGAATTACGCAAGCCAGGTGTCAGGGGTGCTGAGGCTGAGTAGCCCCGGTTGGGGGCGATAGTTGAGGGAGAGGGTGCAGGGAACTCACGAGCGCTCGCGCAGGGTCGGGCTCCATCCATATTCAAGCCCAGGTTTGACAGTTCAGGAGCCGGAAGGAGTTGGAGTCTCACTCTAGCAAATCAGATGACGTGTGTGTGAAGGGAGGCGGGTGGAGAGGCCTGAGGATATTCAGAATTTTCCCTAGCGCAGGAAGTGATGACAGCTTGGTTCTGGGTTGTGGCAGAGACGTGGGGAGCAATGGGCAGGTGGATCGATGAACATCAAATGGCAGGACCCAGTCACAGGTGGGATGAGGCACAGAGGCGGGAAAGAGTCTGGGGCGATCACTGGCTCCTGGTCAACGCGGCTCGGTGGCTATGGCGCCACTCGTGGAGATGGGCAGCTCTGGAAGTCAGGCGTGGGGGGGACGATGTCACGAGCTCGGTCTGGGGCAGGCTGAGGCATCTCCCGTGAAACCTCAAGTAACCGATTTGTTACGGGCCGAGTTGTGTCTCCCCGAGTCCATGTGCTGCAGCCCAAACCTCCAGCACCTCAGAATGTGACTGTTTGGGGCCTAAGAGAGATAATGAAGATGAAACGAGGTAATTAGAGTGAGCCCCAATCCCATGTGACTGGCGTCCTTATAAGAAGAGGAGATTAGGACCCAAGACGCAGGTGGAGGCAGGACCCGTGAGGACACAGGGAGAAGACAGCCGTCTCCAAGCCGAAGACAAAGGCCTCAGGGGAGAGCAGCCCTGCCCACAGCTCGGTCTCAGACTTCCAGCCTCCAGAATTGTGAGAAAATAAATTTCTGTTGCCGAAGCCACCCAGTCTGCGTGTTGTGTTATGCAGCAGCCCGAGCAGACTAACGCTGCACACAGCGTCAGTAAGTGAGAGGTGGGACTGCCCCCTGACTCCTAAGCCCCACTCGTGACCACGCTGCCCCCCCCAACACAAGGACTTAGAAGCCAGAAAAACAGGCTCCAGAAAGAAACAAAAGCATCATAACGAACGCAGACATTGTTTATTGAACATCTGTTATGTGCATTATATCATTTGCTCTTTATTAAATCCTTAGGAGACAAAGACGAGGAATGAGTGCCTGGATCACGTACGAGGACGTCGTGCTAAGAAAACAAGACAGTGACAAAAGGACAGAGGCTGCAGGATTCCACTTACATGAGGCACCCGGAGTAGTCAGACTTAGAGACAGGAAGTGGAACGGTGGCTGCCAGGGGCGGGGCGTTATTGTTTAGTGGACACGGAGTTTCGGTTCCACGGGATGAAGAGAATCACAGAGACGTGTGGTGGTCGCGGTCGCGCATTATGAGCGTGTTTAATGCTGCCAAGCTACGCTTGACAATGGTTAAGACGGTACATGTTATGTTATGTGTACTTCACCACAATAAAAAACTGGAGAAAAAAATCTATGCATTAAGAACTTTAAGTCTATATGGACAGTGTTCTTTCTGCACAGCGAATTTCAGCCGCTCTCCCCAACTCAACTGAATTTATAAACCAGGACCCCTTCAATCTACGTCTCGGAGGGCAAGCTCTCACGCTGAAAACGAGGGACATGACACATATTTCAAAACATCTTGTTTTACATGATAAATACATACAATTTTTATTTGTCAATTAAGAAAGTAAACTTTTTTTAAAAAAGAAAAGAGGGATATGAAAGCAGGAACAGGCTGGGGATAAGACGGTATGGTTTGATTTAGCCAGTAGGTTGGCAGAAGGAAAGCCTGTGGTCAAGGCTAGAAACTGAGTTGAATAAAGCTAAAATGAGATGAAATTACACGATGTTCCGTTAGCGGGGATGGTGGGATTTAGTGCAGTCCTTACATTCAAGGAAACCAATTTATGGTAGAAAATAATATGCAAAGAGAAACACAAGTGTAAAAATGCTTAGAAAGAGAGGCAGCCTAGCATGGCAGTGAATACATAGGATCTAGGTTCAAATTTCCTGAGACTAAATCCCAGCTCTGTCCCAGTGAGCTGGGTCTCCACACACTTCACCTTTTATACCTCACTTTCCCATCTGTGAAATGGGATAATAGCAGCACCTTTAACGTAGACTCTTCGTGAGGATGAAAGGAGTTAATATATACAAAGTGCCTAGAAAGGTGGGCAACCATTTTTTGTAAATGCCCCCCAGGAAAGGGCCAGAATAGCAAATATTTGAGGCTTTTTGGGCCACGCTCTCTCTTTCATAACTACTCAATCCTGCTGATGTAGCACAGAAACAGCCATAGACGATACATTGACAGATGGATGTGGCCATGAAACTTTAGTCATGGAAACCGAGATTTGGATTTCACATAATTTTTATGCATCACGAAACACCATTTTTCTTTTGATTTATTTTCAACCATTTGAAAACATAGAAACTGTTGCTGGCTCGAGGGCCCCACATAGGAAAACAAGTGCTGGCCCATATTTGAGTTTTACAAACTCTCGTCTGACGCCGCACCTGGCTCACCGTGGGGGATGTGTCAGGGTTGGATAAACAGAACGGAAATACAGAGGGAACTTCTGTCGGGAGAACCGAGACGCTGTGGGTGCGGTTCCGCCCTAGATCGGGGGGAAGGACCCAAAGCTGTTACCTTTGCACTGGACACCCCAGAAGGCGGAACCTGAGGGCAGGAGACACTTACCCATAGACTCATTTTATCTGGTCAGCGTGGACTTTGGCGAAGAACAAATAATGACCTTCCTCAATATAAAATTCAGAAGATTTCACTTAAAAGAATCCAGGTTCCCGTTTTTCTTGTGACTCAAATTGTCAGCATTCCTATGTGCAACCACAGGTTGGAGCTGGAGAGCGGGGACCCCTTCACAGGGGAGGGGAAGGCCCCCACTTCACCGCAGGCCCCCGCCCTTCCCCGTCTCCCCGCCCTACTGTCTCACTCCACCCGCTCCACGCGTCCACCTGAAGGAGATACTCGAAATGCTCAGCAGCTGGCTGGGCCCTGGCCAGTCCTAACAAGGCCCTGACCAGTTACGTGGGCCCCAGCTGGGAGCTGCGGGTGTAGGCATTTGACTTCCCGCATTTTACTTGATCGTAAGCGTGCCTCAGATTTATAACAATAATTTTAAAAATAGGGACACACCACAGCCACGGCTTAGGGGAGCCCAGGACAGTGCTGGGGAGGAAGCCAGGCTTGTAATCTCCACATTCACGAAAGCTCGGCACTGGCCCTTGACAGGAGGGGGCCCGGGGACCTCGGCTCTGCTTTCCTGAATCCCCAGTGATGGCCCCTACCCAGCAGGAATCAGAAGTGATCGTGGAAAGTGCTCAGGAGGACGGACGGAAGTGTTGAGGGGGCTCCTGGCATGGCGGCTGCAGCCAGCTGGGCGGGTGTTCCCAGGAGGTGACCTTGGGCCAGGCCTGAGCAGCCTCCACACCCACCGCGAGTGTGGACAGTTGCCAAAAGGTGGTGCTTCGAGAACACCCGATGACCCTCTCAGGAGGGGAGAGTGTCCCTCAGGTCCTGAAGGGGAAGGATGCCGGGGCTCCCAGTTCGTCCCAGTCCGTTTTCTTTCAAAGAGGGGAAGCAGACGAGCTTGGAGAAGGAGGCGGCGGGGAGCAAATTCCACTCGTGGCCGGGTGCCGCGGGGCCAGGGCCGGGGCTCCCAAATGTGGGCTTAAACCCGGGCCCAGCCACGCTGGCCCGCGTGCTTCTGCCCGGGTGCCGTATTTTGTTGTTTATTTCCATTCGGCACAACATGGTGATGATAATTAGCAATGTGTCGCGCAGTTGAAAACTGCCAAGAGAGTAGGTTTTAAGTGTTCCAGCCACCAAAAAAATAAGTACGCGAGGTGATGGACGTTAATAGCAGATTGATTTAGTCATTTCACAATGTATGCATATATCGAAGCAGAGTGTGATACTCCAAAAATATATACAATTTTTATATGTCAAGTAATAAGTTAAAATTTTAAAAAAGTTAATTCACTGGGTCCTACTATGCCAAGCAGCACGGATACAGACTTTCTATCCTCCTGGAGTTTACGTTCTAGTGGGCAGGAGGACGATAAAGAAGAGGAAGTGGTAAAATATACGGTATGTTAGTGTAGTTTTGTTTTGTTTTGTTTTTCCGAGACGGAGTCTCACTCCGTTTCCCTGAGTAAAATGCCATGGTGTCAGCCCAGCTCACAGCAACCTCAAACTCCTGGGCTCGGGCGATCCTCCTGCCTCAGCCTCCCGAGTAGCTGGGATCACAGGCATGCGCCACCATGCCCGGCTAAATTTTTTTTTGTATGTATTTTTAGTTGTCCAGCTAATTTCTTTCTATTTATAGTAGAGATGGGGATCTCGCTTTTGCTCAGGCTGGTCTTGAACTCCTGAGCTCAAACGATCCACCCACCTTGGCCTCCCAGAGTGCTAGGATGACAGGTGCAAGCCATGGAAACCCAGCCGTATGTTAGTGTTGAATGCTAAGGACTGTCAAAGCCCCAGCCAAAGACCACCAGGACGACGGCCGTGGTTGCATCTGTTGACTTAGGTTGAAATGAGGAAGGCACAAAACAGGAAACTATAATAACAGGTTCTAAAAACCCTGTTCCAGGATTTGGATTTGCGTTAGGTGATTTTGAGGAGAGTTGAAGGAAGCCAGGCTTTGTTCCGGATCTGACGTCTCTGAGGCTGGTGTTCTGGGAGAAGGTTGCAGGTTGCTGGTGTTTGGCAGAAGCTGGGCTGCGAGTGTTTGCAAAGTGGCTGAGGCTGCTTTTCCCTTTCTCAGGAGAAATGAGTCCAAAGCAGGGAAGGGGATGTTAAAAGTGAAGGTGTGAGAGTTCAGAGGGAGTAGGGAAGGCGTCCCTGCGAAGGGGAGTAGAGTCTTGCAGGACGCAGAGAAGCCAACCACGTTGTCTTCCCGGAAGAGGAACAGGAGCTCGAGGCAGGCCTGGCGTGGCTGCTGGGGCCAGTGTGGCTGGAATAAAATGAAGGAAGACAAGAGAGGTCAGAGTGAAGTAAGAAAGCAGATGAGGGGGCGTGAAGAACGTGTAAGGGCTTTATCGGTCATGAGTGTCAAAATAAAATTAGATCGAATTAAAAATTTTAAAGTTAACCGTGGCGGACATTATGTTGAGTGAAATAAGCCAGCACAGAAAGACAAATGCCCCGTGATCTCACTTGCACGGGAGACCTAACGAAGCGGAACAGGGAGACGGTAGTGACATTACCCCGTTGCCATGGAAATCACATCAGGGAAGGGAAGGAGAGGAGGTGGCCGCATGAGTGGGGACAGCCACAGAGCGGAGCTCAAGGGTCTCTCCCATCCTGGCCGCAGTCCCCTCTCTGAAATGGAGCGAGTGATCGTGCCTTGTTTATAAGTCTGGGAGGTTTCCATGAGCTCCGAGGATCGATGCCAACCTCCTTGCTGTATCGATGCATCGATAACCATGCATGTGGGCGCTCTCAGATTGACGGCTGAGCATATTTTTGTGAAAACATACTTCGATATAGACATAGAATATGTACTGGTTTGCCAGGGCTGCCGTAACAAGGCACCACACTTAGGTGGCTTAAACCACAGAAATTTATTTTCCCATAGTTGTGGAGGCTGGAAGTCCAAGATCGAGGGTCGGTTTCTCCTGAGGCCTCTCTCCTTGGTTTGCCGACGGCCGCCTTCTCCCTAGGTCCTCTGTGCGTGTTCGTGTCCTCATCTCCTCTTCTTGCAAGGCCACCGGTCAGACTGGATGAAGGCTCACCCCGATGACCTCACTTTTGGCTTAATTACCTCTTTGAAGACCCCTTCTCCAAATACAGTCACATCCTGAGGTCCTGAGGTTTAGGACGTCGACATATGACTCTGGGGGAGGGGCACAAGTCAGCCTGTAACAGAGTCAGACAAAAAATAAAGCAAAATGCTTGTTATTTTTTCTGCATATGTTATGGGAATCAGCCCAGCAAATTGACTTCATTGGACACTTTCTGTGTGCCTGATGCCATGATAGGAACCAAAGAAAAGAAGATACTGTATAAGAAAATGAGGTTGCCAGACTGGTGGGTTCCCCTCCCTCACCCCTGCAGCTCCCAGTTCAGGGAGAAGCAGGTTAAGAAGAAAATCTAGGGGTCATAATTTGCAACCCCGATCACTGCTACTCAGGTGTGTGCAGGTATGGAGATGGGCACCTCCACTGCCCCGTCCTCCCTTAATTATGCGATGTCTGTATGCCTGGACTCGGCCTGGACTCGGCCTGGCCTTTGGCTCGGTGTTAATTCCACAGAATTCCGGAGAGCGGAGGGTCCATGTGGGCTCGTTCTCCCCGAGCGCTCAGGCCCACGCAGGAGCAGATTCCTAGCCCTGGTCTTTATCAAACTCTGTCCACCCCATAGTGTCCTCCTCCATTAGAAAACCCATTCAGCCCATTCTCCAAACCCTCTGCCTCCTCCCTGGTCCAACCCACCAGTGCACCCCAGGATGATGTGGGGGCCTCCCAGAAGCCTACCTCAGCCTCCCGCCTTGCCGGCCCCTACAGGTCACCCCACGCCCTCCGGATCAGCCTGCTCCCCGAAGCCCCCAAGCCCACCGTCCACAGGTCCTGGTGCCTCTACCTTCCACATCTACTGCCTGCAGCTCTCTCCAAATTGTCCTTTCTCTTTGTTCATTAAAAAAAGAAAAGTCAAAAAGATACAGAAGCCAGCGTGAAGGGGTTCCCACTATCAAAACCGGGACAGTTCCGGGGAAAAATAAATTCCGTAACAAACTGTAGCCCATAAACTAAAGTTAGAATCCATAAAATCAGCGCCGAGTGAACGAATGTGGGAGAAAAGAGAGCACGGCCTCGCGGGAGAATTGCAGGATCAGACACAGGACGGGGGATCAGAAACTCACCGTTTGGCAACCATCGTAGGGTTAGCTACTTCGAGCAAGAATCACCAAAGGGTACCAGACTTCACGGGCTGACATCGCCGTGATGGGGACAGAGTGACGTCAGGAGCCCGTGCTAGGATGCGCTGAGAGACAAACACAGCCGCTCGTGCGCCACAATGCAAGTCTGAAACTAAGAACCAGGAGACGTCAGACAAACCCGGACTGAGAGACGCTCTGCAGAAGCTCTGCTCCGCATTCCTCAAAAACGTCCGTGTCATGAAAGTTAACGCACTAACTGCCACACTAGAAAAATTTTTTTTCCCCTGGGGACACAGCGTTTTATTAAAACAAAACGATCCTTTCTAATTTGTTATTTTTTATTGTTTTCTGAGCGTGAGGTATATGCAATGCAATCCATGTTTTTAGAATTAAATTGTCAATATTAGTTGTAACAATAAGAACATCAACGAGTAAGATTTTTCAGGAACCAACTGCAGGATTTTGCTTCACGGACGGGGGTGGGTGAGAAGGTCAGACAACAGTTAGACGAAGTGGTCGCCTTGGTGTGTGTGCGTGCGTGTGCGTGCGTGTGCGTGCGCGTGCGTGTGCGCGCGTGCGTGCGTGTGCGTGTGTGTGTGTGCGTGTGCGTGTGTGTGTGCGTGCGTGTGCGTGCGTGTGCGTGTGTGTGCGTGTGGCGGGGCCTGCCGTTCATTCATGTAGTGAATAGTCCGTGCTGAAGAACTTCTGGAAAAGTGCACTGGGCATCGTGTGTGTTTGTTTAGAGCAGCCACTGTATGTTTTCCATTTTAAGACGCTCTCATTTTTTCCTCATTTTCCCCGTTTTTTCACTTATTATACCATCTCAGGAATTGGGCTGCCTCTCGCCACCAGTGGCAGGTCATAGTTTAACCGACCGCACTTCATTGTTCTTCGTGGTGTTTAAAATAAGGTGCCTCCGCTACGGGCAGCACCGTCCACTCGATGAGACGCAGGGCTCCACTCGCAGGCAGGAAGCTCGAGATTCTGAAGGCACCAGGACCCGCCACCCTGCCTGGGGTGGGCAGTGCTGGCCGCAGGGAGCCCCGCCCCAGAAACACCCGCAGGTTCCACCGTCCCTCCCTCCAGGCAGGGGCAGCCGGTGTCTGACTGTCGTGGCCCAAAACCCCGGCCTCATGGTGAGGCATCTGTGAGGGATTCGTGGTCTAGATCTCCTCAAGACCCAGCCTGTATAATTTCACAAATATATATATATAAGCACATATATACACACATATATACGATATGTTCCGTTTTCCCTTTTCTACAGTGATAACAACTTTTCCAGTTGTTATAAACCTTGCTTTCCTTAACCGTGTATTTTGCTCCTTCAGTTCCTAAAGAACATCCTCAGAGTTGTACACAGCTGCATGGCATTCCGTTGAATGCATTTATTTATCAAAGCTTATTTGGCCAGGCCCCTCTTGAAAGATATTGAGTTCTTTTTCCCTTAAACATTTGCTATTTCAGAATATGGTATGAAAAAACACAAAGCCGGTGAGATTTTGAGTCTGCGTATGACCAGCCAGCGGGATGCCCAGGCTGGTACTCACTCCCCTATACTCTTCACGTTTCAAAATGCCTACCTGCGTGGGCTTTTGCCATCCTCTCTGAATTTTTCAGCCTGTGTCCATTCTGCTTGGGACGACGACATAAACCTTCTCTGAGCATAAACACTTTAAGTTTATTCTGCGCAGATTCTCCCCTCTGAACTGCCACCATCTACTGAGGAGGATGGTATTTTAGAGCCGGAATGGCCATGCTTTTGGAAAAGTAATTTGTGAAAAGGCCCATAAGCATTAGAAGAAAACACTGACAGTTTATACAGTTTTATGGGAAAGAAAAAAAAACAAACATTTGCTCGAGCAGATGTTCCATGCTTCACGTCCCATAGACCATCTGCTTCTTTTCTGGAAACACACAATTGTGGAGAATCTCTCCAGTCATCAAAAGCTCTGTGGAGAAGCACCTGTCCTGAGATTTTTGAGTGGGGCTGAACAATGGCGGTGTCAGGATGCGCCGCCCCAAACAGCCTCCCCCTGCCACTCCCCACCCCCACCTATCCTGCAAGTAATGCCCTTCGGGTCCAGGGTCATGGCTGCATTTGGGCTTCACCTGTTTCCTTGCAGTTCCTCCAGGTGGTTGGCGCTCCTGGGTGCTAGGAAACAGGGGCCCCACGTCTTTTGAAACAAGAATAAGCAGCCCCTCGCATTTGTGTTTCTCTGAGAGAGAGATACTTGATGCTTTTGCAGACAGGTCTCATCCCTTGTAGCAGGAGGGTTTGGAAATTATATTTGCGAGCTTAATATTGTTCCTGCACGTAATACTCCCCCATCAACGTGTGTCGAAGGAAGAACAGCGCCGGCTGAACGTGGGATAGACAAGTGGGGAAGCCACTAGCACCTGTGGCAGCTGCTCCACGAAGGACCTGGGATACTTTTTCATGGGCTTTGTATTTTTTCTTTTTTGAGCAGCTTGGGTGGCCCATTTTATCTTTTGCTCTTCTGAAAAAACCCATATCTGAGGGGACCCTGAATGAGCACTAAAGGCTTGAGTGAGCCGGCAAGGTGGGGCGGGGCAGGGATTGCAGGTTCTACCCTCTCCCCCACCCCAGTCATCCTCAGCCCGGACTGTTCTGAGATCAGCCACTCCTCCCTCCCCTCAGGGTACTCAAGGGAAG
>NW_012150008.1:899326-900967 GCF_000956105.1 Propithecus coquereli | reverse complement strand
AAACAATCCGCCCGCCTCGGCCTCCCAGAGAGCTAGGATTACAGGCGTGAGCCACCGCTCCCGGCCCCGAAATCCTTTTTATAAATTCCCTTATGTCGGTCCCGGCCCTGCTCGGTGCGCGCGAGTTCCCGGGAGCAGAGCGCGTCCCTCCCCCGCGCCTTTTGGGCACAGCGCGCGCGGCCCGGTGCAGACGGCGGGCGGAACGAATGAATGAGAGCATTCGTGCTGCCCGCTATGCGGCAACTCCGCGGGAGCGGGTGGAACGAAGCGCATCCGCTGGATTATTCTGGCCTCCAAGGGAGGTGGCAGTTGCAGTCCTGGCCCGTAAACGCTCCTGCAGGACAAGGAGGGTGCGCCGGGGGTGGGCGTCCCGGTGCTGCGGGCGCGGCCCCCGGGCTCCCCATGTGGCCCAGCGGGAGTCGCAGCCGGGATCTGTCGGGCTCACGTCTGAGCCGGAGGAGGCGACGCTGGTTCAGGAGCAACCGGGCCGGCTCTGCGGACCGAGGGCTGGGAGCCGCTACGGCGGAGGGAGGAAGCTTAGCGCCCGCGCTGGGATCGCGGCGCGCAGAGGGGGTATTGGCGGGGCCGTGCATTGCATGTCTCATTAGCACGTCAGATCTCCACCCCGGCATGATTTCTAGCACTAAAGTGAGGGACAAGCTCGACGAGTGGGGAGCTTTGGGCTTCGTCCTGGCGGTAACCAGTTTGTGCTGCTTTGGGGCCTGTGGAGGGAGGCAGAGCTGCCCCTACCATTGTCAGGTCAGGGGCCAGAGTCCGCCTTCCTGTCTCAGCCGAGGGTCAGCCCAGGGGGCCGGGCTCACCCCTCTCCCACCAGCCTGTGGCCTGAATTCGAGTCTGGGCTGGGCCGCCCACCGGCTGTGCATGGAGGGGGCGAGGGCGGTTGCCTGCCCATCCCATGCCTCAGTTTCCTCATCTGCAAGGTGGGACGGTGTTGTGTCCACCGGGGAGGGTCGCTGCAAAGGCTGGGAGGGGAATGCAGGTGAGAGCAGGGCTCAGGGCGGGCAGGTAAGGGGTGCCCAGCAGGAGTCACGTGGCCTTAGATTTCGCGTGTTTTTTCATTTCGTAAATATACATTTTTCATATCCATGTGTGTATACATATATGTTTTTCAGTGGTTCTCTACAGAAACCAGTGTGCCCCCAGGGGACATTTGGCAATGTCTGCAGACGTTTTCGGCTGTCACGATGGGGACAGGAGACGTTGCTGCTGGCATTAGTGGCAGAGGCCAGGGATGGCGTCCGATACTCGCAGACGCGTGGACAGCCCCAGCTGCGAAAGTTTATCCCGCCCCAATGTCCACGGTGCCAAGTTTGAGAAACTCTGGTGCACGTGCATGCACAATTGCAATAGTCCAGGCCGGAGAGAAATAAATACAATACAAGCCACATATGCCATCTGAAGTTTCCTGGTATCCACATGAAGAAAGGAAAAAAGAAACTGGTGAAATTGATTTTCAGGCTGGCTCTGATTTAACCCAAAGGATTCAAAATGTCATCATGCAATCAACACGTAATCAGTATAAAATATCGTTAATGAGATATTGTACAGGTTTTTTTTTTTTTTGAGACAGAGTCTCACTGTGTTGCCCGGGCTAGAGTGCCGTGGCGTCAGCCTAGCTCA
>NW_012150008.1:896895-899276 GCF_000956105.1 Propithecus coquereli | reverse complement strand
CACTCTAGCCCGGGCAACAAAGCGAGACTCTGTCTCAAAAAAAAAAAAAAAAAAAAGACATTACGACAAATTTTGTTACAGATCTAATTGGCTTTTACTGACTATTCATGAATTGAGGCGGCCTCCATTCAGCAAAATAGAATGAAAGCGCCCCATAGGCAACGCCAGAATGGTGGGTTCTATGAGGTGGGGAGGAGAAAACAGAACAGAAACAAACCTGGCGGGTCCACATTGGGTTACTTCTGGTTACTGGTCTGTGAGGGTTGAAGCAGAGGGAACTTCCTCACAGCCCTGGTAGACCAATATCTCCTGCTTTCCGGAAAAACTGGTCTGTTTTGGGATCTATGTGCTTCCTTCAAATGTCATTTGGATGAGGTGTTTTCTCGCAAGAATGAATCTGTTTTGCTTTGGCCTGGTCTGTTGGGGCTGGTGCAGGGCCACTTTGGAAAATATCTCTAGAATTTTCTTAAAATAGCTGACCCTCTCCGTCTGGCCTCCAGGTTCTCGGGGCCGCGGGGTAACATCTCCTATGAAAGGGCAGCTGTCACCTCAAGCGTGACAGTAGTTGGACACTGATTTGGAGTCTGGGCCTTGGGAGCCGCTAGGGAGTGGTGGGGAGTGCGGCGCAGACCGGGTGTACCAGACCCCGCTTTGCTGGACGTTCTGCTTCTTCAAGAGAAGCCGGAACTCCACATTGCGTGGGTTTCAACCGTGCTTGAACTTCCACACATCACTGGTGGGCAACGCTTATGGTGGGCAATTTGGCAATATCATTGCAAAATGTGGACGCCTGCACTTTTTACTGAGTGATCCCACTTCCAGGAATATATTGCAGGGCTGGATTTATACGCGTGTGAAATAGCGTGCACAGGTGGAAATTCCCTGCAGCCGCATTTGGTGTAGCATGAAAAGATGGGACACACGTTGAGGAAGTTGTGGGACGTCCATGCAACCGGGCACTCCGGTTGTACATGAAAAACGAGGCGCCCCTTAGGTGCTGGTGCGGAATGACCTCCCAGACTTTATTTTGTTTAATGTGCACATCGATCTTACTACAAACGGCTCAGGGCGCTTTACAGATACTAACTCGTTTAATCCTCAGGACAATTTGCGTCTCAGAGCTGAGGAGAGTGAGGCACCGAGGGGTTAAGTAAATGGCCCCGAGCCCGCCCCACCGTTAACGATAGAGAAGCGGAGGCCGGGACTCAAATTTAGAGACGTGGGTTCCATCCACATTTTTAACTACCCTGCTATGTGGTCTTCACGTTAAGCGAAAGTAGAAAGTTGCAGGAAGTGGGTGCCAAGTTTACTACTGTTTTCTTGGGGAGGCAGCCGCTGACGCTGCGATGTGCTGAGAATTAGTCACTAAATGTCAACAGATGGGTGGTGCCGGGTGGCTTGGGACAAGAAGGTTGAATTTTCATTATACAGCATTTCCCACCGAATTGTTGCATTCACAGAGTTAACACACAATTTTAACTGTGCGCGTGTATTACCATTTAAAAATGAAGAGAATTAAATTCAAAACGATATGCGTTGGTTTGTCTTCCCAGAACCGCCCGAGGCCTGCATCTGTCTACACCCACGTCTTTGTGTGGCCGCCGCATCTGAGACGCAAATGCCGTTTTGGGGAGACTGTGGGTTTTCTCCTCATCCGCGCTAAACCCCTGGAACAACACCCGCAGCTTAGAGCAGACGCAGAATTAATGCATTCCCAGGACTGTCTCTGTTAATCGTTTATATCAATCGAATTGATATTTGTGGGATACGCGAGTGGTCTAAGGAATGCGTGGACGAACACACTGAGCACAGGGGCCGTTTACGTCACTGGTCCTTTCGGGTGATTTGGGATTCCTTCCTCCCGGAGGCTGCGGAGACCCGCACAGACCCCACCGCCCCGCCCGGCCCCTCCTTCTGCAGAGGCCGGGTCTGAAGATGCCTGTTAACGGCTCAAGGTCGCGAGCGGACTGCGGACGGGCCCCGGCCCTCCCCACCCCGCCTGCTACCTGGGAGGTCCGACCGCTCCAACGAGAGCTCCGCGAGCAATATCTGTTGCCGTGGAAACCACGACAGGCAGGGAGGGGCGGGGCCGGCGGCCGCGGTGCGAGCCCGGGATGTTCCAGGCTCAGGACTTGGGCTGCGGATGCGCGGGTTCGAAATCCAGCCCGGGCCCAGCCGGGGCTCCGCAGAGGAGCGGGAGGCGGAGGGGCCGTGGCAGGGCCGGGCCCAGCCAGGGCTTCTCCAGGGCGCCCAAGGCCCGGGGTCGCCTGCAGCGCTCAGCAAACAGGAGGATCCATGGGCGACACCCAAGAAAGGAAAACGTTTCTGGAGCCTTCCACACCTGTCCTCGCCCCAGTCGTTTCCCCGTCTTGTTTTCTCCG
>NW_012150008.1:876506-896481 GCF_000956105.1 Propithecus coquereli | reverse complement strand
TCTCGCTCTTGCTCAGGCTGGTGTCGAACTCCTGACCTCAAATAATCCACCCGCCTTGGCCTCCCAGAGAGCTAGGATTACAGGCGTGAGCCACCGCGCCCGGCCTGGTTTTTTTTTTTTTAGAGCAAAGTCTTCAAGATCCAGGGTGCGATTTGCCCTCAGAGCACGTCTCGGTCCCCACGGCCGCAGCGGGAGCCAGCGGACCTCGCAGGGCGGGACGGTCATTTCTTTCTCGGGCAGAGCCTGAGAAAGAAAAGGGCTGTGGCGTTAGGCCGGGTGCCTTTGGCGGGGAGGGAGAAGGGAGCAGAGAGGAGGGAGGTGGGGATGGGCTCCTCTTCCCTGTGTCTCGTCTCGTGGGGAGGTGGAAGCAGGTTCCCTTGCTCCACAACGTGGGTGCAAACCTCTTTCCCCTGTGCCCGCCTGTCCACCCTCCTGACCCGGGAGTGTACGTGTCTGCCTGGTCGCCCCTCGGCCTCCAGCCAGCCCAGCACCCGCGGGTGCCACCTTGCTTGGACACAGTGTGCCCTCAGCCCCGTTCCACTCGCCCGTGGCCGGGGGCTCCTGCTGTCCCCGGGGTGCAATCCACGCCGCTGGCCGTGGCCTGAAATACTTGTGCAGATCTGGACTTTGCCAAACCCCGCAGCCCCCTCTCACCGCTGCCCGGCCCACCGCCTCGGCTCGGGGCTGTCACAGGCCAAGCCGGGTCTCTAGAAAGTTCGTATGTTGAACTCCTCACCCGCAGCAGCTCTTGCTGTGACCGTGTTTGGAAACAGGCCTCTCGGCAGGGAGCGAAGGTGGAGGGAGGTCACTGGGACGGGCTCTCCTCCCAGGTGAGTGGGTCCTCGTGGGGAGAGGTGACAAGGACAGAGAAACGCAGAGGGATGACCCGTGAGGACACGGAGAAGGTGGCGTCTGCAAGCCAAGGACAGAGGCCTCCGGGGAGCCAGCCCTGCCCACGCCCCGGTCTCAGACATCCAGCCTCCAGGACGCAGAAAAACACATTTCTATCGTCTGAGCCAGTGGTCCCCAGCCTTTTTGGCACCAGGGACCGGTTTCATGGAAGACAATTTTTCGGAGGACAGGGTTGGGGGGACGGATGGTTTGGGGGTGACTCAAACATTTATTGGGCGGTCAAACCGCTCTGCTAGTGACAACCTGTGTCTGCGGCCGCTCCCCGGCCGGCGTCACCGCTCAGTTCCCCCGGTGCATCAGGCCTTAGACCCTCACGAGGAGCCGCAGCCTGGACCCTCCCGGTTCACAGCCGGGTTCCAGCTCCTGTGAGAACCTCACGCCGCCGCTGCCCCCCAGGACGCGGGCTCGCGTGGCGCTGGGAGCCGTGGGGAGGCCGTGAACGCAGGCGACGCTTCGCTCACCCGCCTCCTGCTGCGCCGCCTGGTTCCTAACAGGCCACCGCCTGGTGCCGGTCCACGCCCGGGGCTGGGGGACTGCAGGCCTAAGCCACCCGGTGTGTGGTGCTTCTCTGTGACAGCCCTAGAAAACTGATACACCCGCCCCCGGGCTCATTTCTGTTTTCTGAACACGCCGAGCTCTGTCTCTGACATCCCTTCCCCGCCGCCTGTGTCTGCCTTATCCTCGCCTGCTCCTCAAAGCCGAGCTCATGAACAATAACGATAATAATAGCAGCTGCCCGTGTTGACAGTTTTACAAGGATCATCTCATTTGACCTTCACAACAGCTCTATGTGGTTAGTGCCATCGACCTGCCTTTGTTCCAGATGGGGAAACCGAGGCACAAGGTAGCTAAATAGCTTGTTATTTGAGGTCCAGTGGCCGGGATGGAGCAGAACCAGGATTAAACACAGCGAGGCTGATCCTTGAGCCTCAGTCACTCGACCACTGGGCTCTTCTGAGGCAGCGCGGTGACGGTGCGTCTTCCTCGCTGGGGTCGGGCCCTTTCTCTGTGGTGGCCCAGCCTGACGTTCTCGCCCTGGCCGGGAGTTTGGCCATCCCTGTCCTGTGGGGGTGGATTTCGAGCCATGCAGTATCAGTTCGACCTCTAGGGGGGCTGGAGACCAAGGCTGGTGGTGCAGGTGGGCAGCTGTGTCTACACGGCCTGCCGCCAATAAAAACTCTGCACACCAAGGCTCAGGGGAGCTTCCCAGGCTGGCGACACTCCATGGTGTTGTCGCGCGTCATTGCCGGGAGAAATGGGCACTGTCCACGTGACTGCAGTGGGAGGGGACACCTGGAATCTCACACCTGGTCTCTCCTGCCCCTGCCCCAGGCGGCTCTCCCAATGGCTGGTTTTAATCTGTCTCCTTTCACGGCAGTAAAACCATAACCACAAGCAAACGGCTTTTCTGAGCTCCGTGAGTCCTTCCAGTGAGTTAGTGGCCTGGGAGTGGCTTTGAGGTCCCCCAAACATTCAGCTGGTGTCAGAAGTGAAGGTGCTTCCAATCACATATATGCCCCTTGTGAGGGATAAATGCGACACCTCCAAAACAAAACAATTCTGGTAGCTCTGCCCAGAGCAATCGTCATCCGCAAATTCCCATCTGCGGAGTATTATCCTGTGCATGGTCTGAAGCCATGAAAGATTTGTGGGTTTTTTTAAAAAAAATACGTGGCAGGGGAGAATAAAAGAAAGTAGAATATGATTATACATCTATTTTTTAATTTATATTTTCCAAAATTTTATTTTTTTTAATTTAGAAACTGGGTCTTGCTATGCTGCCCAGGCTGGACTCCTGGGCTAAAGTGATCCTCCCACCTCAGCCTTCTGAGTAGCTGGGACTGCAGGCACCTGTCACCAGGTCTGGCTTATTTTCTTCCTTATCTGCTTCCTCTGACTTCTAAGTGGAGAGCTGAGGATAGGAGAGCTGTAGTGCAAGAAGGGAAACCAGGCGAGTGGCTACTGCAATGGTCCAGGCAGGAGGCAATAGTGGTTTGGACTAGGGGTGGTGGGAGGTGGGAAAAAGTCTAAGGAGGAATAGAAAAGAGGGGACAGGAGGGAGGAACTTTCTGAGCAGGAAGTAAAAGTTAAGATTTTTAAGTGAGGACCGGTAGCAGTGGAGACACCTGCTGGTCCTCGGTCTGGCTTTCTGCTGAGTGAAGTGGCCCGGCCGGCTCCCCTGGAATTCTGTGCTGCTGTCCCACTAAGGAAGGGACAGTTTTCTTGGATTCAGAACCACACAGGCAGTATTCTGAAGTCACCATTGTTGAGCTACTAAAACGTATAAAAGGTAGTCTTTGATCTTCAAAGTGTGTCTCTAGGTCCTAGTTCTCACCAGCTCTTCTCTAATTTTCAAGCAGTGACTATTTCTTCTATTTTTTTTTTTTCCTTTCTGATAGGAGGTCTTGCTGCTGCCCAGGCTGGAGTGCAGTGTTGCAATCGTAGCTCACTGCAGCCTTCAACTCCTGGGCTCAAGGGATCCTCCTGCCTCAGCCTCCCGAGTAGCTGGGATCACAGGTTGGGCTAAAAATTAGCCCAGCTAATTTTTTAATTTTTTGTAGAGATGGGGTCTCGCTATGTTGCCCAGGCTGGTCTTGAACTCCTAGCCTTAAGCCATCCTCCCACCTCAGCCTCCCAAAATGCTGGGATTACAGGTGTGAGGCGCCACACCCAGCCAATGACAGTGTTTTCTAACATGTTGCTTTGTATTTTGGGTAGTCAACACAGTAAGTTCTCAGTAAATCCCAGCTATTCCTGCTGCTGTAGTTGCCTCTCACTTCACTACTCTTATTGCACAGTTTGGAGCATGCAGTGCGTGGTACGCTTCGCAATTCCGTGCCGCACATCACACTCGCTGCATTACTCGTTCATTAGTCTGTGCCTTCCCTGAGACTGTGAGTGTCTCAGGGGCAAGAACTATGTCCTGATTTCCCTGAGTTCCAAATGCCCAGCACAGCTCCCAGCAAAGAGTTAATGCTCAGCAAATGCTTGTGGGACCAGATCGTAGCATATCTAACGCGTTAACGTAATTCCCAAGCAACGGGAAGAATTTTGCTAGCATATCTATGGCTTTAGTTATGTGGATAAAAACGCTGAAAGCAACTGCTCTTCTCCCTGCAGTATCCAGAGGCGACCTTCCCAGGGCAGGCTCTGCTTGGCTTCAAAAGTCAGCTCTGTGCAGGAGTCTTTATCATTGAGAAATAGACGCTGAAATATTTATGGACGCCATGGGATCGTGTCTGGGGTTTGCTCTAAGAAGGATGCCGGGGGTGTGATGTGGGTACAGACATCGCAGGTTGGGGCGCGAGTGGGCGGTTGTTGAAGCAATGAAGACAAGGGTGCTCCGTGCTGTTTGCCTGCCTCTGTCTATCCTCAGCCTTTCCAGGGACAGTGCTTCCCTCCCGGCACTTCTCACGCTCAAAGCCAGAGTAATCTTTCCAAACCGCAGACGTGCCCATGTCATTCTCCTGTTTCAAATCCTCACTGCCCTGTGGGAAAAAAATCAGAAAGAGGAAAATGTTGCTGAATTCCCACCACACCCAGGGCCGCGAATGCTTATCAGCTTCCCGGGAAGAAAATGAAATACTGATGGAGGCCGTGATTACGTCTTCGGTTCCTGCAGCTGTACGTCCCTCCTCGGGGAGCAGCGTCCGCAGATATTTCCCTTCTGCACGCAGTTTTCCGCAAAGCAATTACAAGCGATGAATATGTAATAACATCCCGGGGATCATCAGCCCGGGTTCCGAGCAGACTGCCGAAAGGAAGCTTCGCGCAGCGCTTCTCAAGCCAGCAGCTGTTTGTCGTGCACGCAGCCCGCGCATAATTGGTATTTCGCATTCCATCCTGCTGGGGACGTGCACAGTTGTCTGCACTGAGATTCTCTGGGGACTCAGCAAACAAAAATGTTCTCCATCTCCTGGAGCAAACAAGCTCTGCAGTGCAAACCGTGAAGGCCGCGTTTCCCGGGGGTGGACATACTGCAACCATTTGTCATGGGGTCCGCTTTCCTTACAGCTAATCCCCCTCAGCAGCTGGGCTGGCCCTGCGGCCGGTCGAACTGCTTCTGGCCGGCCCTCGGCCCTGCACGGAGGGCGACCGGGAACGGGGCTGGCCGCCTTGATCCGCGGCAGCTGCTGCGAGCCGTGGGCCATGGTGCTGCTGCCGGTAACCCGTGAGCTACGTGGAATTCGTCACACTCGAAACCAGCAGCCGATACCCCATCGTTGCATTCGGACCGGCGCTCCCATGTGACGGAAGGGCGGGAGGGTGGTTGGAGACGTCCCCGGTCACCCTCAGCTTGCCCCACAGCACATGGATCCGCCCACCACAGCGGTCCCTCCACGCACACACTGAGTTCCCCCAAACCAGGCACGTGGCTCGGCTCTCTGTGGTCAGAGAGCCCTAGACCCACGCAAAGCTTCTAGGAGTCCTTTCAGAAGAACAGAATATATTTTAACAACACACGACAGCAGCAGCAAAAACCAAAAGTCCAAAGACGCCGGGATCGAGAATGCCTGGTGGTCCCTCTCCAGCACTTTGTCTCTGTCCCCTCCGCCTCCACGCCCCTCTGTCCTGGCCGTCTGTGCTACCAGGGCCGTGACGTGCCGTCGGCCACTGTTCCGTACACGCACTTTAAACATCGAACTATCGCTGTCACGGGTGTCCATGGAAAGCGGATTGTCACCTACCTTACGTGGAAGACAAGAGCGAAAGGAAGAGCAATGAAAACAAAACACCGTGTGTGCGTGTGGCTAAGCCAGGGGTTCCCAGACAGGGCGACTTTGCCCACAGGGACATCTGGTGTCACACATGGAGGAAGAGGCACTCGCCGCTGGCATCGGGCAGGCAGGGACCTGCCGCGGGCGCCCGCGCTGGGCCAGGCCTCCTCGTGGCCGGTGGGCTCAGGCCCCGCATGGCGAGCACAGCTGCAGGGCTCTCGGGCCTCTGACGTCACGTAGCGTCGCTGCCGCCACGTTCTATTGGCCAAAACAAGTCGCAGAGCTGGGCCAGAGTCTGGAAACATGGGGGACGGACACCACCTCCTGAGCAGCAGGGAATCTGGGGCAGGCTTAATCCACAACATTCGATCAACAAACATCAGTGCGTGTGCCGCGTCAGGCACCAGGAAGAGGAGCGAAGCAGGGCGAGAGGTGGGACGGGATGGAGGGAGGGCTCCCCGAGGAGGGAGCATTTGAGCAGAATGTCCTGAGCGGGGTTGAGGGGACTCGAGGGGAGGCTGTGTCCCCCAGGGGCACGCCTGAGCACGCCTGTTCACAGCGACAGCCGTGTGTCCGGCACCAACCGCCACCCTGCAAGGACGAGAGGGCTGGAGGCAGGAGAAGGGAGAGAGCCAGGAGCCGGTCCCCTAAGATCACGCTGTAGGCCAGCGACAGCACTTGCTTCTTACTCCGATTGCTGTGTGGGGGTCACCGAGACAGGCGGTGTATCGGCTGCCTGCCGCTGCGTGACAAGCCACCTCGGAGCTTGGCGGCGGGACCGCAATCCGCGTGCAGCACCGCAGTGTCTGTGGGTCAGGGATTTAGAAGCGGCTCAGCTGGCTCTGGCTCAGGATCTCTCTAAGGCTGTGGTTAAGACATTGGCCAGCGCTACGGCCGTCTAAAAGCCTGACCAGATCTAAAATCCACTCCCGATTGGCCCACATGCCTGGCTGGTGAGCAGGCACGGGCCGTTGGCAGAGGCCTCAGTTCCTCCCCACGTGGCTTGAATGTCCTCTCGACGTGGCCACCGGCTTCCCCAGAGCGGGGGACCCAAGAGAGAGTGAGGCGGAAGCGTAGGGTCTTTTACCGCCTTCTCCGGAAGCCACGCTCAGTCATTGCTGCCACCTCTGCTGGGTGGCACAGCCCTGTCCAATGCGGGGAGAGACTGTGTCACAGGAAAGTATCTTGGGGACCCGGTTGTTGCACCCCACCTCGCTGTTGGGTCCAGGACACCTTCTGTGGCCAGCCCAATATGGCGCAGGGAATTTCTCCTGGAACCAGAGAAGGATAAGAATTTGAGCAAAAACAGCATTTGTTTTCTCAGAGGACGATTTCCACGATTCTCATCTGTTGGTTGCCAATTTAAAAAAAAGTCTACTCCCAGATTTCACTTTTGTCGTTTCCATGATTTCATTTCGCAAGTATGTGTTGTTTTCTCTTCTGGCAGCAGGGTAGTGAGAGAAGGAAGGGCGGGGGAAACGTCCAGGGGCACAGAATGAGGATGGGCAGGGGCCAGGTCTGAGCTTGGGGGCGCGGGCAGGCTGCCTGACGTCGTGGGGCTGAGATTCTCCTGGAAGAATGAGACGGTTAATGAGTCACTTAACAAACCAAAGACACGATTTCAGAGAGTAACGTGATCTATGGAGAATTTGAAATGAAGGAATGTGATCTCTTAGTCCTCTGAGATGTTGCTGGAGCTGAGGCTGAGTGAGGAGAAGCGGAACGTCTGGGGAGAGAAACTTCCTGGCTGAGGGGACACCCTGCAGGTGCAAAAGCCCTGGGGCGGGTGCAAACCAGGCCACCTGGAGACCCTGGAACAGCCAGGTTCCAGGACATTGTCCGGAGCTGGTTCTCAGAACTTGAATGACTGTGTATTCTGATAAGTCGGCCGTGGGGGCCGGGGTGCTCTGCTCTCCCCTCCACTGATGGGATGGCCTGGGGTCCCATTTTCTGGCTCTCCCAGTTATGAGCTGTGCACTCTTGAGCAAGTCACTTAACCTCTCTGTGCTTTGGTTTCCTTGCCCGTAAAATCAGGATATTAATGGTGCCAATTTCACAGATCACTGAGAGAATTAAATGGGAAAGTGAATGGAAGTCACTAAGCCTCGTGTGGGAAAACGTAGTACAGCTCAAGCGTATTTTTCTGATTAGCCATTAATCATTCTTATCCTTCTGGGAAGAATGAGATGGGCTGGCATGGCGTCGGGGGTCCAGGAGAGGCCACAGCTGCTGTCTGGGGGCTCAGTTCAGGCCGTGTGGGAGAAGTTACAGTCGATCTATGCTTCTTGGATATTTGTCGACATTATTTACGAATACTTATGCTAATATATAAATAGCATATACTGACCATGTTCTGTATCAATATTCTTTTAATGTTTCTTTTAAATTTTGTTATTTTTAATTATTATGGGTACATAATAGTTGTATGTCCTTATAGGCTGCACGTGGTGTTTTTCTTTTTTTTTTGAGACGGAGTCTCACTGTGTTTCCCGGGCTAGAGTGCCATGGCGTTGTCCTAGCTCACAGCAACCTCACTCCTGGGCTCAAGCGATCCTCCTGCCTCAGCCTCCCGAGTAGCTGGGACTACAGGCATGCGCCACCATGCCCGGCTAATTTTTTCTATATATTTTTAGTTATCCAGCTAATTTCTTTCTATCTTTAGTAGAGACGGGGTCTCACTCTTGCTCAGGCTGGTCTCGAACTCCTGAGCTGAAACGATCCTCCCGCCTCGGCCTCCCAGAGAGCTAGGATTACAGGCGTGAGCCACCGCGCCCGGCCTACATGTGGTGTTTTGATACAGATGTACCATGTGCAATAATCAAATCAGGGTAATTGGGTACCCATTGCCTCAATCGTTTATTGTTTCTTTGTGTTGGGAACATTCCAGTTCCACTCTGTAGTTGCTTTCAAGTAGACCCAGACTTATCGTTGACTGTACTCACTTTGCTGCGCTATCGGATAGTGTGCGTTCCATCTGACTAGCTCACTACTATATTTTTGCACCCACTGACCATCTCCACTTCACCCTCTCTCCCCACATCCCTTCCTACCTCTGGTAACCGTCATTCTACTCTCTGTGTCCATGAGATCGACTGTTTTTAATATTTAGCTCCCACATACGAGTGAGAACATGTGAGGTTTATCTTTCTGTGCTTGGCTTATTTTACTTAAGATAACAATGTTCTCCAGTTCCATCCATGTTGTTGCAAATGGTGGGATTTTGTTCTTTTTTGTGGCCGTATAATATTCCACCGTGGGCCCGGTGCAATGGCTCACATCTGTAATCCTAGCAGTCTGGGAGGCCGAGTGAGGCGGGAGGATTGCCTAAGCTCAGGAGTTTGAGACCAGCCTGCACAAGCGCGAGATCCCATCTCTACTAAAAAATAGAAAAATGAGCCAGGCATGGTGGTGCACGCCTGTAGTCCCAGTTACTCGGGAGGCCGAGGCGGGAGGATTGCTTGAGCCCAGGAGTTTGAGGTGGCTGTGAGCTAGGCTGACGCCACGGCACTCCAGCCTGGGTGACACAGCGAGACTCTGTTTCAAAAAAAAAATCCATTGTGCGTATGTGCCATAGTTTCTTCATCCATTCACCCATCGATGGGCGCTTAGGTGCGTTCCGTATTTTGGCCGCTGTGAACGGTGCTGCAGTAAACACGGGAGCGCGGACACCCCTTCGACAGCTGGTTTCAATCCTCGGATACACACCCAGAGGTGGGACTGCCGGGTCACACAGCAGTTCCACTTTCAGCGTTTTGAGGAGCCTCCACACTGCTCTCCATCCTGGTCACACTCATTTACACGCCAGCAACGGGTACGAGGGCTCCCTTTCTCCAGACCTCACCAGCACTCGTCACTGGCTGGCATTTCGGTAAAAGCCTCATTAATGTCTCTTTATTATCCTGCATGCACAGTCATTCACTGCTGAACAAGAGACGCGGCCTGATAAATGCATCGTTCGGTGACTCTGTCCTCGTGCCGACATCGCAGAGATACCTGCGCGGCCTGGATGGCGCGGCCGCTGCCCCCGGCCACACACCCGTGCGTGTGACAGCACCGAGCGCCGCAGGCCACTGTAGCACAGGTCAGCGTTTGCGCATCTAAACATATCTACACGCAGAAAAGGTGCAGTAAAAATGTCGTGTTCGCCGAAACGTCGGCGCGCAGTGCGGAGTTGCGTTTGGAAGCCAGCGACCGTTGCTAGCTCGCTGCCGCCGGCGGCTCCCACGACGGTATGTGCGGATCCACTGGTCGAACCCCTGCGCACACAGACAACAGGGTCAAAGCTATTTTTAACCCACTGCACACGGGTGGAAACCAACATTTGGAAAATAGCAAAGGGGCAGGCACAGGAGAGAGATCAAGCGGGAGGTCGCGGGGGTTGTGGGCGTGAGGTGGGCGGCCACCGAGATAGAAGGTTCTGGGTGTCCTGGGCATGGAGCCAGTAGGACGAAGGAGGGGAGGAGAGGAAGGGGTGCGGGGTCCTTGCGATGGCGCGGGGGGTGCTGAGGGGCAGAGCGAGGCTGCGTGTCCAGCCCCAGGCCGGGATGTGGGTGTTAGGCCTGGGGAGGAGGTGGAGGGATCGGGGACATTCAAGACACCCGCAGATGTAAACAGGCATTACAGCCTGGAGGTGACTTGTGTCTGTGTGTTCAAGCGAGACCCAGGCGCGACTCCCGACTGGCTGTGCACCCTGGGGAAGCCCACGCGCCCTCTCTGTGCTCCGGTTCCCTTCTGTGGAACAGAGAGGAAGCACGGTCCCTCCCCGGGGAGGGGCGCTCACACCCGGCAGCAATGAGCTCCGGACTCCGCGTGTCCCGACTCCCCCACTCCAGCTGCCGCCTTGTGCAATTTCCTGAATATCGATTTCCGAGTCCGGGTGTTGAGGGAAAAAGCAGCTCCTCTCACACAGGTGCTGTGTGGGGATTCAAAGAATTCTATGTAAGCTTTAAAAACATAATTATATGCAAAATATAAAATTGTATATGAATAAAATGTAGATGTATAGAAAACGTAAGTCACGAGCGTGCCTGGCACATAGCAAGTGCTCAGTTAACGCTGTGATTATTGTAAATCCCGCCCCTTTTCCAAGACTAATCCATGCGATGTTTGCACACGACCCGCGGGGACGTAGTGACAGGGCGGCCGGGCACAGAGGCGCGTCCACGCTCTCCTCCCGTCCCTCCCGCGAAGGCTGGTTCTCACGGGACTGTATTTAAGTGGTTAACACGTTCTGCTCACTCTCGATTGTGACTTTTTACCTTTTAATTTGGTCTTTGAAACGGTAATATGGGTTCGGATGGTTCCAAAGACTTTAAAGAGAAAAGGGACCTGTCGGCATCCGTGTCTGTCCTCTCACTTCCTCCTTTTGTCATTTCAAGTGTTTCCTTCTTCCCCTCCCTCACTTCCTCCTTCTCTCCCTTCCTTCCTATTTTCTCTCTTCCTCCCTTCTTTCCTTTTGTCTTTCTTTCTTTCGTCCGTCTATCATCTGCCATCTACTTATCACCTGCTACCTGTCTGACACGTACCTACCTGTCGGTCACCTGTCTCACCCGCCGTGCGTCTATGCACCCAAACACTGCCTTTCATCCTCCTGTCATGCATGTGTCTACTCACCTGCGATTACCGGTCCGTGCGTCCTATCACATATGCGTCTATCCAGCTACCCATTCGTCTGTCTTCTGTCTCTATCATGTATCTATCCACCTATTAATCGATCTGTCAATCTATCTATTGTCTGTCTCCAAACCATAGTCTTCCCTTTTTTTTTTTAACAGCCATATCATTTAAGAGCATATCGTACATCCTCTTTAGGACCGGCGTGGCACTCGATGACATATTTTAAGGACATTCTGCAGCCCTGTCCCTCCCTGCTCCAGCTGTGGGCCTCCCGGTCCCCACAGCGGTGACAGCACTTGAGAGGCGCAGGTGGGACCAGTGGCCCCGGGCTTGTGCGGATGCGTAAGCGGCTCACGGCGCCGTGTCCTCCGCCAGCGGCTCCTGCCTGCCCCTCTGTCGTGTGTGGCAAACCTGTCCTTCGGCAGGGCCTTGGCGGAGGGGCAGAAAGTGGGCTGAGCTCAGCCTCTGCAGGCGTTTAAAGTTATCACGTTTCCAGCCACAGACGCCAGAGACACGGAGATCGTCAATCTTCAGCATCAACAGATGGGTGGATCCACCGGTTCGTGAACTCGCTCTTCAGACGAATGTTGGCTAAGAACTCGGGATGTGCTGGTCCGTGTCAGGAGTCTCGGGACACGGCCGCGAGGTGGCCCACGGCGGCAGGAGCCGGACTGTGCGTGGGAGGCTGTGGCGCAGCTCTGTGGAGGTCAGAACCACGGGGCAACCCCCCACCCAGCCCCGGGGCCCGCACCGCGTGTAACCGCCTGGCCCGCGTGTGGCCGAGGCCCGTGGACGTGGTGGGACCCCGTTCCCACGACACGGCCACAGGAACTTAGGTTATGGCCAGAGGGAGTTTCCACCTGCTGCTGAAGTCCCTGGTCCATCGCTGTGAGTAAATCAAAGAGGGGTTTACCCTGGGTGGGCCCAAGCTCGTTTGGAGAGCCCGTTAGCAGGGACCCAGGCGCCCGGAGCAGAGATTCTCCTCCTGGCCTCGAGGAAGGAGAAGTCAGGTGTGAGGGCGGCAGGGGCCACACGTCACGGCCTGAGGGTGGACGCAGCCACCAGCCATGAGCCGCAAACAGACAGCAGCGGCAGGAGCCCCTGTCTCACGGCCGCGCCTGGCAAGGAGGTTCTGCCGACGCCCCGAGTGACTCTTCCCCGTCGAGACGCCAAGCAGGAACGCGGCCCAGCCGAGCCCGCGTCGGAGCGGAGAACCCGCGTGGCCGCGCCCAGAACCCCGACCCGGGAAAGCAGGAGAAAGAACCGTGTGTGGCGATTTGTCACGCAGCACAGAAACGCATGCCATCTTCTTCTCAAAACCAAAGGAGACGCTAAGCCTTCCGGGACAGCCACTTGCCTTGTTTCAAAAGACAGAGGACAAGCAAAATGTGACCTACCCACACGGTGGAATATCACGCAGCCCTGAAAAGGAGGGACATTCTGACACAGGCTACACCCCGGACGAACCTTGAGGACACCGCGCCGAGCTGGACAAGTCAGTCACGAAAAGACGAACGCTGGGTGATTCCACTCGCGGGAGGCGCCTGGCGCGGGCGGAGTCACACAGACAGGGAGAGGGGCGCTCGCCGGGGAGGGGCGGGCAGTGGGGAGTTAGTGCTTGGTGGGTGCAGAGTGCTGGTTTTGCAGGATGAAGAGAGTTCTGAACCCGGGCGGTGGTGACGGCTGCACAACGGCGTGAATATCCTTAATGCCACTGTATACTTGAAAGTGGTTACGAGGTTAAATTTCCTTAAATTTATTATTTTAATTGACAAGTAAAACTTATATATATTTATCACGCACAAGATGCTGTTTTGAAACATGCATACATTGTAGAATGGCTAAATCAAGCTAATACCATATGGATCACCGCACATACTTACCATGTCTTCGTAGTGAGGACACTTAAAATCTATTCCCTTAGCAATGTCTGAGTACACAATGTACTGTCTGTTATTAACTGCAGTCGCCGTGCTGTGCGCTGGTCCCCAACATTTCTTCCTTCTGTCTGACTGAAACTTTGCGCCCTTTCTCTAGCACCTGCCCCGCCCCCGAAACCACGCCTCTGCCTGTCGCTTCTCTGAGTCCCACAGTTTTAGATTCACCCGTCAGTGAGATCACGCGACATTTGTCTTTCTGTACCTGGCAAGAGGGTAAATTTTATGTTATGCATATTTTACCAGAGTTTTTAAAAACATGGGGCCGGCCTCTGTAGAAAATCTCATGCCACCATAAATCACGTTTGAAGCCCTCAGGTCTGATGAGGTAGCACCCAGATTGCACAAATGCTGCACGGTGTAGACGTCAGCCCAGATGGGAAATTCACAAGCAAATGCGTTCAAGGCAGTTCATCCTGAAATGCTTAATTCTGAGGCATTTATGACATGAAGATCACATAGATATCACCGTGTAAGTCTTCTGAGATGGATTTTAGTCTCCAGGGGGAGGTATCTCTTTAACAGTTTGTTTTCTTCCTAATAGTCATTTGTTCGTATATCACTGGTCAAATAACCCATCCTTTCCTCAGGGCTTTCAAACCGGTTATTTCGGGATGTTAATTTTGTATTTCTATTTTTTTTTTTTTTTTGACATTGGTTCTACTGAAGGATGTGCCTCTCTTGGGGGCAGAATCCCAGAGATTGTCAATTTGCTGTACCTGGTAAGAAAGAAACGTCAGAGCAGCCCGTGACGTCCCAAAGCTGGTGTGGCACCCACAGCCTGGCCACGCTGCTCTTCCGCCGGAGACGTTCCCGCAGAATGTGCCACTCCAGACGAGGTCACTCGGAGACTGCGACACACAGTGAGATACGGGAAGCACGCAGTGAGAAGCAAGGGTGTGTTGCAGTGTTGTCTGAGCACAGACTCAAGCAAGGCCCCGGTGTCACCCGCCAATCTCCAGACTTCCTCTTCTCTCAGCTAACTTAGCGCCAAGTGCTTCTTTACCAGTGACAGCTTTACCTCGGTTATTCGTCACGGTTCTCCAGGAAAACAGGACCTGCAGATTGCAGATAGATCAGTCGATCTCTGAGCAGATGCTCCTCAACTCACGATGGGGTTAAGCCCACTGCAAGTTGAGAATATCCTAAGTTGAAAATACATTCAAACACCTAACCCACCAAACATCGCGGCTGAGCCCAGCCTGCCTTAGAGGTGCTCGGAACACTCACGTTAGCCTACAGTTGGGCAAAGTCGTGTAACATAAAGCCTATTTTATAATAAATTTGAATATCTCATGTAATTTATTGAATCCTGTGCTGAAAGCGAAAAACAGAATGGTTGTACGAGTACTGGAAGTGTGGTTTCTCCTGAATGTGCATTGCTATTGCACCATCCTAAAGTCGAAAATTCATAAATCAAATTATTTTAAATCAAGGACCCTCTGTGTATTAACATATCTATGTCTCTCTGTCTATTTATACAATGGGAGCTAATTCCTTCGATCTCTCTCTCTCTGTGTCTATGTGCATACGTCGTGTATATTTTAAGGAATTAGCTCACATGATTGTGAGAACTGGCCAATCGGCACTGCGCAGGGCGGGCCGGCTGGCTGCAGACCCTGGGAAGAGTTCACGTCCGAAGGCCTGTCTGCAGCGGACGTCTCTCTTCCTAGGGGGACCGCAGTCATTTTCACCTGGCCTTTCTAGGACCCGTAAGGTCCACCCACATTACAGAGAGCCGAGGGTTTGGCGACGATCACATCTAAAAGCTGCCTCAGCAACATCAGACTGGGGCTTGCCCACACATCTAGGTACCACGGCCTGACCAGGTGGACCAAATTAACCACCCTGCTCAACTTCAGTCTTTGCTCCTTCTAGCTGAGATTGATTAAAATACCCCATCCCGGGATATACCCCACTTTCTCACAGGGTCTGAGAACAAAGCCCCTTTTCTTTAGATCTTCCCCCAAATCGCCACCTTAAAGGCCCACATCTTATAATAAAATATTTTTTCTTTTATAACAGATTATTTAATGACATAGTAAAATGTTAATAATGTTTTAAGTGAAAAAAGAACTGAAAAAGTATAAGAATGTATACATATCTGCAGTATATGTACAAAAACCAAGGTTATTAGGCTTTGATTATATTATGGGTAATTTTAATTTCCTTTTATATGTTGATTTAACTTTTTTTTTCAATGTACACATAATTTATAACAAAATTTTTGAAATTTTATTCATTAAAATTTTTTAAAAATTGTGGTAAAGTACACATAACATAAAATGTACCATCTTAACCATTTTTAAGTGTACAGCTCAGTAGCATTAAGTGATACAATACATCTTTTTAAACCCCTATTAATTTAAAAATAGTACATTTTATATGTGTTTTTCACCAAAATTTTTTTTTAAAAAAACCCAAAAACCCAGTTTCTGAGATTCTCCGTGGTTTCCTAGGGCATGTTCTCCCTCCTGTAACAAGTAATGAGCTCAACTTGTGTGTTCCTGGTGGTCTTTGGCTGAGCGGTATCGACATGTGTCCACCATTATTTGCTTACTTTTTGTTTTGAAAAGTAACCCAGGTGCACGAGACGGACATGTATGAAAAGAAACAGGAATTGAACGCTTCCTTTCCAATCTTGATCATCATCCCTCCTCCCCACCGCACCGAGTTTCCGTTCTCTAGACCAGGGATGAGAAAGCTGCCCGACACACAGGCCATATGTGCTCTACTTACTTATTTGCGATTAAGTTTTACTGGAACACACCACGGCCATTCCTTAAGAATTGTCCCTGGCACTTCTGCCCTCAACTACAGAGTCAAGCAGTTGATTCAGCCTTTTAGAAAAACAGTTTGCCAGCTCCTACCCTCGAGACAAATCCAATTGCCGTTTCCTTGTGCTTCTTTGCAGAGCTGTTGTATAGACTTATATCAGCATCAGTGTGTAGCTTATCTCCGCTCGTTCCTCCTCTTTTAAAAACACGAAGAACGGCCCAGCATTGCTCGGTTGGCTACTCTGCTTTCATCACTCAGCACCCTGTCTTGGCGCCAACCTTATATCAATATTCAAAGAGATTTTACATTCTTATTTATGTCCACAGAACATTCCACTTGCAGATTTTTGATAACTTCAAGGAACAGTTTCCTGATGAATTTCTACTGCGGTTTCTCTTATAAAAAATAATAGTAGCAGTCTGGTGCACCGAGCAATCTTATCACACAGATGCTGGGTCGCCCGGATATTGTTCTGACTTCTGGATGAACTCTGAGAATGTAATTGCAGATTCAAGCGTCTGCAGTTTAGATAAGTATTGACCAATCTCCCCTGGGCCAGAGGGAAAATGCGCCTGTAATTTTTTTAGATGTTTGCAAATTCCTTCTCCTGCGTGTGGTCACGCTGGGGATTTGGGGTTTCGTTCTAAGTTCATTGGAGGCCACTGGAAAGTCGCGAATCCGGGCGGCAAAGGCAGGCAACGCCATCAGACTGGACACGTGCTGGCCCCAATTCTGCCACACCCCATCTGTTCCACGTGGGGAAATTTGGCAACCTCAGTTTTCCCATTTGGGAAATGAGGATTAAATTCCTGCCAACCTCACGGAGACGTTGTTGTGAAGGTCGGACAAATCTACACAGATGCAGAAAACACTTGCAAATGTTCCCCTTGCAGAGCCCATATCTGATAGGCACCAGCCAGTATTATAACATCATCATGACTCTGAACAAGACATTTTGTAAAACGTCTATGAAGGGCAAAGGATACAAAGTTTCGGTTAAACAGGAGGAACAAGTTCAAGAGATCCATCGTACAGCATGCTGACTGTAGTTAATAACGATGTATTGCTTCCTTTAAAATCATGGAAAGAGTGAATTTTAAGTGTTCTCATCACAAAAATGATGAATATGGAAGGTAATGCACATGTTAATTACTTGATTTAGCCATTTCACAATGCATACATATTTCAAAACATCATGTTTTATACCATAAATACATGCAATTTTAATTTTGTCAATTAAAATAATGAATTGAAAAAATTTTTAAAAAGAAAAGCCTAGCACAGTACTTAAAACAAAATTGTGGCAATTACCAGACCTAGATACTGTATGTTGTCAGTTATCTGCTTAGTTCAATAGCAGTCCTCATAATTACACTATATATATTGGCATTACCTATGTGCTTCCGTATTAGTGAATACACTTCTGAAATGGCCGTGAGCATGTGGAACCATTTCTCCATTCTTGTGTGTTTGGGCTTGTATGAGTTTCCTATAGCTGCTGTAACAAATTGCCACACACTTAGTGGCTTAAAACAACACAAATTATTATCTTACAGTCACAAGTGCAAGAATGGGTCTCCCTGGACCAAAATGGAGGTGCTGGCGGGGCTGCCTTCCTTCCGGAGGCCCCAGGGGAGAGTCCACCTCCCTGACCACCTTCTAGAGGCCACCTGTGTTCCTTGGCCCACAGCCGTGTCTCTTTCTCTGACTTCGAAGCCCTTGCCTTCCTCTCTCATTTATGAGGCCCTTCATGATCACCTCAGGCCACCCACGTAATTCAGGATAAACTCTCATCTCAAGACCCTTAACCTAATCATACCTGCAAAGTTGCTTTTACCGTGTAAGAGACCATATTCTCAGATTTCAGAGACTGAGATGTGGATGTCTTGGGGGCATTTCTTCTGCTTACCCCAGAGGTCTTTCTGATTTCTTGCCATGTAGTGGTGACACAATGAACACCTTGGTACACTGGTCTCTCTGCACTGGTTGTTTTCTGAGGGGAAAGTGCTAGATACGAGTAGCCGAGTCGAACTGCAATGCTGTTATTCTCCTGTCGGGTGGGGTTGATCCACCGTCTCAAACTGCCACCTGGCCATGTTCCCTGGAGGAACCTCTACAAAACCAGGTGAGCGTCCGGTTCCCCCTGATCCTCAGTGCCCAGTGTTCCCACTCTTCTTGCTATGTGGGAGGAAAACTGATCCCCATCCTGATCACCGTGTGAAACGTTTTGATTGCTAGTGACTCCTGCTTGCATTCCTCTTAAAATCCACTTGCTAATTGCAGTCATTTGTTTTTCTCTTGAGATGTTTACCTTCTCTATTGATATTTCAGAGTTCTTCATATCCTAAGGCAATCGATAATTTGTTTCTTATATAGGTTGCGACAGATGGGTTCCAACTCCTTGGCTTATTTTTCCCAAGCATTAAAACTTCACGGTTTTTGTTTGTTTTAATAATCATAATGTCTGCCTTGAATTCACCTGAAAATAATTTTGGCGTAAGCTGAAAGACTGGACTCTAACTAAATTTTGTGTAAGTGCTTAAAGTTTCTGGATACTCCTGCTTGCATCATTTTTAACTTTCATGAACGGTAACGCATTTGCATGTTAACGGGGAGAAGGGCGAGAGGAGGAACAAATCTACCTCCCACACCCGGTTGTTTTTCCCTCCACGTCTCCCCACGACCAATTTTCTTGCGTGTCCTTTCAGCGCTACTCTTTCGGTGCTGACTGCGTCTCTCTGTGTGCGTTTGCTTCTAACCATAATTCTTTTTATTTTCACAGCAGTTCACAGCATTTTCATATATATTATTGAAGACCCTGCTTTTACCAAGAACAAAAAATCCTGGAGGCCGTTCATTGTTCAGTGCCGTCCCCTCCTCCGTGCAGCACCGGTTTCCATGACAACGGCCTGAGCTGGCCTCCACCCCGGCAGGTGGGGACCGAACGCTGGAATAATGGACCCAAATTGGCCCAGCCGGGGGCACAGAAAGGAGGGGACAAGGACTTGAGACCGAGGGTCCTTTGGTCAGTGCCCGGGACCTGTGTCCTCGGAGAAGGACGTTGCAGAAGGGCAAACCTGATGGCGCTGAGCCTCCCAGGCTCGGAAATCGCAGTTTTCTGGCAGCTGTGCAGGTGCGCGCGACGTGACAATGGTCTCCTCTCCTTGCTCCCTCATTCACCCATTTATTCCTCCCTCATTGTGAAAATGTTGATTGACATCTTCAAGTGAGCGCTTCGCCCCATGTGAAGGGCCAGGGACAAAACTGAGTCACCATCTTTCCGCAGCACCCAAGAGGTGGGCGCCTCCCAAGGTCCACCGGCCGCTCAGTGGGTGAGGGGGACGTGGCGTGGGCCACCCGTGCCGCGGAATATTATTGCGCTAAAGGGAATTCTGGCACGCGCTGGGACAGGAATGAACTCTCACCGGAACAAGCCGGGGACGGCAGCACAAATGCTGCGTAATTCTACTCATACGAGGCCCCTGGAATAGGCAGGTTCATAGAGGGAAACAGTAGGATGGTGTCACCAGGAGCTGGGGGAGGAGGAGTGGAGTGTTTATGCCTAATGGGTGCAGAATTTCAGTTTTGGACCATGGAAAGTTCTGGAGATGGATGAGGGTGAGGGTGGCACAATGATGAGTGTACTTAATGTCGCTGAACTGTACCTTTAAAAATGGTTCAAATGGTAAATTTTACGGTATGTGTATTTTACCACGATTAAAATTTTTATGAAAAGAAAGAGAGAAAAATGTACATCTCCATAGTCGATGGGAAACAAAACAGAACTGGCTCCATTTACCATAGTTGGGGAGAAGAGGAAGATGCGGAGCAGTGGAAAACAAAACGTGGATTACCGAGATTTTACCAAATAAAAAGATTACTATTTTACAAACAAAGATAAACAATGGCTTACCTAGGCGCTGAAAGTATAAAGACCAGCAAAGAAATTATTATTAGAAAAGTCGGGATGGGGGTCATCCCCAGAGGCCGGAGGCAGGACCGGAAGGGGGTTCC
>NW_012150008.1:872118-873266 GCF_000956105.1 Propithecus coquereli | reverse complement strand
GGTTACGGTGACACTTATAAAATAAAACTCTAATTTAATATCATAGAAATAGTTGTTTTTACTCTTGCATATCTCTTTATTCATTTTGAAAAAGGTACAAATCACTGAGCAGACAGAACAAAAAGAAATCTCTCTTCCACCCTGACCTTTGTTCTTTCACCTCTCCCAGTGGCAATTTTCCTAACACCAGTTACTGCGTATTGCCCCAGAGCTAAGTTTTACATATGTAAGCATGCAAAAATATTCTACATTTGTTATGCATCTGTTATTATGTACGTTATATTTTGTAGATATCACTATGCATAATCTATCGTGCACACGTTATTGTGCATAAACTGTTATGCATAATTATATTCTCTACACATGATACAAAATGATGGTATGATCTTTTTGACACCTGTGTTTATGTGACAATTCATTTTGGGCATTGTCCCTTATAAGGACTTCAGTTTCTTCTTGTTGTAGCAGAATCTTGCAGGGTGAGGACACCGAGATTTATTTAACCAGCTGCCCTGCCATGGACAGTGAAGTTGCCTCCACTCTTTTCCCCAGGTTCCAGAAAATAACCTCATGCACACTGTGTTTGGCATTTAACTGGGCATCCCCGCAGGATGTCGTCTGGTGAACACGCGGACAGGACCTCATTCCGCAGCGGCTGGCAGGGACGCCCGAGACCAGCCGAGAACCAGGGAATGAGAAAACACCACTGAGCAGACCAGTCAGACACTGGGGATCGAGACCAAACAAGGAAGGAGGCAATGGTGGAAGGAGGGGGCGGGCACGGGCTTCCTGCAGGGCCAGGGGCTGCATTTTTCACAATCTTATTGTGCTTTTTAACAATTTTTAAACAAATTTTTTAACAAAAAATGTTTTAACAAAAAAAATTTAGTTAAGGCTTTTAAACACATTTCTGATCATTTTGATGGACTTTTGCAATCCTCCCAGCAAACTGATGACCCGAGAACCGCGATTATCCATGTTAGGAGTAACTAGACGAATGCCGCACAATTTCGTTAATTTGCTCCATAGATAATTATTGCTGGGGTGGGATTGGGCAGCCGCACCCAGTCGCTTTCCAGGGCGCATTCTGAGGCTTTCTCTCTGGTCCCGGCCCCTCCCCTCCCCATCCCTGCTGAGGTTTCCATGGC
>NW_012150008.1:868892-872068 GCF_000956105.1 Propithecus coquereli | reverse complement strand
TTATGAACTTTTTAAATGTTGATAGATTTAGGGGCAGGTTTTTGGTTACATGGATGAACTGCATGGCGGTGACGTCTGCGCTTTTAGTGTGCCCGTCACGCGAATGGTACACACTGCACCCGAGAGGTGGTTTTCCTTCCCTCACACCCCTCTCAGCCTCTCCTCTTCTGACTCTCCAATGTCCATTGTACTGCACCGTGTGGACAATTTTTTAAAATTGTGAGCAATAACTCGCTCACGAGAAAGAAAGGTGGATATTCGCCGTGCAGAGAACGCGTTGTTCGAAAGCCTCTGTTTTATGGCACCTTTAGAGAGTCGTGCCTGGCGGAGAATCACGACTCAGCAACGGTGAGTCCTTTGTCAAACTGCGTGAATCATGCAACCGTGGGAAGATCACCTCAGGCTGGGAATTGGCAAATGAAGACTGCTATTAGAAACGTGTTTTTGTGCTGAGGTTTGAGACACGACATTTATTATTTAAATGTCAAAGTCTCAGACTGGAGTGTTGCAGTAAGACGGCAATTACTGGGACGGAAAACGTGTGCCCACTCAGTCCCCCAGGACACAGGTGGGTAGGAAAAGCACGCAAGCCTTTAAACAACCGCTTTATCAAACATTAGATTTTCTTCTCAGTATACTGAATAAGTGTCTGTCAGGATGTTCCAGGGCTTAAGACCATATTTCTTCCTTCCTTCCTTCCCTCCCTCCCTCCCTTCTTCCTTTCCTTCCTTCCTTCCTTCCTTCCTTCCTTCCTTCCTTCCTTCCTTCCTTTCCCATCAACAAAGCAAAGGCAAACATGTTTATTTCTTAACCAGCACAGAATTAGGATGATAAGGCCCCTTTTATACCTAAAATGTCCTAGCCCTAAGCTAAACATATTGTTTGAAAAGGAAGGCAAGGAGCTTCAAAGATCCTCAGCGAGATCTTAGGGACTGCCTCAAAGCAGGAAGTAGTGATACAGACCCATTCGGGGACTCCTGAGATGACCCAGGCAGATGTACTCAAATGCACAGATCATGGGGTGCTCGCACTGTCCGGGTGCTAGGGGACCTGGACGCCTTAGGCTAGCATCTGTCTGCACAGCTATGTCCAGACCTAAACTTTCACCAACAACCTATTCACATCAGCAGAATTTATAATCACAAGCAATTGGGCCCACCCACACTTGATAGGTTAAATAAATGGTGCTGTGTCCATGCAGTGGAATACTATGCAGCCATGAAAAAGGCAGAGCCAGTCTCTGTACCGTTGCAGAGAGATCACTAAGATACAGTGTATGAAAAAAGCAAAACATGAAACTTACCAGTAGAACAGCATGCTTTGTGTTAGCAAAGGGAAAATGTAAAGCCTACTTGTTTTGCATACGTAGTGTCTCTGTAAGGACACACCAAAAATCTGGGAACCTTGGCTGGGAGATGAAGGGTGAAAAGAAACTTTTGAATAATTGTCCTTTTACATCATTTGAGCTTTCTATTATGTGACTATGTTTATTATACAAAAAATTAAGATAATTTGTTAAAAAGTGAAACAATGGAAAATCCACTGGCTCTGTTTTGTCTTATTGGGTGTGGGCACTTCAGGGTACCAGGATTGTAGCAGGAAGCTGATCACATCTCGTAAATGATGGAACAAATGTCTAGACCCTTCGCCCCAAGGAGGGTGATATATTTATCTTCATTATTGGTTTTTTAGAATTTTCTGTATAGTAAGATTTTTTTTCCTTATACAGGAAACAAGCTCACATTTTCAGTAGGTTTGTTAGTATTTTAAATATCTGTTTAAATAGAGATATAATCTATTTAATACATCCTGAAAAATAAATAGATCTTTAGCAAGAAGTTGGTGGCTTTTGACAATTGATAGTCTTGTATAACCATTATCCACAGATTTCTATCAACCCAGCCATTTCCTTGTGCTTTTTTCTAGTTAATCTTCCCCGTCCTACCTCGAGGGAATCACTTTTTTCTCTCCTCATAGATTAGTTTTCCTTGTCATAAAGCTTAATTTTACACACACACATGCACACACACAAACCCCTTTGTGCGTTTGGCTTCATTCGCTCGACACAAGAAGTTTCGTATTTATCCATATCATTCTGTTTATCAGTAATTTGTTCCTTTTTATGACTGGGTAGCATTCTGTGATGTGGACACTTCAAAATTTGTTTATTCTCTTGTTGATTGACAGTCGTGTTGTTCCCAGTTTGGGGACATTATGAATAAGGCTGCTATAAACATTTTTGTACAATTCTTTTTATGGGCAGAGGTTTTCATGTATTTGAGGCAAATACCTGGGAGTGAATTGGCTTGGTTAAAGGTTATGTGTATGGTGGATGTCCTGAGAAATTCTCAGACTGTTTTTCCACGACAGTTGTATCGTTTTATACCCTCGACTGTGGTGTGTGAGAATTCCAGCTGCCCTGCGTCCTCATCGATATTCGCTGTCTCCAGTTTCTTTTACTTTAACCATTCTGGTGATTGAAAAATACTATCTCATTCTGGGTTTTATTTGCATTTCCTGTCAGCTAACTATGTTACACGTCTTTCCACAGGTTTGTTGTCTATTTGTTTATCTCTTTTTGTAAAGTTTCCATTCAAGTTTCTTAACCATTTTTCAATTAGACTGTGTCTTTGTTATTGAATTGCAGGCATTCTTTTCACACTCTGGTTATACATCCTTTTGTACAATGTATTCCCCCGTTGTGGCTTGCTTATTCATTTTCGTAACGGAATATTTTGATGAACAGAAATGTTCCCTTTGATGTAGTCCAACTTACTGCACCTTTTTTAATGGTGAGCTTTTTTTGTCTCCTGTCTAAGAAATACTTGCCTATTCCAAAGTCATGAAGTTACTCCTTTAGAATTTCTTCTGGAAGTCTTTAATGTTCAGGTCTACAATTCATCCTGAATTGGGTTATGTTTGTGTTCCAACATCCTTACTTGAAAAGACTTTCCATTCCCTGTTGAATTATCTTAGTTCCTTTGTTGAAAATCAGTCGACCACGTGCGTGTGGCTGTGTATCTAGACTGTTCCGTTTCACTGACGTGTGTTTCTCCGTGTACTGACCCTACGCTGAACTGATTACTGTAGCTTTAAAAGTCTTGACATCAGATAGCTTAAGTCCTCCAATTTCCGGGGTTTTTTGGTTTATTTTCTTAAAGGTTTTTTTTTTTTTT
>NW_012150008.1:866799-867283 GCF_000956105.1 Propithecus coquereli | reverse complement strand
CCATCCTCACCCCCTCATCCCCTCCTCAGAACATCCCCCAGCCTCTCACCGCAGGTGCGAGCCCCTGAAGGGAAACCAGGCTGCCAAGCTGGGGGTGGGTCTTGGAATGGAGAGAAGAGCAATTGTCTGTTATAGGAACTAAAATAAAATCTTAAGGCTCCCTCCAACCAGCTGACCGAATGGACCCCCTCCTGGCCAAGGGGATACCATAAAACTGAATTGCCTGCCATGAGAAGGGAGGTCAGACAGGCCTCATCATGCCCCCTCCCTTTCTGGAGATAACCTTTGTAGCCCATTAACAGGGCTAAGGCGAAGCAAGACAAACCCGCAGGTCCTCAGTTTACACAACAAATCTATGTCCCGTAGCTTGTCTCTGATTAACAGACTTACTTTTCTTAAAACATTCCAAGCCTTTAGACAAAGCTTCATGTCTTTAACCAATTACAAGCCAAAGAATCTTTAAACCCACCTACAACCTGTAAGC
>NW_012150008.1:853514-855034 GCF_000956105.1 Propithecus coquereli | reverse complement strand
ATATTATATTTATGTATTTAGTCAAAAATATTTTCTGGGTGCTGTTACCCTTGGTCAGCCGGCCACAGACCCTCCCCGCACACACACGATCTGCGGAACAGCAGCATTGACCTCTTCCAGGAACTTGCTAGAAATCTGCAGTCTCGGGCTCCACCCCAGAGCTACTCAGTCATCGCAGGCATCTAAGCACACGACGTGGAATGTGTGTGCACAGTGAAGTTTGAGAAGCGCAGGCAGAGATGACCGTGTGGCCACCGTGCAGACGTCGTGTGGACTCTGGTCCAGACGGCCCAGATTGTGTGCGCTCAGCCCGCAAGCAGCCCCGTGGTGCGGGGGCTGTGAACACCCCCTGCGAGGGAGGAGAAAAGCCAGGCTCAGCGACCGAAGGGCCCCAGCCGCACACACCTCCTCGCTGTTGCTTGAGCGGGGCCGGCTGTGTCGGCTTCGGGGCCTCGGACCAGCCTGGAGAGCGTCCCTCCTCCCCGCGACTCCAGGACCCTGGTCCACGTCACACCTCGCAACCCAAAAGAGGCCGCCGGCTTCTCCAACACCAGGTGGAGTTTGCTGATGCCTGCAGCACTCACCACCAGCCGGCATCTTCCACTTTATGAACCTTACAACATCTCACGAAAACGTAAGTTCCACGAGGGCAGGAGTCTTGCCTGTCTCACCATCCACAAAGCCCAGCACAGAGCCAGGCACGAAGTGTTCTCTGGGCACGTATTTATTAAAGCAATAAATGCAATTTTGAAGAAACAAAGGGAAAGGAGGATGGATGGATGGATGGATGGAAAGAAGGACAGATGGATCGACGGATAAACGGATGGAAGGAAGGAGGGGTGGGTAAACGGGAGGAAGAAAGCGTGGATGTTGTCTGAGTGGTCGCCACTTCAGGAGGCAGAGACGGACCTTTGCTCGCTCCTTATTTTATTCTCTGCCTCTGGAACAACTCCTGGCAGACAGTAAGGGCCCGGTCGGTATTTCTGAGTGAAGAGACCACGCAATGTTGAGTTCCTGGAACTGAGGGAAGACTCGGGGTTCACATCTGCAACCACGAGGCTCCCAAAGCCAATTTCCCCCTCGTGCAGGGCGCAGCCCGAAACGCGCCGAGAGCACAGGCGCGGTGCGCGCCCCGGGCCCACCGGGCTTTCCCCCGGCTCTCCCCCGGCTCTCCCCGGCCCACCGGGGCTAGTCTCAGATGCGTCCTCTGACCCCCAGTCCTCGCAGGGGCTCCCCCCTGCCGGGCAGAAGAAAAGGAAGGGGGTGGGGTGGTGTTCAGGCTGTCGCCATGGAAACCACACCTGGGCGAGGTGGAGGGGCGGGGAATGGAGAGAGGGACGCCGGAGACCCGAATCTTCCAGGTTCTGATGTCCGACGGTAGAAGGGCCTAAAATCACGGCCCCACACCCAGGAAGGAACCGTCGGCAGCGCTCCAGAAGTCGCCCCAGGGGCTCCCTCCGTCACCATCACGGGGAACCTGCTCTGCGTCTTCTCAGTTCCTGACGGGCATTTCTGCCTCA
>NW_012150008.1:849015-853464 GCF_000956105.1 Propithecus coquereli | reverse complement strand
GGGCTCTTGCTTTTAGTACTTGTTTTCCTTTCAGGGATTTACTTGTTTGCTTCACACATACACAAATCTATATCGACTTTCTACAAAAAAAATTAACAATGTGTGAGAATTAGTTTTGCAACAAAACTAAGGGGAAAAACTGAGAGGACTGGACCGGCTGTCTTCCAGGTGTGTAGCTTTATGGTGAGGGTGAAAGAGAAACCCCCAAATTCAATACACAGAGGGATGTGAGGTTCGAGATAGGACCAAGATAATTCAGCAAACTGTACAAGAAAACCAATCGTTTCCTGAGCCCAGACGTAACCGAATTCGGGGAGACTGTGCACTGGCCGAGTTAGAACCCACATTGCACAGACGCGGTGCAAAGTTTAGAGCAGGAAACTGGAATGGAGAAAGTCAGTTTCGAACAGAAAAGCCTCTTGCTTAGGTGAAGGGGTAACCGAAGTGAAATTTGCCTTCAAGCGACACCCCTAAACGTGGTCATCTCATAAGAGGAGTGGCCCCATCAGGGGCAGATGAGTAGTAGAGAGAGTCCATTTCTGTGCAGGCTGTGAACGGTTGACGTTGGCCGAACGTGCTGGCTGGTGGCAGTTGTGAGGAGGGAGAGGGAGGGGGGATGTCACCACGTCAGCTCTGTGCATGGAGGGGGTGGACTGGGTCAGGATTCCGTGCAGGGGGATGCCGGGGAGGGTGTGAAGTTTCCTCCAGATACAAACAGGGCGAAGGAGACTGGGGGGTTGCCGTGAAGACAAGGAGTTCTGCTGACCGATTTCAGTGAGCTTTCAGGAATGCAAAGGTTCCAAGGACGGCCAGACTCGGCTGGCTCAAATCCGCCCCCTAGTAGAAGCCATCAGAACGTTGCCCCAGGCCAGCGTGCGCCCAGGGGACTACGGCTCATGCCGTGGCAGGGAAAGTTCCCCACATTCATCACGCATGTCTGTCAGGGGAGCCCATCTCTATGTACATCTCCATTTAATAAAGAGAAAAAGAGGCGGGTTTTTCAGAAACGGCATAACATGCTCTGTATTCTTTTCCAAAGGGTAAAAAAAATGGTGTCCGGGTCAATCAGGATTGTTTTGCTAATGGTTTCCAAGGATCTTGCCGATTATAATTATTCTCAGATTTTTCAGAGGCTGAAAATCTCTTGTTTTTTCATTTTCTAATGCAATGGCTTGGAATTCCTCGATGTTTATGATGCCTCCCAAAACATAACTAGTGATCCATAAATGCATTTTTGCTCTGAGTTCCTGAGAAATATCCCAGATGTAAATGAACGGTATACAGCAATGGGGGAAATTTCACTTTTCTTACTTTGTAACCCGGCGTATGAATGCACACACACAGAATAATAGTATTGTGTATCTGTTTTCTTTTTCTTGCTGCAGTGTAGCATAAGCATTAAAAAGGTGAAGCAAATGCAGCTTCGAGATATATCCCTAACCTTCTACTTCTTGCAAAATGCTGCCTCTGTCAACGCTGCCCACAGGACATGATCTTTCTTCTTGTTACAGGAACAGCGGGAATCCGCCAGGGCTTTGGTCTGGGCTGGGACATGACCGACCCCTGCTCCCCGCCTGGAACATACATTTTCCATTTGCAGTGGTCAGATTCATCAATCTGTTCTTTTATGCTGGTGGCTTTGGGTCATGTTCAATAAGGTTTCTTGCACACCTCGATTATAAAAACACTCCTTCCTGTTTTCTTGTGGTGAGTGTTTTTAATTACTGTGTAACAAATAACCACAAGCTTAGTGGCTGAAAACAACAACTTTTTCTGTGAGTCGGGCATGGTTTACCTGTGTGCTTTGCTCAGGGTCTCGGAAGGCTGCAGTTGAAGTAGCAGCCGGGCTCTGTTCTCATCCGGAGGGTCGACTGGGGAAGCATCTGCTTCCAGGGTCACCCAGTGGTTGGCAGGATCTATTTCCTCATTGCCAGCTGTCACCTGGAGGCTTTCCCTCACTCCCAGAGACAACCTGTGCTTCCTTGCCATTTAAGCTTTTCCAGCTTGGTGGTCACTTACTTTACCAAGCCAGCAAAGAGAGTCTAGAGTGAGTCTGTGGCAAGGTAGAGTCTGACACGATATCACATAATCACGGAGTAACATTCTATCACCTTTGCCGTATTCTGCTGGTCGGAAGCACGTCACACCCACCCGCACTCAAGGGCATCACACAAGAATATGAGCCCCAGGAGGTGGGGTGTGGCAGACTTTCCCACCCCAAACATTGCCCTTCCTCACTGACAAAGATCCTTTGCTTGGCCAAACTTTACTCTCCTTCCTGAACCTTCTCCTAGGCCCATCTGTGCACTTCCTTGTAAAACTCAGTTTTAGCAAGAACCCTGCCAGGTCAGTTTAGCAAGAATCTCTTTCCCTTGAAATCCAATCACCGTTGATACCCGAACGGGTTCCTCATCCTCCAACTCCCAGGTGACGTCCGATCACCCCAGCCTGTCTTCAGCAAGAATTACGCGAGCTTGGTTTAGCCAGAATCCCCCTCACCCCTGAGGTTTCCTCTCAGTCGTTTTCCAGCTACTGACCCCCTACTGCTCTTTGGCTACAAATTCCTGCTTCCGCGTCCTGTATCGGAATTGAAGCCATTCTCTCCCCGCTCCCCGCCATTGCCGTGGTCCCTGTGCCTATCTCAATGATTCTGAATAAAGTCTTCCTGACCACACTGTAGCGAGTATTGTTGAGTAATTTTTACTTTAACAACACACCTCACAGAATAGATTTGTCCAGTCCTGAATGGAAGAGAAGATTCGGATGGAAGAAACATTCTGGCACGAATCCCGTGGTACCCAAGAAGATGGGGTTAGAATGTCGAGACTGGGTCCAGTTGCCAGGCTCAGGCTCAGCTCAACGACCCACCATGGGTTGTTCCCCCCGGGGCATTAGCTAAGGGTTCAGCTGAGGTTCAGGAAATATATGCATTTCCACGGAACTCAGGAAGGGAGTAGCTTTTTGGAAACAGCTCATCATGGCCAGCAATGCAGAACCGTTTCCAAACCATCCAAACATGTAAGTTGCAGCTGTCAGCTTTGTGCATGGTGTCCCCAGATGCTGCCGATAGCCAGCTTTTCTTTAATTTCCTGGGGCTGGCTGCCTCTCTTCCTCATTGCCTGACGTGATGAATTCCTGTCCTGCATGCTTGTCCGGGGCTTCGGTGCACAGCTGGCTCTTGTGTGAGCACGTTTCCCATTTCCCTGCCACAGTGCAGACCTGTTTCCAGAAATGCTTGTTGAAGGAAATTCCACACTACAGCCTGATATTTCGAGATGGATGATTCCTTGCTGTAGGAGGGCCGCCCCGTGCACCGTACGGTGTTTAGCAGCATCTGTGACCTCTGCCCGCTGGATGCCAGGAGCACATCCCCCGCCCCAGTCGTGACGACCAAAAATGTCTCCAGGCATTGCCAGGCAGCCACTCATCCCAGGGTGAGACCCGTGGCCGCAGTGTGTGAAACAACCAATGATGCAAATTTCACTTTCTATTACTTTCTAATCTCACTTCACAGCCCTCTAAATGTTGGGCTATTCTCAGCCTTTGAGTCTTCCTAACAGAGCCCCAGACATAGTGGAATAGGAATAAGCCATCTGCACCTTGTACTTTCTGAACCTGTAAACATAATAAAATAATTGTCTCATGCTGCTAAATGCAGGGCGCTCGTTATGTGGTGACCAGAACACACACTCGCGCACACGCTCGTAAGTGGTGCGAAGCGTGCTTGTTAAGAATCGAAGCAAACAGCTTCCAGACAACACCCGATGGCCATTGGTCTTCCCCTCAGCCGGATTTCCCCTCGCCCCCCAAAGCTCCTCCCAGGGACAAACTCAGGAGCCTCCAGTGCCGTGGTCCTTGTCCCTGGTGGTGAGTGGGTGTGTCTTGGGCAGCGGGAACCCAAGGAAGGGCTGAGGAAGGAGGAGAATGCATCGGCTTTCGCTCTGAGAAGCTGAGGGAATGTTAGGGGTCACTGTGGTGATTCAGGAAGGAAACGTGGGGGAAGCGGGGTTACCGGAGAGCTGTTTAGAAGGAACGGACAGGACGTGGGCTGGATGTGCGGTCAGTCACCCAGTGACACACAGGTGGGGGTTCCAAGTGCCTGGAGCGTGGCACCTCCAATCCGACAGTGTTAAAAATCTACCTCGCCATCGTCAACCAGCCGAGCTGATCCGCAAATCAAGTCAAGTTGATCTCAAAAATACGTCTTCAGGTGACTCCCCCAGTGGGTTAAATACAGTCCGATATTGCACTGTTCTCTTGATCTCCACCGTGTCCACAATGCTGGGCCACTTCTCCTGTTTAACTTGGCGACTTCTAAGGTGGCAGCCATGTCATTGCATGTTCTGTTTCTACCTGTTATGTTATCATGTCCTTTCAAAACGCCTATATTTTGTGCTTATTTCATATTACACATTATTATAGTGGTGTATATAATTTATAGAAAAGTAC
>NW_012150008.1:845567-848500 GCF_000956105.1 Propithecus coquereli | reverse complement strand
ATACACACATATATATATATTCTATTCTCTAAATTTCTGCTTTTGTTGTATTCCACAAATTTTAAGTTGTAACTTTAATTGTATTTAGTCAAAAATATTTTCTGGGTGCTGTTACCCTTGGTCAGCCGGCCACAGACCCTCCCCGCACACACACGATCTGCGAAACAGCAGCATTGACCTCTCCCAGGAACTTGCTAGAAATCTGGAGTCTCGGGCTCCACCGCAGAGCTACTCAGTCGTCGCAGGCATCTAAGCACACGCCGTGGAATGTGTGTGCACAGTGAAGTTTGAGAAGCGCAGGCAGAGATGACCGTGTGGCCACCGCGCAGACGTCGTGTGGACTCTGGTCCAGACGGCCCAGACTGTGTGGGCTCAGCCCGCAAGCAGCCCCGTGGTGCGGGGGCTGTGAACACCCCCTGCGAGGGAGGAGAAAAGCCAGGCTCAGCGACCCAAGGGCCCCAGCCACACACACCTCCTCGCTATTGCTTGAGCGGGGCCCCGCTGTGTCGGCTTCGGGGCCTGGGACCAGCCTGGAGAGCGTCCCTCCTCCCCGCGACTCCAGGACCCTGGTCCACGTCACACCTCGCAACCCAAAAGAGGCCGCCGGCTTCTCCAACACCAGGTGGAGTCTGCTGATGCCTGCAGCACTCACCACCAGCCGGCATCTTCCACTTTATGAACCTTACAACATCCCACGAAAACGTAAGTTCCACGAGGGCAGGAATCTTGCCTGTCTCACCATCCACAAAACCCAGCACAGAGCCAGGCACGAAGTGTTCTCTGGGCACGTATTTATTAAGGCAATAAATGCAATTTTGAAGAAACAAAGGGAAAGGAGGATGGATGGATGGATGGATGGAAAGAAGGACAGATGGATCGACGGATAAACGGATGGAAGGAAGGAGGGGTGGGTAAACGGGAGGAAGAAAGTGTGGATGTTGTCTGAGTGGTCGCCACTTCAGGAGGCAGAGATGGACCTTTGCTCGCTCCTTATTTTATTCTCTGCGTCGGGAACAACTCCTGGCAGACAGTAAGGGCCCGGTCGGTATTTCTGAGTGAAGAGACCACGCAATGTTGAGTTCCTGGAACTGAGGGAAGACTCGGGGTTCACATCTGCAACCACGAGGCTCCCAAAGCCAATTTCCCCCTCGTGCAGGGCGCAGCCCGAAACGCGCCGAGAGCACAGGCGCGGTGCGCGCCCCGGGCCCACCGGGCTTTCCCCCGGCTCTCCCCCGGCTCTCCCCGGCCCACCGGGGCTAGTCTCAGATGCGTCCTCTGACCCCCAGTCCTCGCAGGGGCTCCCCCCTGCCGGGCAGAAGAAAAGGAAGGGGGTGGGGTGGTGTTCAGGCTGTCGCCATGGAAACCACACCTGGGCGAGGTGGAGGGGCGGGGAATGGAGAGAGGGACGCCGGAGACCCGAATCTTCCAGGTTCTGATGTCCAACGGTAGAAGGGCCTAAAATCACGGCCCCACACCCAGGAAGGAACCCTCGGCAGCGCTCCAGAAGTCGCCCCAGGGGCTCCCTCCGTCACCATCACGGGGAACCTGCTCTGCGTCTTCTCAGTTCCTGACGGGCATTTCTGCCTCAAGCCCTTGCACCTCGGGACGGCTGGACGTGCTTAGTCCTCTCCGTGGTGAGCTCCGTCCAGGAGCTAAAGCAGGGACGAGCGCAGGCTCTGCGGAAGCAGCGCGGACTGGGGGACCCCCGGTGCGCCCCGCGGTGCCCGCGGAGACCAAGGGCTCTTCCCGCCCCCGCGACGGGGCGTCGGGCTCCCTGCAGCTGAGCTGTTCGGCAGGGAGGAGACAGCGGCTGTTCCAGGCTGTTCCAGGCTGCTGTTCCAGGCTGCTCCAGGCACAGGGAACAGCAGGTGCGAGGCAGATCGGTTTTCCCTTTGCGGGAGAAGGGGAGAAGCGCGGAGGTGTCTGGAGCCCAGAGCGGGAGGAAGGGGCGCGCCAGGCGCTACCCAGCCCTCCATGACCGATCTGAGCGCCTGGGCAGCCGGGGCCTCTGGAGGGACTCGTGACGGGCTTGCGCTCTGGCGTCCCCCTCGTGACATCCTTGATAATGTTATCCTTGAATTTTTGTTTTGGAAATGAATCCAGTGCGGCAGAAAAACATGTCGCTCTAGTGGCTTGGAGTCCCCCCCCCGCAGTCGGGCCGCGCCCTCCCCCAGCCCGCTTCCCGGGCCGGCTGCGCGCCCCTCGCTCCGGGGTCCGCGTCGCCATCCACCTCGGGGACCGCCAGGTCCTCGCTCTGGGGGGGGCAGACCCCGCCAACCCGCCTCGCTGGCGCCTCTGGGCCTCCCCCTGCCGCCCAGGACCCCGCGCCCTGGCGCTGGCGGGTGCCGGCCTGGGAGGGGGAGTCCGGTCGGGCTGCCCGGGCGGGTCTGCGTTCTCCCGCCCGTGTCGCGGGGCGCCCGAGGTCGCACGGTGTTAAATAAAACATAAAACCCCGTAACGGGTTGTGGGTAAGAACGGGGGACAACGGGAAGAGTCTGTCTTGCGTTTTGAACACGGGGCGCTTGGGAACGCGCAGCCTCGCTGACCGCTGGGGCGGAAAAATAGAAAGGGTTTGGAAGGGGCGTCTCCAGAGCTGCGAACACGGTTGCGGTTTCAAAGCGAACCACGCTCTTCCCCGGTCGGAGGCCGGTCCGGGGCGGTCTCCCGCCGGCTGAGGGGTGCGGGCCCGGTCCGCTCCCGCAGCGCACAGCAGCCCCGGTCTGGGCGCGCCGTCCCCGCCCGCCTGCCCGCGACACACGCGGACTCTCTGAGCCCATCCCCCTGGTCCCTCGACGTCAGCTTCTCCCTTAATAGTGAAAATGACGTTTACCGTGCAGCACTCCTCTGTTTAGTTAACTGTTTCCCCCAAAACACGCTCTTCCTGACGCACCCACGGGGGCGTCTGCGCGGGGCCGACCCTCCCGCCCGCACCT
>NW_012150008.1:840051-841772 GCF_000956105.1 Propithecus coquereli | reverse complement strand
GGAGCACAAGGGCACCTGGAGGGGGTGACAGACGCTGAGAGTCCTGGGGTCAGGAGAGATGTAGGTGAGGTCAGGGGGTTGACATCCAGACCTTCTGTTTTGAACCCACAGTCTTACTGCAGGGTCTGGAAAATTCCATTCTCCGTGGCTCTGTCTGCATCCCCCCCACCCTCCGCCACGCACTCGCCTCCCCCATTCCAGCTGGGGTTTCCATGGCAACTGCCTGAGCTCCTGCACCATTCCTGAGAAAGGTGAGAGCCCCCGTGGGGGAACAGGGCGGAGGGATGGACGTCAAAGGCTCCGCGTCTGTGGTCCACGCGCGTATTTTGCACACGTCGAAATGCGTCATGGCAGCGTCTCTGCAGAAAGCGAACGCTGGCTTCAGGGCCCACTGCGGACGTGGGTGGAAATCCCAGGTATCTTCTAAGCGCCAGCCTTTCAGGCTCCCGTTCAGCATGAAACATCGATCGAGCCTCCCCTGCGTGCCAGACGCTGCTCCAGGCACGGATCACAAAATGAGATGCAAAAAGCAACCAGGTCTCTGCCCTCCTGGACCCTGCAGGAGAGACAGCTTCTCACGCCCTCGTTCATTCTTCGCTCGTCCATCCTTCTTTCAGCCCATGTCACTGAGAGCACACTTTGTGGTAGTCCCCGAGCCAGGTGTGGCGGGTGCAGCGGAGAACCCAACAGTCACAGGCAGGGTCTAGAACATGGATATTCTGTGGGCGTGTCGCGTGGTGAGTGTGAAGTAGGATTTCAGGTGGTGTTGAGTAAGTCAGGTTCACAGGACAGCGGTGGGGTATTTTAGATTGGGCAGTCCAGGGTGGCTTCTTGGAGGTGGTGGTATTTGAACAGGGTGATATTTGAATCTGAACAGAGGGAGGGAGCAGTTATGGGAAAATCAAGAACAGCCCAGACAGAGGAATTCACACCTTGGAGAGGCCTGAGCCCGAAGGCTGCCCTGCCGAGAGCCAGTGAGGAAGCCACTGTGGCTGGAGTGGAGGGAGTCAGGGAGGAAGTGGACGGAGAGTTGGTCAGAAAGGGAATCAGGGGCCCGGTCATTCAGGTTAAGGTGTTGACACTCTGGTGCAGGAGCTGGCAAATTGTGGCCTGCCCTGTTTTTGTAAAATACAGTTTTATTAGGACACAGACACCCCCACCATCTACGTTTTGTCTATGACCAATTTTGTGGTACATAGGCAGAGTTCAGCTGCCGTAGCCTAGATCACAGGGAGTCCCTTTTGTCAAGTCAGGTAACACTTGTGGGCTCTGAAAACTAGGATGCGAGTATCTTTGGGGCCCATTATTCAGCCCACCACAGATGATGAGTGAACGGATGAATGGTGGATGGATGGTGGATGGATAGTGGATGGATGGATGGATAGTAGGGGATGATGGATGGATGATAGGATGAATGGATGAGTGGATTGCTGCACGGATGGTTCAATGGATGGATGGATGGATGGATGGATGGATAGTGGATGGATGGATGGATGGATAGTTGGATGGATGGATGGATGGATGGATGGATGAATGGATAGTTGGATGAATGGATGGATGGATAGTCGGATGGATAGTGGATGGATGGATGGATAGTAGGGGATGATGGACGGCAGAGTGAATGGATAGATGGGCATGTAGATGGAAGGGTGGTAAGTGGATGAACATATGGAATGATGGGTGGATGGACGGATGGATAGCTGGATGGATGATGGGATGAA
>NW_012150008.1:824712-828767 GCF_000956105.1 Propithecus coquereli | reverse complement strand
ACTCCTCTGTTTAGTTAACTGTTTCCCCCAAAACACGCTCTTCCTGACGCACCCACGGGGGCGTCTGCGCGGGGCCGACCCTCCCGCCCGCACCTGCTGCGCAGTTCGCGGGCCCCGCACGAACGCGAGTGCAGCGCCCCGTGTTCAAAACGCAAGACAGACTCTTCCCGTTGTCCCCCGTTCTTACCCACAACCCGTTACGGGGTTTTATTTTTTATTTAACACCGTGCGACCTCGGGCGCCCCGCGACACGGGCGGGAGAACGCAGACCCGCCCGGGCAGCCCGACCGGATTTCCCCTCCCAGGCCGGCACCCGCCAGCGCCAGGGCGCGGGGTCCTGGGCGGCAGGGGGAGGCCCAGAGGCGCCAGCGAGGCGGGTTGGCGGGGTCTGCCCCCCCCTCCAGAGCGAGGACCTGGCGGTCCCAGAGGTGGAGGCGACGCGGACCCGGAGCGAGGGGCGCGCAGCCGGGCCCGGGAGGCGGGCTGGGGAGGGCGCGGCCCGACTGCGGGGGAGGGGGGACTCCAAGCCTCTAGAGCGACATGTTTTTCTGCCGCACTGGATTCATTTCCAAAACAAAAATTCAAGGACAAAATTATCAAGGATGTCACGAGGGGGACGCCAGAGCGTAAGCCTGTCACGAGTCCCTCCAGAGGCCCCGGCTGCCCGGGCGCTCAGATCGGTCATGGAGGGCTGGGTAGCGCCTGGCGCGCCCCTTCCTCCCGCTCTGGGCTCCAGACACCTCCGCGCTTCTCCCCTTCTCCCGCAAAGGGAAAACCGATCTGCCTCGCACCTGCTGTTCCCTGTGCCTGGAGCAGCCTGGAACAGCAGCCTGGAACAGCCTGGAACAGCCGCTGTCTCCTCCCTCCCGCACAGCTCAGCTGCAGGGAGCCCGACGCCCCGTCGCGGGGGCGGGAAGAGCCCTTCGTCTCCGCGGGCACCGCGGGGCGCACCGGGGGTCCCCCAGTCCGCGCTGCTTCCGCAGAGCCTGCGCTGGTCCCTGCTTTAGCTCCTGGACGGAGCTCACCGCGGAGAGGACTAAGCACGTCCAGCCGTCCCGAGGCCCACGGGCTTGAGATACAAATGCCCTCGGGGACCTGAGCCCGCAAAGAGCAGACTCCACTGTGATGGAGCCCCCGCGGTGCTGCCGCGAGGCGCAGACTTCGGCTTTCCAACGTGTGCTGAAGGCCTACTGTGTGCCAGGCTGGGGTTTGGAGCCCACGCACACCCCGACGTCAGAGGGGTGGACGTCGCCGTCCCAAGGGGCTCTCGCTGCCCCTTCTCCACTCCCTCAGCGCCCCCTCGCCAGCTTCCGTTTCCACGGCAACCGCCTGGGCCCGCCCCTGTCCCCGCAGCTGTGGGGGCTCCCGGGCGGGGACTGGAGTGCGGGGCGGGCGCCAGGCTCGCGCCACTGCGGGGACCAGGCCCGCCTGGCGCAGTCTCCGCCGCAGCCTGCGTCTGCGTGTTTGGTGCGCGGTGAAACGCGTCATCGGTACCAATCTTCGCGCAAGGAGAAAAAACAAAGACGCGGCTGCCAGAGCCGCCCCCGGACTCAGAATAACATCAGGAATCCGCTCTGAGCGCCGGCGACTCAGCGGTTTATGTTCTCGCCCTTCGTTTGTTCAGTGCGGGTGCGTGCGTGAGTGTCGGTGGGTAGGGGGGTCGCCTGTGCGGGTTCATTGAGCCACGTCCTGTTTTACGTGCTCTGTATGGATCTGCAAAGTGAAACCACAGAATGAATGACTAAACAAACGCCCAGTTTCTGTGCTCTGATGAATTGTTCATTCATTCGTCCTTTCCTTCATTCACAAAAATATGTTGATTACGGTTTATTATTTAGTGTTCATTGGGGTCCCCCAGGGAGTCAGCAGGGAGTCAAAAGTGATGGATAAAGTAGAAACCAAGACAGACTCTCCCCTTGTGGACCTTTCGCCTTTGGAGCTCTATCAGGGAAAACACTTAACTTAAGAATACGGATGTGTAAGTTCTGTAAAGGGTAAGCAGGTGAGACGGAGGGTCAGGGTTCTTTCAGACCAGCAGGTCAAGGAGAGCTTCCCGGAGGTGGTGATATTTGAGCAGACCTGAGTGAAGGGAGGGCAGGAGACTTGGGTTGTCAGGGAAATAACCACTCTGGGCAGAGGGAGCAGCATCTGGAAACAGGAGAAGGTGGGGCGTGATTGTCACGCCTGAAGCAGGAGGCCAGGCCGTCTGATGGGAGTGAGGAAGGAAAAAGTGCACGGAGGAGAATTCAGGGAGGGAGCTGGGAAGAGGTCACGCAGTGACTTGTAGCTGACATTTAATGAATAAACACATAAATAAATTTATCATTCAGGAGATGACAAATTTTTCTCTGAGGTATATTTCTTCTCTTTGTTGGATATCAATGCATGGATGGAGGGATGGAGGGATGAACGGATCAGTGGAGTGATGGTTAAATGGATTGGTGCACGGATTAATGGCTGGGTGGGTGGCTGGGTGGTGGCTGGGTGGAGGGACTGACGTGTAGCGTGTGGATGGGTGTTTACATGAATCACTAGTTGGTTGGATGAATGCTATTAATACAAATAAAGTAAATATTTTTTCCCCGAAGTTGTGAATTCTGAATTTTAGAGGTCCTTTTTCTTTTCTGTCTACACCACCTACCTGTGAATATCATAACTTTGGAATGCACACACACACATATTCAGAAGTAAAGTGTTGGTAGATGAATAAAAATAATTAAAATAATGGCCCCTCTTTACATGAAAACAATTGTGGAGTTGAGCGATATTTTCATCATCAATTCCCGTCTATCTGATCAGTCACTAAAGGCCTGAATGCTTCTCTCTCGCACACTCTCCACGGGTGACCTTGGTGGGATTCCCTCTCATAGTGTCATCCACACGGACGGCACCCCCTGGAGTTGTGCAGTGCACACCCCTGTGATCTGACCTTCAGTGACCCCCTGCATGCATGGTTCCCCCGATCTCCGTCCCCAGCCCGGACCTCCCTCTTGAGCTTCGGAAACATATACTCACCCGTCGGCTGCTCCCACAGTACAAGCTTTCAGGACTGACGCTGCAAGTCAGAGCTAAGTAATCATGAGCAAACCTATTCCTCAGCCACAGGTAAGGAATCCCCAGGGTACATCTTTGCCCAGGACACCTCTCACCTGTATATGTTTCAAACCCTCCCAGGTTTCTCAGTCTCCATTGTCACCACCCTATTCTAGGCCACCACCATCTCTGCCTGGCACGATGGTGTCCAACACGGGGCGTTGTGACAAAAGGTTTAGAATGCTTTATTTCTATCTTTAAAATTTTACCTTTAAAAATGATTTCTTGTGCATATACATATACCACATTGCTGAGATGGCATGAGATTTATATTAATGGATAATGCTAACGCTCCTTGATGACCGTGTTGAAAATGTTGTTACTAAAATCGTTGAGTACAATGGAGGCAGAGAACGGCTAAATCATTTGTAAGGACATTGGCTGGTGCCTCAGTCATCTCATCTCTAAAATGGACATCAGAGCACAGAGATCTACCAAGCAAGGCACAGCCCTAGGCTTAAAAGCACAGACTGAGGAGTCCTGCTGCCCGTGTTTGAACCCCAGTCCTCACACTCACTAGCTGTGGGAGTCTACACACTTACCGACTCTACTGTGCTTCCATTTCCTTATGTGAAAATCGGGGTAAGGTTAGAACACAGCTCACATGAGCCTTAATAAATTAGGCATTCAGAGGACTGAATGGCATAGAGTAAGTGCTGTAGCACTGTTTATTAAACTAAACGCAATATATAATTTCTAAGATTATTGAGTGGGTTCAACTTGGGGAGACGTAAGAACAGACAGTGCACGGGCATGCAGCAAACATTCCCTAAAAAGTCGCCACAAATGCCCCTGTGATAAGTGATGAAGCTGAATCCATCCCAATCCAGTGTTTATTATGGTTAAAATGGGGGTCTGGGGGAGTGGGAACTGCAGTGACCAGGGTTGGTATTTTGCCTAAGGAGTATGAGAGAGAGAGAGAGAGAGAGAGAGAGAGAGAGAGAGAGAGAGAGAGAGAGAGA
>NW_012150008.1:812344-814632 GCF_000956105.1 Propithecus coquereli | reverse complement strand
TGGGCTCAAGCGATCCTCCTGCCTCAGCCTCCTGAGTAGCTGGGACTACAGGCATGCGCCACCATGCCCAGCTAATTTTTTCTGTATATTTTTAGTTGTCCAATTAATTTCTTTCCAATTTTTTAGTAGAGACGGGGTATCACTCTTGCTCAGGCTGGTTTTGAACTCCTGAGCTCAAAGAATCCGCCTGCCTCGGCCTCCCAGAGAGCTAGGATTACAGGCGTGAGCCGCCGCGCCCGGCCTGATTGGCATTTCTTTAATGATTAGTGACACTGAGTATCTTTTCATGCGCTTTTTATTTGTATGTAGACATATTTTTGGAATCAGGGTAATCTTTTTAAAATAGTATTTTGGTGGTGGGAGTTTCCGAGTTACCACCCCCCAGAAGCTGCCAGTGCTGTCGAAGGGCACCAAGTCCCTCGCTCCAGGCCCAGGGGCCCTGCAGGATCGGCCCATGCTGACCACCCCCTGGCGTCCTTTCCTCTCTTCCTCCCGACCACTCATTATGCACCACTGTATTCCCTGGACACATCGGGCTTCTTCCTGACTTTGCACCTGCCCGAAACCTTCTTCCCCAAATCCTCCCACGACTGGGTCCCTCTGATTGTTCTGGAGTGGTTCACATGCCAGCTCACCTCCTCCAGGGAGCCCTCCTGACCTGCCTTTTTAAGTAACGCCTGCCCGTGTTAGCATCACCTCACTGTGTTTCTTTCTTGCGCTCAGAATTTTCTGGAATTATCTTCTTTCTGTGTTTAGTTTTATGTTTACTTCCTTTCCATTCTCACAAAATGAGGTCTGCAGAAAGACAGGTTCTTGGCAGTTCTGCTCACATGGTAGCCCCGGTGCTAGAACACAGACGAGCTCACAGTGGGGTTTCCCGAGTAAGTACCGGCTCTACCAAGGATCGAAGTATTCAATCCTGCAGCCGGTAGGAGCTGGTCTACGCCTGACAGCCACCCCTGCAGGTCGGGGTGGGGGAGCCTTATAGTGTTGGGCAATTTCCATGGTGTAGATAATCCCCCCACGGCCATTCTGCGTTCCATTGTTCAGATCGCTTGAGGTTTGGAAAAGAAGCGAGCTAGCTTTGCTTAGTACATTTCCTAGTTTTTGGTAATATGTATTAGACTGTGTATTGCAAATGCTATGACAGCTGTTTTGTGTTTATCCAATTATAATGATCATTTCTTGTTTGAATGCACAAGGTGCTTAGAACGCATAAGGTTTTTACTATAGTTTAAGATTATAAAAGTAAAAATATAGTAATTACAAGTGTTCATATTTTTTCCTTAAATTACTCAGATTTGATTCATAGCAGATTGTTTTTGTTTACGTAGACAGGCTCATTATGAAGCGTATAAATTGTCATTGGTGGGAAAACGTAAAGAAATTTCTTTGTATGTAAAAAAATTACCATGATAAAAAACAAGCTCTCTGTTTTCAGAAAATAATATGAATCAATTTACGACAGTATTATTTCTCTAATTATCATAATTGGGTTACCACCTAAGATAATCTTTCTTTAAAAAATGCTATGTATTTTTAAAATGCTATTACACTCTAGAACAAAATTGCTTAATATATTTATACCTCTTGTAGTAAAATTTTTATCCTTAAGTTATTGTATTTCTGTACTCTGAAGACATTTAAATTATTGTGCCTACAGTGGAAGTTAACTCAAATAGCTATTATTTCTTGTGACAAAATATTTGTGTAAATATTGACACTATAAAATTCTGCATAATGTTTTTTTAAACATGCCTCACAGAAAAGTAAAATTCTGCATCAGATTGAGTATCAAATCTACGTATTCATCTTAGCAATGACAGTAAATTATGCAATCTCAAAAGTTTTTTTTTTGTTTGTTTACCTGAAATCCTAATTTAGCTGGGTAGCTTATATTTTTATTTGCTAAATCTGGGGCAAATTTAAATAATGGTAACAGCAACAGTATTAATAATAGTGGCAAAAAATTTAAAAAGAAGTAGGAGGCCAAACATTATAAACATGATGATCTGCGTTTTTCAGAAGTAAAATTCATTTCCTTATGCATTTGCTTATTCAACAGACGCCTGTCAGTTCCCACTAGATACCAGGCCCTACGGCTCTGAGGGGAGATTGGCAAAACAAACGGCACAGTGAGGACCTAGAAAGAAAAAAAAGAAAGAAATAGTAGGTGTTCAAGGAAGAGAATAATGGATTTCACTTATTCTAAGACATATTTTTCAGATTTTAACACTTTTGCCATAATTTAGTAAACAGTATTTTTCTTTTATCATGTTCCCTAAAAT
>NW_012150008.1:809176-812294 GCF_000956105.1 Propithecus coquereli | reverse complement strand
ATATGGAACGATGGGTGGACGGATGGATGGATAGCTGGATGGATGATGGGATGAATGGACGGGTGGATTGCTGCATGGATGGTTCAATGGATGGATGGGTGGGTGGGTGGATGCTGCCCATGAAGGAGATACTTGCCTTTCTTTTTATGGCTCAGTTTCATTCCAAACAAGCTCACTGGATGCTGGAGATGCTGCTATGTGTTGGCTGCCTACACCTCCCACTTGTGGAAAGTCTATCTTGGGCATTCGGATGTCTGGGCGTGGGGGTTGCCGAATGAGGCGAGTGAGGGCAGATGGACCAACGGTCGTGTACACTCTTCATTGACGCAGAAAGGTGGAACGATGGCTTCCCTGTCCCGCCCTGTCTTTCCAGTGAGGTTCCCGGCCCCGCTCTCCACACCCTCCCTGGGGGATCTCAGCGAGACGCGCCAGAGCGGTGTCTCAGAAGCCCCCCTGCAGCCTCCCCCACCTCACTCCAAAGCGGGGAGCGATTGGGAAGACACTATCACAACTTCTATTTTGTTATGTGCTTCATTTTCCGACTTGCTTTTAAAAATGTTTTTGTAGTTTTATACCATATACAAGGTCTCCAGTCGGAAACGCCTTTCCTGTCTGTTCTTGCTATTTTTGCCCCGTTTATCAGGAGCCATTTTCTTCTTTCAGCCGCTGCTGTGCATCTCTAATCCCCATCCCCACGACGCCCCGGCGACTGCAATGTCCTCCTCCAAGGCCTCACCCTGCCCCTCCCCAAAGTCTGTTTTCTACACCCCGATGTCATAGCAGGTCCTGGAAAATCCCAGCGCCGGAGCATCTCCCTGCCCCCTCCCCAGCTGGCTGGCTGTCCTCATCCCACCGCAGTTTCCATGGTGACCACGGGAGCCACCTCTGTGGTCCACATGGAGGCGTCCATGGAGGGGCAGGTGAGAGATACGGACATCAAAGCAGCGCCACCGGGAGACAGCAGGACCCACCAGAGGGGCCCACGGCCGTCCTGCCATCAGTGACTCGGGAACAACTTTTGTCCCAGTTTCACCCTTGGATAGACCCGTTCATTCATTCAGAAGATATTTATTTGTAGGTTGGATTCAGACCCTTTTGTCCCTTAGCTGTCATTTGAATCACTACCTGTCACAACCCCAGTGTGGTTCACTGTGTCTTTCTTCGGCTTAACCGTCGGTCGATTCCTAACGATCTTGGAATAAGCAGCCCCTTCCTCAGCAGGTGTGCAGGCAGCAGGGCCGCCGTGTGCTTGGGGAGGAGCCAGCAACGGGCTTGCCGGAAGGAGACAATTAATCTTAACCCCTCGGCCTTGAAATGCTAACCCCGTGTGGGGACGTGCACACATACGCTCACATTACAGAAATTAAAAAGCAACACAAGTTTCAAAAGTAACAAAAAGTAAGTAAGGCAAGTGAAATGGCTCACAGAGCTTCACATCACGGTACAGGATTGTTATTGTGTTGTTCTAAAGAAGTCAGTTTGATGAGCATTTGTGGAGCCCATAGAAAGTGCCCAAGCCAAGACAGGCGCATGGGGAAAGAAACCCACAAAATGCAAAAGGTGGGTTAATTCAAAACTCTTGAGACCTGGGAAACTGGAGAAAAACTGAATGAGAATCTAGATTTATACTCTGCCAAGAAGATGGCCAATATTAGCAAAAATCTCCTCTTGGGGTACAGAAATGCACATTTTGGGAACACCAGCGTCTCAGTGTTGCATCTTTGAGACTGTTTTCCCGCTTCCTGGACAGCAAGGCCACGTGGCTGACCCTAGCTGGGCACTGGCCAGGGGTGTTGCCGTGGACGGGGTGAGCAGAGATTGGGTCTGGTTATTGGAACCCACAGTAACCTCCCAACTACGTCCCTTCCCGGACCGCAGCTCCCCCTCTCAGCGATGCCTCCCACCTGCCCCCCCGACTCTGCTTCACCCACAGCTTTGCTTTCTCTGAAGTTCCCTTCTCGCAATCTTCATGATCCCAGCTCCAGTCGAAGCCAACGGCTGCTGCCTCCGACTGGTCACCATCGGTCCTCTCTTGCCCCTGCAAGCCCAGTTTCCACACAGCACCCAGCACGATGTCCTTAATTATAACAGAAAACTTCAAACAAGAGTAAAATGAGCCGCCGTGCACACGGCACCCAGCTGCACCCATCAGCAGCTCATAGCTAATCTCGCTTGGTCTACGCCCTGACTCCCCCTCCTAGTCCCCAGTGGATTATTTAGAAGCAAATCAAGGTGATTTAAACGTTTTTTTAGATTTTAATTGTGGTAATATATACGTAACATAAAATTCACCTTCTTAACCATTTTTAAGTGTACAGTTCAATAGCGTTAAGGACATACACATTGTTACACAGCCATCACCACCGTCCATCTCTGGAACTTTTTTCATCTTGCAAAACTGAAACTCTGTAGCAGTTACACAAAAACTCCCCTCTCCCCCTCCCCAGCCCCGGGAACCGCCACGCTACTTTCCGTGTTTATGAATTTCGGTTCTCCAGGCACCTCACACACGTGGAACAAGACAGCGTTTGTCCTTTTGTGACTGGCTTATTTCACCCAGGGTAATGTCCTTGAGGTTCATCCACGTTGTACCATGTGTCAGAATTCCTTCCTTTTTAGGGCTTAATAATATTTTACTGTGTGGGTAGCTCACATATTGGTTAGATGGACACTTGGTTTGCTCCTACCTCTTGGCTATTGTGAATACTGCAGCTCTGAACGCAGCTGTACAAGCATCTCCTGTGTACCTGCTTTCGATTACTTTGGGCATCGCTCCAGACGTGAAATTAAAGGCTCACATGGTAATTCGATGTTCAATTGTTTGAGTAGCCACCATGCTGTTTCCAAAACAGTGGCAGCATTTTACTTTCCCACAAACAGGGCACAAGGGATCTGATTTCTCCACATCCTCAGCAACACTTGTTATTTTCCAGTATTCATTCATTCATTCATTCATTCATTCTAGTAGCCAGCCTAATCCGGGCAAAGTGGTATTTCATTGTAGTTTTGATTGGCATTTCTTTTTTTTTTTTTGAGACAGAGTCTCACTGTGTTGCCCGGGCTAGAGTGCCATGGCGTCAGCCTAGCTCACAGCAACCTCAAACTCCTGGGCTCAAGC
>NW_012150008.1:802253-805311 GCF_000956105.1 Propithecus coquereli | reverse complement strand
CAAAAAGTCCCAAACAACGAATGCTGGCGTGGATGCGGAGAGATGGGAACACTCACGCACTGCTGGTGGGACTGCAGACCAGCGCAACCTCTGTGGGAAGGAGTTTAAACTTTTTAATTGACAAATAATGACTGTTTATATTTACGGGGTACAGTGTGACGTGTTGATGCATGTACACGTTGTGGGATGATCATGTCAAGCTCATTAACATATCCGTCCCTTCACCTGCTTAGCATTTCTCGTGGCCGCTCACTCCGGCCTCTGCCTCCATCCCGTGGTCTCCCTGCGGCGGCCGTGTCCCCCTCTCCTTATCAACATCATGACACCCGTCATGGCAGCCGAGAGCCCACCCTGATGACTCGATTTTAACTTGGCTGCATCCCGCAAAGACCTTATTTCCAAATGGGTCATGTTCACGTGTCCCGGGGGCAGGACGTCAACATGTCTTTGGGGGACGCGACGAATCCCAAGTAGCACCCGCCCTGGAGCCTTCTCTCTCCTAGTCCACCTTCTTCCTCTGTGCTCCAGCCCCACGGCCTCCACCCATGGCCCCTCCACGGTCAATGGCCGCAGCCTCGTTCTGGTTTTCTGCCTGCGGCTCATCCCTCCGATCCCTTTGTCGAGGCCCCGAGAAGCGGGGGCTGGATGGGGGTCAGGACGCGGGCAGGCAAGGCTGGTCCCCGCACTTCTCCCTCATCCTGCCCTGACTCCGCCTCTTCGGAGACCCGGCCTTTACCTCCCGGGTGGCCCCACACTCTGTTCCCATCCTCGGTCTGAGCGGACGGCCGGGGAGGCTGGGGCGAGGATGTCCAGACTCCTTCCTCAGCACTGTGCAAAGCACGTCACGTACATGTGTGTCATCGTGGTGTCTTCAAGGCCTTTCTGAAGCTAACACGGAACTTTCACGCAGCGCTTACCGCCAAGAGTGCCGAACACGTGTGCACGCTCTCGGGTAATTACGTACCCACAAAAACAACCCCGGCACCTCTAGAATATGGAACCAGGTGGCTGTGGACGCCATTCGTTAAGATGAGGCGGTGCTGGGGCGGGGAGGACAGACGCGGGAGGATCAGGTCGCTGCACCCACCAGGACCCCCGCGAGCCAGGGGAGGCGTGGAACAGAGTCTCCCCCAGAGGCTTCAGAAGAAAACAACCAGCCCACGCCTTGATTTTGGACTTCTGGCCCCCAGGACTGCGGTGAATCAGTTTCTGTCGCTTTGAGCCACTCAGTCTGTGGTATTGGTTACGGCAGCTCTAGGAAACCAACACCCTCCTGTGGGCCTTGCAGCAACCATGGGCTGGGGTCTCTGCTGCATCCTGTTTTATAGAGGTTGAACCGGGGATGGGACGAGAGAGAAAGCAGCTTCCCTGAGGTCCCGAGAAACAGGTCTGGGCATCAGGGAGGCCGGGCCTGGTCCTGTAACGCAGACGCCACTGCTCCTGGCGCCCTGACCAGACGGCACAGGCGGTCCTGGGCCTGACTCCAGGACTTGCCTCTCTCCAGGTGTCTGGCCTTGCACCACCCGAGCGAGCCTCAGCCTCTGCCTCCGTCAAATGGGGACAATTGCAGCTCACATCACGGGGATGGTGGAATGATTAATCGAGAACATCCGTGTGAAGCCCTCAGTCCACTCAGGCTGCCACGGCGAATATTCTAGCCTGGGTGGGATATAGCGATCGACATTTATTCCTCGCAGTTCTGGAGGCTGGAAGTCTGGGACCGGGGTGCCAGCGTGGCTGGGTTCGGGCCGGAGCGTCTTCCCGGTTTGCAGATCACCGTTATCTCCCTGTGTCCTCGCGTGTGGCGAGACGGGTTGCCTCTCTCGCGTCTCTGCTACGAGGGCACGAGTCCCATTCGGGAGGGCTCCACCCTCGCGACCTCGTCACCTCCCAAAGTTCCCGCTCCCTGATACCATCGCGCGGGGGTTAGGGGTTCTGGACGTGAATTGTGGGGGGACACGCACATTCAGACCGCAGCAAGCCCTCCGTTCAGGGACAGCTTTCCTAAGTGTTAATGATTTTGAACTTGATTTTGAATTTAATGATTTTGAATGATTTTAAATTTCACTAAGATGAAAACTGTGTCGCTGTGCTGGGATCTGCCCGGCCGAGGGCCTTGACCTCTCATCGCAGATAAACGTGGGTGGGAGGACCCCCACTGGACGCTGGAGGCTCAGTCCTCCATTCTCTCAATAAACATTTAATGCACGTCCACTGTGTGTCTGGTCGTGGTTAGGAAATGGCTCCAAATACTGGAAAATTCCAGCTTGCAGGGCTCTCCCCGTCCCTGCCTTGCCCACCCCACCTTTCCGCACTGCAGCTGCAGTTTCCATGGTGATGGTCTGCGCCTCCCTTCGTTGCTAAGGGCAGATAAACAGTCTTGATTAATCTCCCGGAGAGACGGAGGTGGGCACAGCAGGGGAGGGGGAGGGAAGGCTCGAGGCTGCCACCACCGAGCAGCGGAACGTGCACAGCCTTTGATTAAGGGTTTGCAGAAGAAGAAAAACACGCACGTGTCGAGAATATTTAAAATTTACTCTCTCAGGAATTTTGAAGCATAAATACCTTATGCAAGGTGATGGATTTGTTAATTAGCTTGATTTCAACATTCCACAATGTATACACATACACAGAAACATCACATTGTACTCCATAAATACACACAATTATTTGCCAGTTAGAAATAAATTTTAAAAAGTTGCACACACATGTAAAATATGCATGTGAGGGCTTATGCAGAGTCAGTTAGAAATCATGAACCTCCTGCATCTTCCAGTAATAACAGCATTATCAGAATCCATCAGGTTATTCCGTAAATACTGACTGAGCCCTTCTGTGGGCCCAGCCCTCGTCTATGGGCAGAGAACAAGCGCCAGGCAAATCGTCCCCCCGCCCCCCGACCCCGTGCTCCGTTCTAGTGGGAGACACATTCGTTCGTTACCAAAGTTTGGTCATTTATTTTTTTATTTTTTTATTTTTTTATTTCAGCATATTATGGGGGTACAGATGTTTAGGTTACGTATGTTGCCCTTGCCCCCCCCAAGTCCGAGTTTCAAAT
>NW_012150008.1:786531-802143 GCF_000956105.1 Propithecus coquereli | reverse complement strand
GCCCAACATCCAATAGATGTTATTCTTATATGTGCATTTATGTGTTGATCAGTTAATACCAGTTTGATGGTGAGTACATGTGGTGCAAGAATGGTCATTTATTTTTAAAAGATGACCTTCTGGGAGGCAGGTATCATGCTAGACCTTGGGAAAATAGCAGGGACTGAGACAGACCAAGGCCCCTGCATTTGTAAAGCCTGTTTTGGTGCAAAGAAGACAAAACGAACTAACACGCTTAATAACACTTCAGAAGTTGATTGGGCCTCTGCAGAAATATAAAGCGGGAAATTGGAAGGTATTAACAGGAAAGGAAAGGGCTGTTTCAGGTGCGCACTAAAGAAGTGGTAACACCCGAGCAGGCGGCTGGGTGAGGGAGAAAGTAGCCGCGCTCAGGACTCCCGGGCAGGAGGCTGCCGGCAGACGGAGGGGCAGAGGCCCGGAGGAGGGACGAGCAAGCCCGCGGCGGCTGACAGGGACTGAGGGAACGCTGGGCCGCGAGTTCCGAACGGCGGCGGGTTATGCAAGCCTCATAAACTCTGGGTTTTATTAATGCATTATTTTTGTTTGCTTTTTGAATTTTATTTAAATTGGCAAATAATAAGTGTACATATTTCTGAGATGCAATATGGTGTTATGTATACACTGCGGGATGATGAAATCAGGCAAATTAACACCCATCCCTTCGACAAATCATTAATATGATCACAGAACGGTCACGCATTTGACACGTTCTGAGAAACAGGTTGTTTGGCGATTTCGTCATTGTGAGAACATCCCAGGTGAGCTTATCCAAGCCCGGGCAGTCCGGCCCCCTCACATGCCGGCCGAGCCCACAAACCTGGCAGGTCACTGACCTGGACCCTGCAGGCAGCTGCCACACGGCGGTACGTGTTTGTGTCCCTGAACATATCTGAACACAGACAAGGCCCCGCAAAAACAGGACTTTGTGATCTTACGGGCCCCCCGTCACATGCGCAGCCTGTGGCTGACAGAAGTGTCGCCGTGTGGTACGGGACTGTGTCACTGATGGAGTTCCCGCCCGGTGCCAGGCACTGGGTTTACGCGGATGGACCGACGCAGGCGTATTCTCTGCCTTTACGGAGCTCTCAGCTACTAGGAGATGCTGACGTTCATCGGACGCCTTTTGAGAGCATGAAATACGCGCCCGGTGCCTTCTCCGCGCTTGGCCGGGGACCAGCGCGCGTGGTGTGGCTCGCGTTAGGGCGGCGGTTTTGGAAATAGAGCGGACGGCTCTTTGCATGGCGTCGCCTTTTACTAGCTGGGGGTGGGGGGGCTTGATGGCTGCAGAGCAACGAACAAACAGGAGAGTAATATTGTCCTAGCCTCTTAAACGAGTTGAGTGCTTATTCTAAGTGCTTTACAATAAATTTTCCCAACAACCCTGCAAGGTGGGTCATAGTATCGCCTGATTTTAGACATGAGGAAGCTGAGACAGGGAGGTCGGACGGCTTGTCTAGCGCTGTGCAGTGGGCACGGGGCAGAGCTGGGATTTGAATGGAGGCTCCCAAACCCTGAGCTTTAACCCCCGGAGCTCCTTGCAACGATGTGACCATCCGGAAACCTGTGTGCACAGTGTATGAACACAAATCGAGCATCAAAAGTGTTTTGGACGAACAAAGTGCCGACCTTGGGGTGGTGTGCAAGACACACTATTCTGTGGGGAAAAGCGGGGCTCACCTGCCCAACACCGAAATTCCAAAGGAATCTTGAATCCAAAGGCAGGAAGCTGGGGGCAGGGCAGCCAGCTGCACGGTTGCAAATCGCTGCCCCAGGAGCTCCAGCCCTGTCCTAAGAAGCCATCCGGTTGACCACGTGAATTTTTTGAGAGCCTCTTGTGCTCCGGGCGCCTGTCGGTTCTGCACAGTGTCAGAGTCAAAGCCCCGTTTACCACACCTTTAAAGCCACAGGTGTCAGACTTTTGAGTGGACCAGAAATTTCGGGGAGATTTTGTTTAAAATGCAGAAGTCTCGATGCTCTATTCAGAGAGGCTGGGTATGGCGCAGGAATCTGCACTCTTTTCTCGTTAATAAATATTTACTGAGCACCAGGGGCTTGCCCAGCATACGCCCAGGCGCTGGGAAAGAGCCGTCAGCCTGCCAGGGGCTCGCTCTGCCCTGGACGGGGAAACGGCCCCTCTACGGAACAATCCGAGATGCCCCCATGGAACGGGAGAGTGAGTCTGGCCGGGAAATCACAGCAAGCGTTGTCTGTTTCATTCTTGTAAAGTGTGTATTGGAATACACTATTTTTTGTGTGTGTTCTTTGAAGTGACTTTTTATTTTGTGAAATGTTTTAAGACTCATAAGAAGTTGCAAAAATATAATATCGAGAGTTCCCACGTACCCTTCCCTCATCTTGCCCTGTCGAAGGAAAAGAAGCCAAACTCTGTAAAATAATTTAAAGAGGTTTATTCCGAGTCGAATTTGAGGACTGTGACCCGGAGCCACGCCCAAGAAGCCTTGAGCAAGTGGACTCCCTGTGGCTGGGTTACAGTTTGGTTTTAGACATTTCAGGGAGACAGGGGTGACAGGTAAAGTCATAAAGCAATATGTGGGAGGCACACATTGGTTTGGCCCGAAAAGGTGGAACATCTCGAAGGGGAGCTTACAGGTTACAGGTGGGTTTAAAGATTCTTTGACTTGTAATTGGTTAAAGACATGAAGCTTTGTCTAAAGGCTTGGAATGTTTTAAGATAAGGAGGTCAGTTAATCAGAGACAAGCTATGGGGACATATATTTGTTGTGTAAACCGAGGACCTGCAGGTTTGTGTGTCGTAACCTTAGTCCTGTTAATGGGTTACAAAGGATGTCCCCAAGAAGGGAGGGGGCATGATGAGGCCTGTCTGACCTCCCTCCTCCAGGCAGGCAGTTTAGTTGTAGGTTATTCCTTTGGCCAGGAGGGGTCCATTCAGTCAGCCAGTGGAGGGGGGGGAGCCTTAATATTTTACTTTTAGTTCACACCCCCAGCAATAACATCTGACACAACCATAGCACAACGCCCAGCCCTGGGTTCTGATGTTGACACAAGTCTATTAACTCAGGGATCAGCCTGTTTCTGACTTTAACGTTTTTTCTGTGCACTGTTTCCTGTTGCTGTTTATCATTCTATGAAAATGTATCACATCCATGCAACTATCACGGTAATCAGAGTACAGAACCATCCTATCACCACACACAAACACACGCACACACACGCACACACACGCACGCACACGAAGCAAGGAAACAAAACTCCCTTAGGAACACACTTTTTGAATTATGAACTATGCATAACTAATATTCTTTAACATGGGAAGAGACCAACGAATAAACAGAAACGTGTCAGATGCAAGATATTATCTTTAGGTTTACAAAGATAGGAGGAAGAAGCCACGGCCACGAACACACTTTGTTCCGGTTTCATGTTTTCATTAACGTTTAGGTTATGTTTGTGGAGTAGATGGTGGACCACACACTCCGCAGGGACGGGGTCTCTGCCCTGAGCTCGTGTGTGTTCTCAGCACAGCGGGGACATTCCGCAGGCGTTTCCCCAATGACTGAGCCATTCATTCGAACTAAATCCGTTTTGTGCACACTTAGGGTTAATGTTAAGGGAACGAGCTGACAGAGCAAGCAATAAATCTGGCGTTTACTCAAAATCCAGTCGACACAAACCTAGGATGGTCAGGGGACGTGACTCCTTTTCTCCTCCGAAGAAAGCACTTGGGGAAAAATTCTGATGCTGGGAAAACACAACAACCGCCGCGATACGTGGAATCTTCGTTCTTAGGGAAAGTTCTCCCAAGTAACTGCGCTGCAGCTGTTCCTCATAACTGCTCCTTGTCGAGCCTGGTTTATAAGGTGCTGGGTGCTGAGCTCAACACTGTTTTCCTTATCTTACGAGGTAGACTGCTTCACATTCTGATTTTACAAAGAAGGGTTTCGATTAGTAATATCCCAGAGAGATAAAAACACCTGCCCAAGAACCCCCATTTTTATTTACTTGCAGACGATGAACGATGAACTAGTGGATTTTAGGCTTAAAATGTTAAATGTGCACTCAGTTTGACACAAAATTCCAGAATATTCCATTCTCAGAGGTTCTCTCTGCTCTCAGCCACCTCCAATTCCTCAGCCTAGCAACAGTTTCCATGGTAACGAATGGAGTGTGCCTGGGTTGCTAAGGAACAAAAGAGCCCAGAGGAAGGACCAGGGGCTCAGCCCACGAGGCGGAGGGTGGGAGGCCCGGGGCAGGCTCTGTCGCCTGCAGCGCCCCCATCTCTGCTCTTGTCCTCCGACGAGGTCTTTGCAGAGGGAGAAACGTTGGCTCTGAGTTTCATAGAGTCTAGAAAGTCCCACGTGTTCCTATCAACAGCGGCCGGTGACAGAAATATTTAATGTTCTTGCCGTGTTTTCATCCATTCTTTCGCTGACTCATTCAACAAACATACATTGAGTGCGCACGAGAGCAAGTCAGTGCGTCAGACCCTGGGCATACGACGGAGAGAAAAAGAGAGGTATGAATTTCTCCTCTCTCATGGAGCTTAGAGCCTGCCTGGAGATGTCTTCATCCAATAATTTATCCTGCTAATATTGACTGGGGGTCCACCCTGCGCCAGACAGTATGTGACAGAGAAGACAGACAGACAGACACAGCCCTCCTGGAGACGGCAGTGGCGGGGTGGGGTCAATCCTAATCACGCAACCAGGGCCCCACTGGTGACTTCTCATCTTTATCCAAGTGCATCCTTGGAACGCTCTGTATCCTGACTGTAGCGTTGGTTTCACAGTACTCATGAAACCCGTGTATTTGTCAACACCATTCCTGCACCCTTAAAACGGGTGCATTTTCTTGTATGTCAATTATACACCGATGAGTCAATTTTGGGGGGGCAGGATCAAAATTTTACTATTTGGGTCTCTGTGGGCTCCTAAAGAAATCTCAAGTCTCCTAAAGAGTCGCTGACGGAGGTGCCCTCTGTCCTCTCTGTCCGTCCATCCCGGACCGAGGGTGAGGCCTCTGCTGTAGGAGCCGGAAGCGGGCGTCACCCTGGGGCGGGTCGTGGTGTGTTCTGGAGGCCGGGCTTGGGGCACAAGGGAAAGGGAGGGGAAGGGACAGGGATGTGCCGTGTCCGTGGAGGGCTGGGAAGACGCGCCGGGGCAGGGCTGTCTGATCTGAGGTCCAGACGAGGGCGGGGAGGAGCCCGGGACATCCCAGGAGGAGCAGAGTGAGGTCTTGGTGGGCCGAGGGTGCGTCTGATTGCTGACGGTGTAGATTTCTACCCCAGAACGAGAAGGGAATTTCCCCAGCACGGGTAGAAACGAAGTCTGTGACCCGATCCCCCACCCACAAGGTGACCCCTTGGGGCGCCATCACTCATTCATTCGCGAGCACCCACGAAGTCCTGACGATGTGCTGGACCGCGATCGTTTGTCCCCACGGGCTCTTCACCCAGTTATGGAGAATCCAGCCTGCCAGGCGCTCCGGCTTCCCCCCCAGACCCTCCCCGCCCACCGCGGTCTCCACAGCGACAGCCTCGGCACCGCTCCCCACGGAGGCGGCCCGGGTGGGGGCTCGGTGAGAACAAGCTCCACGACTCCCGCCGGGGTTCCTGGGGGCAGGAGAGTTGCCACCAATACTGCGGGCTGCTGGCCGGGTGGCGGCTGTTCAGGTCCATCTTCCACACGCGGGAAAGTGCTGCAGGGCCGCGGGAGGGGCAGCGCGAGGCTCGTGGACTTCCTCGGGAGCCAGAACCCCGCAGCAAGCCCCAGCCGTGTGAATGCCCCTGTCCCGCCATTCGCTCGTTGAGTCAGTCAGCAAATACCGTGTGTGCCAGACACTGTCCTAGGCCTGTGGAATAACGGGGAAGGAAAAACAGGCGCCATCTCGACTCCAGTGGGCCTTAGACAGCAGGAGTCACTTGTTCCTCCGAAACTTCATTCACTCCTTCCACGGGTCCTCAGAGCGGCCGCTGTGCGCCGGGCACTGTGCCACGCGTGGGCTCACGGGGACGGCCCCCCCTGGGGCCTTCACTGTAGTTGGAGAAACCAGAGGGAGACGTCTGGGCATCACTCCCGGCTGCGGGTGGTGTGAGGTCCTTGCTCTTCCCTCTCTGGAACCGCCTTTTCCTCCGGCCACAGCCTGGTTACACTCGGCTTCCCTCCCAGAACACCCCTGCCCGTCCACATGTTTTCAAATCTGATCCTGGTCTCAAGGGCGAGGCCCAGCGTCCGTTCCCCAGCTCTGTGCTGTGAGACACCAGGCAGCATCGCCCTGGCCCTACAGCCCGTGCTTCTCACCCATCTCCCCCTGCAGGTCCCGCTCCGTAAATCACCCTGTGATCAGAGCACGTCCGTCCTTGTTTCTTGGTTGAAATGCTGCAATCGGTTTTCAAAGGGCCTTGCTCCCGTTCAAAGGAAAACCTGACCATCTCGCTCTCACGCTTGACCCTGCCTGTGTTATTTTTTTTTCTACCTTTCTTTCTTTCTTTTCTTTTCTTTTTAGAGACAGAATCTTGCTCTGTCAGCCAGGCTGGAGTGCAGTGGTGTGATCACAGCTCACTGCAGCCTCAAACTCCTAGGCTCAAGCGATCCTCCCGCTTCAGCCCCCCAAGTAGCTGGGACAACAGGCATGTGCCACTGTGCCAGCTAGAAATGACTTATTTAAAGGTGGTGCCCAGTACATGGGGCATGAACTGCCACACGATGAGAAGACCACATAGCAGAAAACACTGACAGCAAAAATGTGGGGACCTCAGGTCTACAACCTTGAAGGGCTGAATTCTGCCAGCGGCCTCATGTGTGAGCTCGGAAGAGGCTGCTGAGCTCCAGAAAGGAATGCCCGGCTGACAACGCGAGTCCCGCCTCGTGAGACTCAGAATCTGAGCTAATAAGGGTCATTACACATCACCCGATTCAGATGACTCGTTATGCAGCAATAGATACCCGATACATCAAACAACTGGGCGCACGAACAATGCCTTTTAAAAATAGTGCTTTTTGGTCCATAGCTAGAGTGACTGTTAGATAAACCAACCAATAAACAATTAGCCGAAAACTGTACTGGACTCAAATTTCAGTGGCGCAGACCCTGTTCTCGGAAGTCGAGATGCTAAGGAGGAGTGTGATCGTGGCTTTGTTTCTTTCCCAAAGACTTTCACTCATAGAAAACAAATGGAGAGAGAATCTGCCTTAAAACAAGAATCTGTCTCACGAGCTCCACAGGCAGGTGCCAGACCAAAGGGCACCCGTGGGAAAGATGTGGCCCTGGGCCGAACACCGTGGCATCATCTCAGGGGGGCCTTCCTCACTGAGGAAGGAAGGGCAAGCGTTTCACTGGGGACAAAGACCCATGTTTTCTTTCATCCGCTTATTGCAAAGGAAACACAGTGTGAATTCAGAGTCCGGAAAATTCCAGCCTCCAAGGCTCTGTCTGCTCCCTCCCCATCCCCTCCTCTTCCTCGGCCTTGCCGCGGTTTCCACGGCAACAGCCTAAGCCTGCTGGGATGTAGAACCAGGTGGAAGTGGGACCAGAGGAGCCATCGATGTCCAAGCAGCAGGGATGGGGCGGGGGGAGACTCTTGAGGTTGCGGGCGTCTCACCAGTAGTTCACGCACTCCTTTTTCGTTTTTGGTTATTTTATGTGGTGCAGTAGACGTAGCATAAAAGCAGCCAGTCTGCAGTCCTGTGGGGTCGAGCACATTCACGTGGGCACCTTTCGTCTTCCCCAGCTGAGACTCTGCACTCACGAAACACTAACTCCCCAGTCCCCGTCCCCCGGCCCCGCTCACTGCCGTTTCACTCTCTGTCTCGTGACTTTGACGGCTCTAGGTCCCCGTGTGAGCAGAATCACACGTACGGCGGTTGTCCTAACGCCCTCAAGGTTCACCCGCGGAGTAGCCTGCGCCAGAACCGCCGTCCTTTCTGTAGGCTGAATTACAGGTTGAATACCCTTTATCCGAAATGCCGGCACCATAAGTGATTTTGGATTTCATGCCTTTTTTTTCAGATTTCAGAATATTCACATTTATACTCACTGGCTGAGCCTCTCTGATGCAAAAATCCAAAGTCCAAAATGCTTCAGTGAGCCTCTCCTTTGAGCGTGACCGCTGCATTCGAACTGCATCGGATTTTGGAGCATTCAGGACTTAGGATTTTTTGGATTTCCAGATTAGGGATGCTCGGCCTGTACGTTCTGTCGTGCGCAGACGTGCGCCACATTTGGTTTATCGCCTCAGCCCTCACGGACGCTTGGGTTGCTTCCACCTTTTGGCTATTGCGAATAACGAACACGGGGGTCGAATATCTGTTTGAGTCCTTGCTTTCAATTCTTTTGGATTTCTATCCGGAGATAAGATTGGCAGGTCACAGTAATTCTCTGCTTAATTTTTTGGGGAGCAGCTGTTCCTGCTTAATTCTCTGCTTAATTTTCTGAGGAGCAGCAGGCGCATAATTGCACATTCCCATCAGCAATCACGCGTGTCTCCCGTGCCCGACGATCGCTTCCACCGACACAGTCTTCGCGGATGGCAGAAAGGGGGCTCAGAACGGCCGCAGACCCCTCGTCTTCACGGTGTCAGCTGAGCGGCTGCGGTGGGTGCCAGCGGCATAAACACCCTCCGCCCTCGCCAGCCAGGCACCTCCTTCGTTCGATCGCTTATCCGTGCAGTCGGTCCCTGTTACCCGCCGGGCGCTCGCGGTAAAGAGATGAGCGAAACCAGCCCCTGTCTCTGCTCCAGCGAGCCGACCTTCCGCCAGGGAAAGATACAGAACACAGGGCAGAGCTGTGAGCATGTGTCTGGCTCCGAGAAACAGGATGGACCGATCAATGTGGCTTAAACAACAAAAGGAACCTGTCAGGTGCAGCTTCTGGAAACGCCAGCAGTGTGCTGGGCAGGCTTCAGGCAGCTTTGCATTTAGGGCCACTATTTACTATGGTTTGTAATAACCATGTTTTCTAGTTTCTATTTTTTTTTTTTTTTTGAGACAGAGTCTCGCTCTGTTGCCTGGGCTAGAGTGCCGTGGCGTCAGCCTAGCTCACAGCAACCTCAAACTCCTGGGCTCAAGCCATCCGCCTGCCTCAGCCTCCAGAGTAGCTGGGACTACAGGCATGTGCCACCATGCCCGGCTAGTTTTTATATATATATATTTTTAGTTGTCCAGATCATTTCTTTCTATTTTTTTTTAGTAGAGATGGGGTCTTGCTCTTGCTCAGGCTGGTCTCGAACTCCTGACATTGAGCGATCTGCCCGCCTCGGCCTCCCAGACTGCTAGGATTACAGGCGTGAGCCACGGCGCCCAGCCTAGTTTCTATTTTTGACGCTTCGACTTCTTGGCGCCCTGCTGACCCTGGGGGGTCAGCTCCTCCCATGGCGAGTGAAGACAGCGAACGGCTCACCTGGGAACGCACCTTTCCAGCGCAAACCACCACTCCCGAGCTCACGCCTAACCACCGCTGTTGACAAACTCTCACATCCCGGGCACTGTCCTCCTGCCCTCGTCACCCAGGGAAGGTACCAGGCAGCTACGGACAGCCCCACGCCCCAAAGCCCACTGGGATTACGCTCACTAGCTGATCCCAAACCTCCCTCCTCTGCCTCACCTCCGCCCTTCTGGGGAGCACAGAGTCTAGACTCCTGCCCATGGTTTCCCCCGGCTCCCCCTGCCTCCCGGCCTGGCCTGGTGCGTCCCCGTGTGGCCCCGTGGGGCGTGGTGTGGCATGGCATGGCGTGATGTGGCGTGGCCCCCGGAACGGTGAGTCACAAGCTTTTGTCAGTGGCCATCGTCTGCTGATCTGTTGTCCTCACCACACCTGAATAATAACAAAACCTACATTTTAAAACAGGGTTCAGCTCTAGGTTTTCTCTTCTAAGCAAGGGAGACCCTCCATCTTGGTCTTAAAGGTCTTTCCTGTGACCCTAATCATGTCTCCTCCCAGCTCTGCTTTCTCAAGACGCTAGTTCTTCTGTAAAAGACACTCGGGGTCCAGGAAGAGGGGGACGTCTGGGCATCGCTCCCGGCTCCGGGTGGTGTGAGGTCCTTGCTCTTCCCTCTCTGGAACCGCCTTTTCCTCCGGCCACAGCCTGGTCACACTCGGCTTCCCTCCCAGAACACCTCTGCCGTCCACATGTTTTCAAATCTGATCCTGGTCTCAAGGGCGAGGCCCAGCGTCCGTTCCCCAGCTCTGTGCTGTGAGACACCAGGCAGCATCGCCCTGGCCCTGCAGCCCGTGCTTCTCACCCATCTCCCCCTGCAGGTCCCGCTCCGTAAATCACCCTGTGATCAGAGCACGTCCGTCCTTGTTTCTTGGTTGAAATGCTGCAATCGGTTTTCAAAGGGCCTTGCTCCCGTTCAAAGGAAAACCTGACCATCTCGCTCTCACCTTTGACCCTGCCTGTGCTATTTTTTTTCTTAGAACAAAAATCCCACTTCTTTACACAGCCCATAATCAGCGGTAGCTCCAGAAGGTTCTTCGAGGAGGGGCTGGAGCCGCAGCTTTGCTGGAGGTGACCCGGGAGATTCGTACTGAAGGCTACAGTTCTGAACACCAGTCGTCGTCAAACACAAATGATGGCAGATAATTCCTGTTCTCTGGCAAGCTCTGAATAAACAGCCTTTGCCTGTTCTCGTTTGGATGGTGCTGTGGTCTGGGAGTTTGTGTTCCCCAAAATCCACATGTTGAAATCCTCCAAGCTGGTGGTATCAGGAGGTGGGGCCTTGGGGGGTGATTAGGTCCTGGAGGTGCAGCCCTCAAGCATGGGATTCCTGCCCTTCCAAGAAGAGACCCCAGGGAGAACCGCTGCCCCTTCTGCCACATGAGGTGACAATGAAAAGACAGTCACCGACGAACGAGGACGTGGCCCTCGCCCCACACTGGATCCGCTGGCCCCTTGGTCTTGGACCTCTGCCTTCCGGAACTGTGAGAAATCAATTCCTGTTGTTTCTTGCTATGGCGGCCCAAACAGACCAAGACAGGTGGTCTTTGGTTATTTCCACGACAAAGACCCTATTTCCAAGTAAGGTCACGTTCGCGGGTTCCGGGGAGCGTGAGTCTGGGAGGGGACACTGTTCGATCCAGTGCACCCCAGGCCTGTCTTGCAGAGACATTTCCTCTCTCGGAGAGACTCAGGGAGGATGTGGGGCGTCGTCCAGCCGATCCTTATCTTGCGAACCAAGGGAGCATTCGGTCAGGGTCCCTAACGTGGACACTTCTTGGGACCTTGGGCCTTAACTCTCTAGAACTTTCTTCTCAGGGACATCTGAGTCCGGAGAGAAATGTCCCTGTGCAGGTGATGTCGACCAAGTTCCTTAGCTTCTCTGTGCCTCGGTTTCCCCATCTGTACAATGGGGGTGGCGACATTACCTACCCCCAGAGGGGACTAGGAGGCTTCAGTGACTCGTATTTTGAAGCGCTATGACAGGTCCTGGCACGCGTCCACTGCGCTCTCAGCCGGCCCTGTCCTGGCGGCGGCGGCCTTTCCTTCCCCTGAGCGCAGCCCACCCACGCGTCCTGGCAGGGAGCCCCCCCCGGCTGCCCGGACCGGCCACCCGCATCTCCCGGGGGGTCCCCGACCGCCCTGTGCTTTCGCCGGAACCCTCGAGTGTGAGCTCCCTCCCCGCGGGGCTCCCAGGAACACCTTGAATCCCCCTCTAGGAGGCGGTGGGTTCGGGACGTGCTACCCTGAAACATGGCACCGTGTCACTCGAGAGAGCAGCGAAGGCAGAAAGGTCCCTGTCACCTGCCCTCGCCCGTGGTCACCCTCACTCCAGAGGTGCCCTCCCCGTGCCCGGAGGAAAGGAACAGCCTTGTCTCGAAGACACCAAGTCGGAACAAGCAGGCCTCGCCCGTCCGCCCAGACCCGACCTGTAGTGCGCACCTTTGCCAGTCCCACGCCCCGGGACTGCCCCTCCCCCATCGGACCCGGCACTCGGCACACACGGGTGTCCCGGTCTCTCTGGGTCTTCGCCTCCTTACGAGCGCTGCTGCGCCCCATGAAACGTGTGTTCCATAAATCTGTCTGCTTTTCCCTTGTTAACCTGTCTTTGTTGCGGGGGCCTCAGTCACGCACCCAGCAACTGGTGAGGAAAAGAATGTTTTCTCCCCTTCAGAGGCAAAAGCTTGTCACCGGTGAGGCTGACAGTGTTTGCCTTGGAGCTGCGCTTGCACTTACTTAGCCATCAAACAACGCCGCTTATTGCAAATAATCGTAACTACTAATGTGTGCGTGCATGCGTATCATTAATACACACACAAACGTGCATGCACACACGCGCACACAGCTTCAGTTTATAAAGCACAAAATTCAAATTCTTCTAACTGCTTCGAGGCCGCCCACGGGACGTCTCTGGGGAATTCTGTTTAGCAGGGGTTTGCTGAGCACACGCCCTGGCTATTCCGTGAGAGTGTCTCGGCGGAGACGCAGGTTCCGGTTTTAAACACTGCCCTCGCTGTTCGCGAGAAATCCCGCGCGGGAAGGAAGGAGAGGGCCTGGCCCGCAGGCTGGAACCCCACACCCGGCCCCTTTAGCACGTCAAAATGGGCGGCTTTCTCCTCTGTGCTGGAGGTCGCAGCGCCCCTTCACACGGGCCCGGTCCCGGGACTGCCACGCTCTCCGCAGGGCAGGGAGGGCCTCGGACCCACCACAGACAAACTCTGCGGGGTGAGCCGGAAAGTGTGCTCTGTGGGAGGCCAGACTCACACCGGGAACTGGGGAGGTCACAGCACTTCTTGTTTCCACCAGACGAGAGGAACAGTGAGGGCAGCGAAGACGGGAGGGCGCGGAGGCTGCCCCGTGGGAGTGAGCACGAAGGGTGCGTTTGCCCCCAGATCATCTCCCTCTTTGGGAGCACAGGACGCGGAGTTTCGCTGCTGATGGAGGGTTGGTTTCCTCCTCTGGGGGTGTCGGGGACGCCAACTCTGCCGACAGGTTAGCTTTAGACCCTGAGAGGACTCAACCGCCCACCCCGCACTTTCGGGGAGAAACGTGTGAAAGCAGAATCCCCAGACACTTCCCACTGAGCTGGGGAAGCCGACGGTTTCTGGGGTGCGGGGATGTGAGTGCTGCCCCCCTCTTCCCTACCGACACGGTGACGGGCACAGAGCCTGTCCCCGGCTGGGCGGGCTGGCGTGGGTGCCGCGCTGGCCTTCGTCTCGGCGATGGCCTTCTTCACGCCTTTGCAGAAACCCCGGTCCGAGAGCCTCTCTCATCCTGTCCTCTCCCTACCTGCCCCGTTCGCGTCGTCCGTGGCTCTTGCACCCAAGAACCTGTCTGGCCTTGTTCCTCCAGGCCCGGGCCACCCCCTCCACCTGGCCGGCACCTCCTCGCCCTCTCGGGCCAACTTGGCTGCCTGAGGATCCTCCCGCTGGAAATCTTGCCCTCCTCTAAGCATTCCACACCCGCGGCCCTCGGGACAAAGTCTGGGCTCCCTGCAGTGGCCTAGGAGCCCTCCTGGGGCTGGGTCCCAGCTTTGTGCCACCCCCCCGCCCTCCTTCCGACCGCCGGGCTCTGGTGACCCCCGGCCCACGTTCTCTCTGCTCGCGGCGGCCCCTCCCTCCTCAACTCCCATGCTCTCCCCCCGACCCCAGCCGGGTTTTCACCACTTTGCTCCTCGAAGCTGCTCTTGCCAAGGTGCCGGTGACCCTCAAGTTCCTAAACCCAGCGGCTGCTCCCACATCCTCCCGTGACCAGATGCTTGAACGGATCACTCCCTCCTTTTACCTCCAGGGACGCTAAATCTCTCTAGTCTTTGCTTCGCTTCACCGGCTACGTCCTTCTGGGTCCCCACCTCCCCCGCTCGGCCGTAAGGACGTCGAAGGGCTCCCCTGTGGGGTCCATCTGGGTCCCCCACCCCATCTGTGTGAGTCACACCACTGTGTGAGTTAATAACAATTACCCCCAAACTGTGTGGCTTAAAATGATAAATACGTTTATTTTCTTGCACTGTGTCTGTGGGTCTGGCTCCTGGGGGTGCGTTAGCTGAGTGATTCTGGCTTGAGGTCTCTCGTGAATTTGCTGCTAAAGCGTCGGCCGGGGCTGCACTCATCTGACTGCTCGCCCGGGGCTGGACGATGCATCTGCGAAGAGACTCACTCACGCTCCGGGAAGTCAGTGCGCTGTTCCTCCGTCCCGGCCAGAGGGAGCTCTCCGTGGTGCTGCCCCAGTGCCCTCGCAGCATGGTGCTGGTCCCCCAGCGCGTGAGTCCAGAGGGAGCGTGAGGAAGCCCCCATGCCTTTTTGGACCTAGCCTTGGGACCCACACACTGCATTCCCACATCCTCCTGTGGGTCCCACAGACGAGCCCTATTCACCGTGGGAGGGGCCTACACAGGGCGCGGGTCCCAGGAGGTATCAGTCTCTGGGGGACACCTCAGAGGCAACCATTCCACCCCGACCCTCTTCTGGCCTGACCTTTCGCCAAAACCAGCTCTCTGCTAACTTGCTTCTCCAGCCTCCATTTCCCATCCGAACTCCTGCCCCCTTGACATCTCTCCACGGAGCCTTGGCATCTCCCGATAGCACACTCCCGTCAAGATCTTCGATCCTCCTCAAAAATCTACTGTGCACCCCAAGTCTCCCCAATCTCTATGGAAAGCACCACCCTCCACCTGCGAGGCCAGACTCAAAGCGTAGACGTTGTTCTGTGCCCTTCTCGTCCCACCGCACCCCTAACCACGTCACCGCCAATGGGGCCTCCGCTCAGCCTTCGAGACACGGTGGGCTCCACCCACTGCCGTCCACCTTGGTCCCAGATATCTGTGACGTCTCCACGGTGAGGGTCCCCCAACCCCCTGACGGTCCATCCTCCAACAAAGCAAGCTCCGGACCTTCTGCAAACGACTCAGATTGAGACCTCTCTGCTTCCACACTCCTCCCACTCAAATGTCACCTCTTTCGGTAGCTCTGCAGCACGTGGCATGAAAGGAAGCGACTACCATCGTCCCACGGGACCCACGGCAGCCTGGCCCATCTCTTCTCTCGTTGCCTGGCCGCTCTGGCCTCCCTGCTGTCCCTGCCCGAGACCTCCACTCCTGCCCTTGCTTCGTCCATGGCTCCCCTGGCTGTTTCTTTTTCAGTCTCCACATTCCAGCTCGAAGGTCATATCCCCAAGTCAGAGCTGGGGGCCTTGGGTGGGGCAGGCTCAAGAAGGTCCCCAAAGGCCCGGTCAGCACGTTGGGGTGGGGGCTGCGGGGACGTTGGACAGAGGACAGAGGATCTCGGCCACGCAGGAGGAGTGAGTTCCAGAGAGCTATTGTACAGCACAGCGACTACTGTTAATTTTTTCAAAAATAAAAATAAAACCACAGTGAGATATCACTTATCTCCAGTGAGACTGGCCTTTATCAAAAAGTCCAAAAACAATAAATGTTGGCGGGGATGCGGAGAGATAGGAACACTCATGCACTGCTGGTGGGATTGCAAACTAGAGCAACCTCTGTGGAAAGCAATATGGAGACACCTTAAAGAGATACAATTAGAAGTTCCATTCGATCCAGCAATTCCATTACTGGGCATCTACCCAAAAGAGCAAATGATACTGTATAAGAAAGACACCTGCACCCGAATGTTTATAGCTGCACAATTCACAATTGCAAAGATGTGGAAACAACCCAAGTG
>NW_012150008.1:781673-785647 GCF_000956105.1 Propithecus coquereli | reverse complement strand
ATTAATTATAATTTTATTTTCCTGGCCTCGAGAGAGGCAAATTTATCAAAAAATATTTTCAAAATCTATTTCCGAAAAAAAATTAACCGTTAAAAAAGACACATAGCACCATGGCTGGAGCCATATGGACTTTTCCTATAGACTCAGGCTCTGGTATAGCTCATCCTGGCCCTGTGGGGTTCTGTCTTTATTTAAAATTCCATTAAATAATATTTTGTTCATCATGGGTTTTTTTTTGGTTTTGTTTTGTTTTTTGCATTAGTGTGTTTTTTTCCAAACACTGCATTAAAGTGTTACTTACCTCGATGACTGGGTGTTTGTGCTGTCATTTGTTGACCTTGCTCTGCGGCCAGTGTTCCTTTGTTTACTTAACCCTCCTGTCAGCCCCGGGAGCCAAGTCTCCTTTGTTCTTTTCACCGGGAAGCCGGGCTCAGAGGTGCGGGCCATGGTGGTCGGATTCCACAGCTAGGAAAGAGGAGAGCAGCCGCCCTCCCCGGCTGCACCTGGGGGCTCGCTGGACGTGGGGAGGCGAGAGCATCTACCTCTGGGATGCGCACTTAGCGCAGAGGCAGCGTGATAAGTGTTATTATTTTATAATTGTAACGATGATGATGACGGCGCATCAGCAACCACTGGGCCCATTCCGAATTTGAAACTGCTGCCTCTAAAACCACAAAGATCCTTCATCTCCGTTACTAGCTCCGCCATCCAAAGAACATCCATTCCTGCCTCTCTCCGCCCCCTCCTCTTCCTCCTCTTCCTCCTCCTCCTCCTCCTCCTGCCCCTAATCCCGGCCTCCCCTCATGTCCCTGGCCCGCCCCTGACCTGATGGCCATGCAGCCTGGAGAAGTCCCTGAGCAAATATTTGTTCTGCAAGTTTACTTTTGCGTGACCATCTGTTTGATCTCCTCCTGTCTCTCCCAGTGGCCAAGAAGTCAGTGTCCCTGCCTGCTTCTGTGCCCTGCGATCCCCGGTGCTCTACACAAAGCCTGGTGTGCAGTAAATGTTCCATTTATATAGATGATGATAACAATGTTCATAGTTTTATTAAGGTGTAAATCCCAAAGTCCTCACCATCTACAGGTATCTTCTTGATCCAACCTCCCCACCACCATCTTCTCTCCTAAACACCCCCAGCATGTCCTCAGCCACTCTGGTCTCCTTGTCCTTCCTCGGATGCACTCCACGTGTTTCTACCCCAGGCCCTTTGCACGTGCTGCATCCCCTCCCGGGCATGCTCTTTTCCCATGATTTTCTCTTTCCCTTTGTGCATCTCTCTCCTCAGTGACCCACCTGAGAGAAGATTGCCCTGCCCGGTCATTTTCCCTCCGGCCCGCCTTGTTCTTGTGACACACGCATTGTGTATTGTTTACGGCTGGCTCCTCCCTGAGACGCACTTGCCATGAGGATTTTCCCTGCAGACCCCTGCATGTCCCCGAGTCCCAGGGCTTCTCAGCCTTGGCACTGCTGATGCCAGGGGCCAAGAAATTCTCCATTGTATGTGTGTGGGGGGGGCTGTCCTGCTCATTATGGGATGTTTAGCAGCATCCTTGGCCTTACCCACTTGCTGCTAATAGAGCCCGCCCCCTCCAGTTGTGACAATGTCTCCAAATGCCTCTGCGGGGAGCAGAATTGCCCCCAATTAGAAACCACTGCAATAGCCCCTCTTTCTGGAGAAGAGTTTGCCATTAGCGTTGGGGTAAAATCAATTGCTGATGGACGGAGGAGCGAATAAACAAATGGTCACAGTGGGTAGCGTCTGCTCTGCCGTGTTCCCAGGCGACTTGGAAGCTTAACTGGGTACAGCCAGCTTTTGACACTCTACAAACGTCCCAGGGTGCAGTTTAATTACAGGAAAGAACACCACCCCCACCGCACGCCGTGCTGTTTAATGTTGTCAGCTGCTCCAGCCTGGTCCCCCTAAAGAAATCTCACCGGGGGGCTCCAGGGACGAAGGCCAGTGCAGCCTGTTGTCGTGGAAACGGCAGCTTGTGTGGGAGAGAGGACGGGGTGGTGGAGCTGCAGAGAGAGGCCCTTGGAAACGTCCGGCACGCAAGCCACACAACAATGAGTCTGGGGAGAGAACAAAACACGTTTGCCACCCGCAACCCGCCCTGTGTCCCTAGGAAAGCTTCCTCCTTGCAAGGCATAGACAGAAGTGATCGTGTCTGATTCTAGGGAGAAAGGCAACCACCCAGCTCTCCTCGCCGGGCGAATGTTGGTGAACACAGCTGAACACACACATTGCGGAGCTCTGTCAGTAAATGGACAAAGGAAACGATTTCAGTTACCCGTACAATGAAGAAGGTAAAATAAAATGGGGTGATACGATAGACAATGGTATGGATTGAATCTGTGATACTCCAGCCCCCAAACTGATATGTGGAAGCTTGATCCCCCCACTATAGTGGTATTTGGAAGTGGGACCTGTGGGAGGTGAACAGGTTTAGATGAGGCCAGGAGGGTGGGACCCCCTGGGTCGGAATAGCGCCCTTACGCAGAGTAGGAGAGAGAGATCTCTGTCTCTCCCCACTGTGTGAGCATGCAGCGAGAAGTCGACCCTCTGCAAGCCGGGAAGACAGTCCTCACCGGGACCCAAGCCGGCTGCTTGCACTTCTGGCCTCTGAACTGTGGGCAATAAATGTCTGTTTAAGTCACCCAGCCTCTGGCGTTTTGTGATGGCAGCCTGTGATGGTTTGCATGATGGTGTCCTCTCCAAAATTCACACTGAAACTTCATCCCCAAAGCAAAAGGTTTAACAGGTGTGGTCTTTGGGAGGTGGTTGGGTCGTGAGGGCGGGGCTCTCTTGGGAGCAGAGAGGAGCTGTCACCAGACACCAACACTGCCACCTCGATCTGGGAGTCCCCGGCCTCCGGGATTGTGAGAAGTAAATTTCTGTTTTATAAATTACCCAGCCTGTGGTATTTTGATACAGAGGCACAAACAGACTAAGACACAGCCCGGCAGACAGCACCGGGCAGCGAGTGATACCTCGGCGAGGGCTCTGTCCTGGGGCTTGCCACCCTGACAGGGTCTTTTTCTTGGGACGTACCCGTGTGGACGCACGGGGCTGTCAGTCACTGCTGTAAGCGGCTACGTAGTGTGCCATTGGGTGAACACAGCGTCATCCGCTCGTCCTGTGGATGGACACATCGTCTGGCCCCAGGATTTCTTGCCGTTACAAACAGCACTGGATGTCTGGTGCCTGGAACAGAGCTGGGCACAGAGCTGGCGCTCGCTACGTATTTGTCAAATGGCCGGATGGTGCAGCGAGCATTCTCGAACTTCTCTCCTCCACCTGACTTCGCTCAGGTGAAACTTCTAGGAACAGAATTGCTGGGTGAGAGGGCAGGCACAGACTCAAGTGTTCTCGATGGGGCCAAATTGCTTTCCCGAGTTGTGATTTGCTTGTTTTTAAAGGGAGGTTCCAGGAAGGCGGGGGCATCGCCAGATTTGCTCTTCTTCATGTTACACCAGATTGTGGGGAAAAAAATGAGTAAATGGATTATAAACATTTTATATATATACGTATATATACAGCGTCCCGTGTCTTTATCCTGCTCTATCTTGCTAGCATGATGTGTGAAGAGAAGCTGAGTTACCCGGCTGGCCCCCTCTGGCGTCTTGGCTGGAGTTTTCCCTCGATGACAAGGGCAGCTCCCCGTGTCCAGACTCGTGTACGAATCGTATGGGTTTTGCTAAATACCTGCTGCCCTCTGGGAGTCTGGGATCTGGGTGCGAGCCCGGCAGCAGGGGCCTGTGCGACCAGCTCGCAGCAAATACCCCGGGCACCGAGTCTCTGACCGGTCCCCCGTGCGTGACATTTCACGCGTGTTGTTCCGACTCCGCTGGAGGACGCCGGCGCATCCCGCGGGACGGGGCCGCAGGGAACCTGGCTTCCTCCAGACGCTGCCTCCTCTCGCCTTCCTGCTGGCGACTTGTCTGCATCGTGGGCTGTGACGAATCCCAGCACA
>NW_012150008.1:768635-769938 GCF_000956105.1 Propithecus coquereli | reverse complement strand
GGACATTCCGATTTTACCTTTTGAGGCATTTCTGTTTGTCTGTGTTGCCACTCTCACGTATTTGGAAGTTCATTTTACCCCCATGGTTTTTATTCATTTCTTGCAAATACAACTCACGCTATCAAAGATATAATTTATTTGATCTTTATTAGGTTGCAAGCAGTGTTACTCATTTTTGTCACTTTATTGTGTTTTACATTATTTTTTTTCTTCTGTGCTTACTTTTTTCTTTTTTTTTCGTTCTTATGGAGTCAAATTAATCCATCTTTTTCCTTTTTAGGGCTGTAAGCTTTTAAGAGCTGTGCTTACTGGGCCCTTCTCCACCCTCATCATAAAAATATCCTCCCAAATGTTCCGGTGGGGAGAGGGAACTCGAAGGCCACCAGCCGTCCCCCTGCCCTGAGCTCGCACCCCTTCCTCCCCCTCAGAGGATTCTGTGCCATCCCGTGGCACCAGTGCTCACGGAGGAATCTGGGCCGAAAGGGGTCTGGATGGGACAGAAGCTGCCGGCGGGAAGCTCTTCGTCTTGGAGAAGTGGCGCAAATGTCAGGCTCTGGCCGACACTGCTCGGAGACCCACCACGGCACGTCCTGGGAGAGCCCCAGCTGCATGCTGGGAACAGTCTTCTCAGAAACGGCACAGCATGAGCAGTATTTTAGAGACGTTTATTTCCAAACCGTACGGACAGTTTCACAATATCTGCTGCCGGCCGTTCCTCGCAGGTTCTGCTGACATCCACGCCCGCGTATCGGGGTGTTACGGATTTTCTGCACCTTTCTGGGTGGGTCTGGCCCCCTCGTTGTCCGTGGGCTGGTCCGGTCCCTTGTCCTGAGGAGCTGGTGGGAGCCAGGCGCGGCAGGCGTCTGCGCGTGGACGCTGTCGGTTCGCGCGCGGGGTGTCCTGTGCGCAGCCAGGCTTCTCCGAGAAACACAGCCGATGGCGTGCGCGTGAGCTGCAGACGGGGAGACAGAGAGAGGAGAAAGGCAATGAGAGACAGACAGACAGACGGAGAAAGACAGACACAGAGGGGGGGAAGAGAAAGAGAGACAGATGGAGAGAGAGACAAAGACAGCTACGTGGGGGCCGGCCGCGGTGGCTCACGCCTGTAATCCTAGCTCTCTGGGAGGCCGAGGGGGGCGGATCGTTTGAGCTCAGGAGTTCGAGACCAGCCTGAGCAAGAGCAAGACCCCGTCTCTACTAAAAATAGAAAGAAATTATCTGGACAGCTAAAAATATATAGAAAAAATTAGCCGGGCATGGTGGCGCATGCCTGTAGTCCCAGCTACTTGGGAGGCTGAGGCAG
>NW_012150008.1:766773-768585 GCF_000956105.1 Propithecus coquereli | reverse complement strand
AGTCCCCCGGCCCCCGGCCGGGCTTGGTCCTGGGGGGTCCTGAAGGCCCCTTTTCCCGCAGGAACTGTCCCCAGGCCGTTGCCAGGGAAACCGCAGCCGAGGTGCGGGGGCGGGGGGCGCAGGGCAGAGGGGGAGCCCAGGGGCCTGGAAAGTTCTGGAGCCAGAACCGTGTGCAGATCGACGAGCCTGGGTGGCCTGCGCAAGGCAGGTGCCCCCAAAACATTTCCGGGAAAACGAACGTGCGTCCGCGTCCGTCTGACCCTGGAGAGTTTGCGCTTGTCCAGCCCGCGGGTCGGGCCTGGCACCCCTGGTTCACTCCTGCGAGCACCCGAGCAGTGGGACCTGCAGAGACGAAGAGGAGAAGGGTGGGTGCTGGGGCCGAGAGGAGCGGGTGGGGAGTTGTTTAGTGAGAACAGAGTTCTGATTCCGCCCGACACAGAGAGTTCTGGAGGTGGATGGGGTGATGGTGTCAACAGAAGAGAAGCCGAACTCTGCAAAATAACACAAAGAGGTTTATTCTGAGCCAAATTTGAGGACCGTGACCCGGAGCCACGCCCAAGAGGCCTTGAGCAGTGGACTCGGTGTGGCTGGGTTACAGTTTGGCTTTTGACATTTCAGGGACACAGGGGTGACAGGTAAAGTCATAAATCAATACGTGGGAGGCACACATTGGTTTGGCCGGAAAAGGTGGAACATCTCGAAGTGGGGTGGCTTACAGGTTATGGGTGGGTTTAAAGATTCTTTGACTTGTAATTGGTTAAAGACACGAAGCTTTGCCTAAAGGCTTGGAATGTTTTAAGATAAGGAGGTCAGTTAATCAGAGACAAGCTATGGGGACATATATTTGTTGTGTAAACTGAGGACCTGCAGGTTTGCCTTGCTTAGCCTTCGGCCTGTTAATGGGTTACAAAGGATGTCCCCAGGAAGGGAGGGGGCATGATGGGGCATGTCTGACCTCCCTCCTCCTGGCAGGCAGCTTAGTTTTAGGATATTCCCTTGGCCACGAGGGGGTCCATTCAGTCAGCAGGTTGGGGAGAAGCCTTAAGATTTTATTTTAGTTCACAGTGGCTACACAATATTATAAAATATTTGCTAGGGTTGAAATCCTGGTAGGTGCCCACGGCACAGCTGGAGAAAGATTTCTCGTGCAAAAATTAAGATATGAAAATAAAAATTTATCTTATCCTTCTTAGAAGGGGGAGAGAGAGAGAGAAAGAGGGGGGGAGGAAGAGAGCAGGTACCCCAAAGAAAGACAAGGGGTGCCCGCAGCGAGGCCAAGTGGCTCGCTGATTTTAAGGGGGGCGAAGCGAGAGAAAAAAACAACAGTGCTGGCTGTCAGTCGATAACAAAAGCGGCAGCAGGTAGGTAACAAAAACTGCAAGGATGTCAAAGTCCAAAAGGTGGTTTCCTGCTTTCCCCGGAGAAGGGATCATCGCAGGAGACCCCACTCTGTCCTCGAGATGTGGTTGAGGCTGTAGCTCGTTCTTCCGCTGTTCACTCAGGAACGCTGTAAAAACGGAATCTCAAAAGACAACTTCGAAAGAGCGAGATGTGCATCTCTTTTCCGTTCATTCAGCTCTTTCCAGAAGTTGTGCAAAACAGAACTCCCGTGAGTGAGAGAGCCGCAGGGTCGATCTGTAACCCTCCTGGGGAAATGGTGGGATTAGGAACTTGCCTGTTATTTCTGCAAGGCCCCTGTCAGCATTTAACTCCACTGAGCTGCACGCTCATCAGTGGTTAAAACAGTAAATCTTACGTTAAGTGTATTTTACCACAATGAAAAAAAGTGGAATGAGAAAGAGGAAATAATTT
>NW_012150008.1:754280-764013 GCF_000956105.1 Propithecus coquereli | reverse complement strand
GTGAGCTAGGCTGACGCCACGGCACTCTAGCCCGGGCAACACAGTGAGACTCTGTCTCAAAAAAAAAAAAAAAGAAGACAGCTACGTGGGGAGGGCAGAGAAGGAGGACGAGGAAGAGGAGCAGGGGGAGGAAGAAGAGAAGGGAAGAGAGAGGAGGAAAAGGAAGTCGGTGGCACGTCGATGTCGATTTCTGGCGTGGGCTCTCTGCGTGTGGTTTCCGCAGCAGCAGGTGCGGGTCCAGACGGATCACAAAAGTCGTGCAGGTCCCGGGTCAAACCCTCGGTGCCCTCCGCCACCCGGTGCTCCCTCCCAGACCCCGCCACGCAGGAACTCTGGAGCTGCAACTTCCTGCGGGTCTCGGGGAATCTGCCGAGGTTTTCAAAGAAAGGGCGGTGAATGGTCAGATGCTGCTTCCAGAATTTTCTGTCTGGATGCTGTGTGGAGAAAGGCTGGGAGTGGTGGAAAGAGGGAGCACAGGGAGGAGCTGGTCCTGGGAGTACGGCGGAGGTGGGGGGACGTGGGCCGGGGCGCTGTGGAGGGTCGGGGAGCAGGAGCTGCCCCCCGACACACAGCAGGTGGCATCGATAGTCTTGCTGGCAAAGGGGACGTCTGGCCACCCCGGCCTGCAGCGAGAAGTCCGCTCTGGTGGTTTAGGCAGAATCTTCCTCACCCCGGCGGTTTCCTCTCAGTAATTTTCCAACCGCTGACCCCCCATTGCTCTTTGGCTATAAATCCCCCCTTCCCGGCGCTGTCCCTGGAGTAGAGGCCGATCTCTCCCCATTGCCGGGGGCCCCGTGCCTACCCCAGGGTCTTCCTTGCTACACTTAACAAGGATCTTGGAATGCTTTTTTTTTTTTTTAATGGCAGGCAGCGATTCTGACTTTCCTTCTTTCTTGGTCGTGCACCCTCTGCGCCTGGTGTCACCCTGGCATGCAGCCGGCCTTCTGTGGGCCTCTGCTGGATGAATTTCAGACCTTCTTTGAAGGAGAAGACGTCTCTCTCAGAGCAAAGAATGTGCCTTTTCGTTTGCTTGTTGGCTGCTGTTTTTGCACCGCCAGCTCCCAGCGCGTCCACCTTTGCCGGGCACCTTGATAAATAAACAAGCCGAAGCAAAGATGCCGCTGACGCCACTGGGTGTGAGTTCTGACAGGGCCCGGTGGGACACAGCCAGCGCCGTGACGGTTTGCGAAGCTCCCACCGCGGGAGCCCTTTAAGGGGCGGGAGAGTCCCTCTCGGACCCTGGTGGGGCCACGTGTTCCCTTCAAGAGCCTGTTCAGGGAACAGAGGCCTCTCGGCTGTTGCCATGGAAACAGCAGCTGGAAGGGGGCGGGGAGGGCTGAAGAAGGGAACCGAGGAGACTGGAGTGTCCGGCTCTGATATCAGAGTGTGTGTGTGTTTTTGGGGGGAGGGTTCAAAATACCAGGCGAGCACATTTTAGGCGCACGATAAAAGTCTGCGGAAGGAATGAATGACTTCATTCATTCTTCCAAGCCCACGCCCCAGTCTGCGGTTGTCTTGGGAAATGCGTCTCTTCAATCCGTGTGTCGCCCCTTGACGGCGGCGGCCACCGCGTTCATCCCGGGCTCCCGTGAACTGCAACATAACGACAGAAAGCCGTCAGCGTGGGAGGGAAGACAATCTCGCGCACGGTTAAGCACAAGGGGACAGATGTACCCGAGGGGTAGGCGTCAGGTGGGTGGGGTGTTCCGCCAGTGGGACCTGCCCGCATCTGCTGGGACCTGCTGCAGGGAGACGCGCGACCTCACTCTAATCGCCGCATGAACACGCCATGCTGCATTCGTCCATTCCTTCGCCAGTACACATTTGCTGGCCCCCTCCTCTTTTTTCACTACGAGGAGCATGAACAGCCCCCATCCCTAGCTCAGGGCCTGGTGTGTAGCTGACATTCGGTGGTTGTGGATAGAATGAATAAACACTGCAGTGAGCATTGTTATGCGTGAGTCCTTTTGGGGATGAAGGGCGTCCCCCCAGGGCATAAATCTTGGAGTGGGTTTGCTGGGCTATAGAGCAGGCTCCTCAACTTCAACATGACTGACATTTGGGGCCGGTTGTTCTTTGTTGTGGGGGAGGGCTGTGCTGTGCATCATAGGATGTTTAGCAGCGTCTCTGGTCTCTACCCAGTAGATGCTAACAGCACACCCGCGCTCCAAGTTGCGACAATAAAAAACGCCTCTAAGCGTTGCCAGATACCTACTCGTGTGGGAGGAAGGGGCGAAATCATCCCCCACTTGAGAATCACTGACTACAGCTTTTCCAGATCATGCCGCGTGGCTCTTCTGTTTCCCTCGAACTGGCTGTTTTTCATCAGTTACTTCCTCTCGCCTGAGGTGCCCCTAGGGAGGGAGCTCACCTGTGTTGGTTCTGCTGGAACGGACTCCGCCGATGGTTCTCCAGTTTCGACAAAGACCCGGTTCCCAGGTGGGGAACTGCTCTGTTAGCGTGTACGCAAACTTCGCGCTAAAATATTAAAACGTGTATCGGAAATGTCGCGTCAGCCGGGCCTTCGCCCCCAGCCCGCAAGCCCGCCGCCCCCTGACGCCTCCCCTTGCCTGTCCGTGCGCTGCTTCCTTTCATCTGTGCCATCGGAGTGGCAGAAAGCGGCGTCTCGGTTTGGTTTCGGATGTCGGGTTTGTTAGATTGTAAGTAAAGTGGAATATCTTTTCGTCTCTCTCAGAAACTTGGATTCTCCCTTTTTCTAGCAGCTTGCTCTCACTCCCGGCCCACCCTTCCCATCTGGTCTTCAGCTTTTGTTTTTTCGACCTGTTTACACTCTTCACATATTAATCTCATAATTTTTACTCTAATGCACCTGTTTTTGCCCGTTTCTCTGTTCAATGTTCGTTTTATGTGGTGGTGTGTTTCTCCCGGTTCGCTGTGTTTTCAATGTGTGTGGGTTCAGATTTGTCAATCTTTTCCTTTGTGTGTATTGTTTGCTGCTGTGTTTTAGTGAGATGTTTCTCACTGCATGATTATTGAAATAGCCACCCTTCTGCCTTGTGCTGAGCGGACAACACGGAGGATTTGGGGCCCAACATGAACAGAGAGGGGGGTTCATTCGCTCAGCCGAGGCGTGGACAGGAAGCAGCCGCAAGTTGCGCGGACGCCCTTCGTGAGCGCGACCCGGGGCGGGGCGCGGGGAAAGGGAAGGTCGGGCTGTCTCCAGTGCGAGGAATTCCAGCCATGGCCCCACGCTGGAAGGACAAAACGCCACACGCGCCAGGCGCAGAGCGGGAATCCCTCTCTCCCTTCTCTGAGCTCAGGTCTCGGGAAGGGCAGGCTCAAAGGGGGACCGGGAGCCATCGCATGGCCCGTGGGATGACAACCACCCAGGTTGCCCCGGGAGACGTCAGTCACTCTGGATGCTGGAGCTCGTTAGAAATGTAGATCAGCAGGCGCCGCCCAGACCTGCTACATCAGACTCCCGGGTGAGCAAGCTCACGTTAAAGGTGGGACCGGCTGTCTGACAGCATCCCGCCCCCCACCCGGCCGTGCCTGTCCCAGACCCTCCCTCCCCTCCCCGGGTGCATTAACCATGCCCGTGTAGGTTTCACATATTCTGATGCTTTGACGTCTTCCCAGAGACGGTAGTGGCCCACCCGAGACACGCCGTTCACCCGCAAACCGCCCATCCAGAGCCCGCCTGGCAGCTCCTCCGCGGGGCTCTCGCACTCAGGGCCACTGTGCACCTGCCCGCAGCACCCAGGGCCAGGCACGGGCGTGGAAATTACCATCAGCGCGCTGCCTGCGTTGCCACCTCGCTGGGCCGCCTCCCGCCTGGGCCTGGAGCGTCCCCGGGGCCCTGCCTGGTGTGGCCGCCCCTCCCCTGGGAACCGCGCAGTGAAGACAAACTGTGTCTTCGCTGCCTGTTGTCTGCAGACCCATCGGCCCTGCTCTTCCCAAATAATAATACATCCTATGTTTTAAAACACTGACTTTTAAAAGTCTTCCCTGACTTCCATCTAAGGCAGCCACACAAGCCCTTTCTGCCCCATTCACTATTTTTTTTTTTGAGACGGAGTCTCACTCTGTTGCCCTGGCTAGAGTGCCATGGCGTCATCCTAGCTCACAGCAACCTCAAACTCCTGGGCTCAAGAGATCCTCCTGCCTCAGCCTCCTGAGTAGCTGGGACTACAGGCATGCGCCACCATGCCCGGCTAATTTTTTCTATATATTTTTAGTTGTCCAGCTAATTTCTTTCTATTTTTAGTAGAGACGGGGTCTCGCTCTTGCTCAGGCCGGTCTCGAACTCCTGACCTTGAGCAATCCTCCCGCCTCGGCCTCCCAGAGTGCTGGGATTACAGGCGTGAGCCACCGCGCCTGGCCTGCCCCATCCACTTTAAGAGCATATTTTTTTTTTTTTTATTTTCATCACAGCATCTAAAATCGTCCACCTGGGGGGAAAATTTTTAAAAATTGAATCACCACCTAGAATTATGTCACAGATCCATCCGTCGATCCCGGGTCTACCAGCTGGAATACGAGCCGAGGGCAGTGAGTCCGTCTGTCCTATTCCCTGCGGCAAACCCGCCACCTACAGAATGCCAGACGCCGACCGTTTGCTGAAAGTGCCGACCGGGTGGATGATGGACGGACGGACGGACGAGCAGGCGGATGACAGATGGCTGGTGACCCGTGGTATCTCCAGAGCACGGCAGCATGCCACGTGTCTGCTGTGGCCAGTCTCTGAATGTGCTCATTACCACCATGAGGCAAAGTCAAGGCAGTTTCTTGACCGGGAGTTGTTTTCAGATGCCAGTGGCGGGAGAGGAAGTTGTCTGGACCTTTCTGGGGAGCGAGCTGTCGATACCGCGGCTGTCAAGTTCACGGCACGTCCGCCTTTGGTTTTCCACGAACCCAATTCAATGAATCGATTTTTAAATGCTGCGGCCCCAGGACACAAAGGCGAGACGGAGGGATGTCGCGACGTGTCTGTGAGATGAATGCGTTGGAAACAGGACTGTGAATGCAAGAACGACGTATAAAGGGAGAGCTCAGCGCTGCCGTCTTCCAGGGAAAATCACAAATCACTTTCCTTTGGACAACGCGAGCAAAATCTTGCAGAAACGTTTTACGTCATGGTGACACCCTCATGAATGAAAACACGGGACGCTAAACTGCAAAAGTGCACACACAGTCGCGATTTTCAAGTGAAAACGCGCGTGCTACCTACGCAGTGAGATGACCGCACAGAGTTTCAGAGACAAGCAGGCGGGACTCGGGCCCAGCTGCCCGACCTGGAGTCAGAGCCGCCGTGCAGGCAAATCGCGAGGACCTGCCGTCGCCCTGGGCCCGGCCATCCCGCTTCCAGCGGTTCTTTCTGGGGAACGAATGAGGCACCCGGAGACCAGGCTGAACAGGGCTGTGCGTTTCCTGCTTCTCTGAAACACTGAAACGTCGGGAGAGCGTTTTCCCTTCCCAGACAAACCAATGCTCTTCCTCTTCCTAGGGGGTCTCCAGCTCAGCTGGGCCCGTTACACTTTCAGATCCTCCCCTTCCTCCGGGATGAAGGCTGCCAGCCCGTTTCCCTAAAGAAGCGGTGTGTGTCCCACCCCCCCGTGAGGGCTGCACCAGGGGGATGGAGGCGGCCGTGCTGCGGGCCGAGCTGGTGCCCCCGCATTTGCAGGCTGCAGCCCTGACCCCCAGTTCCACAGAGCACGACCGCGTTTGGGGACGGGGTCTTCGCACAGGCAGCGGAGGTAAAGCGAGGCCACGAGGGCCGTCATCCAGTCTGCCCGGCGTCCTCACAAGAAGAGGAAATCTGGACACCGACACACACAGGGGACAGACCATGTGAGCACGCGGCCAGAGGCGCCATCTGACTGCCAAGGAGAGAGGTCCCAGGGGGACCCAACCGAGAGGGCGCCTGGCCTCAGACTTCAGCCTCCAGAACCGTGAGAAACGCATTTCTGTTGTGGGAGCCACCGCGTCTGTGGCGCTTTGTTGCGGCAGCCGGGGCAGAGTCAGCAGGACACGCACACGCGGGCGTGCGTCCGTGCGTCTATGCATGGTACAGACGCAGACCCACGCGTGTCCATGTATGTATGTGTTATGTACGTATGCCAGATACGTGTCATTTTCTATGCTAAGAGACTCATTAAGGAACCAGCTGCCAGGGCTGTGAGGCGGGAGGTCTGCCGTCTGCAGGGCTGGCTGGGAACTCAGGCAAGAGCCGCTGCGGCCGCTGCGAGGCCGAATTTCTTCTTCCTCAGGGAGATCTCGGTTCTTGCTCTTGAGGCCTTCACCTGATTAGATGCGGCCCACCCGCATCATTGCGCGTCGTGTTGTGAGTTGGAGACGTTAACCACACTTACAACACACCTGTTCAGTGACACTTGTGTGGGGGTCTGGTCAGATCACTGGGCACTACAGCCCGGCCCTGCCCCGGCGTCCGGGGTCACCCGGGTGGCTCTGTCCACCTCCTCCTCTGCCCCCTTCGCCCAGGCTTCCAGCATCTCCCCCGTGTCCCTAAACTCACCCCTGTGTCAGTCTCTGCCGTCCCCCGTCCTGCCTTTAGCCTACGTTGGAGCCAGATGGACTTTCTTAAAAGAAAAGGCGGCTCCTGCCCTCACTCCCAGATTTGTGTCATTCTTTAGACGAAAATTCCATTTTTCTCTACGACCCACCCGCCGTCTAAGCTCCGGAATTTCCATGTAGGAGGGGCTGGGGGGGAACTCTGTTTGGGGACGTGTAGAAGCTTCCAAGGAGGACGGCAGTGGCAAAGCACCACGGACGGCGCTTCACCGGCAGGCATGTGTTTCCTCTCGGTTCCGGAGGCCGAGGTCCGAGATCAAGGAGCGGGCAGGGCTGGTTCTGCTGAGGCCCCTCTCTGGGTCGTCCCGCTGTGTCCCGGTCCCCTCTCCTTATAAGGACCCCAGCCACACTGAATCAGGAGACCCTAATGATGCCAATGATCTCATTTCGGCTTGATTGCCTCCGTAAAGAGCTCTCTGCAAATGCGCGCTCTGCGGGGCGGAGGGGCTGTGACCCCAACACGCGAGTGTGTGGGACACGGTTCAGCCACGGCGGGAAGCAGGGGGCGTTTGCCGGCTGTGAGCTGTGCTTGCGCAGAGTGGTTATGGGGAAAGGCAGACAAACTCTGTGAGCAAATGTGAATGTGTGAACTTGATTCAGACATACCTGGTAAGGTGAAGGAATAAAAGTCTGTTCTCACTGATTTTGGCAATTCATCGAATCCAAGGAATTGCAGAAATTTAGTGGCACGAGCATATCCCAGGGTAGGGTGAGCTGCAGCTGGACACCAGTGGAACCCACCCCCGCGGAAAAAACCTGCCCCAATTTGATTACTGACAGGACCAGGGGACACACTCTGCAAAATAACCACCAGAATAAAATATGTTTGTGGTTTGGAGATGGAGGTCTCCAGAAAATGGGCCGGGTTGTGCTGTTTATGAGAAAATCGTTTCCTTGCTGCATATGGACGGCAGCAAGCTGTGGCTCGGCTTCCTGGGTGCTGGGCTAGGAACCAAGGGGGGGTTCCATGGGGTTGCTGCTTCTCAGGGCCCGGGGGTGTTCGGTTAGAAATGTCATTTCCTTCTGACCCTCTTTTCTACTCAGGTTTGGCCCAAATTCCTCCTGCGGCACTGGAAGCCTCAAGCCTCCCCACGAGTGTGGGGCTTCCACGGTGTTTGGGTGGGGGAGGGGCTGACGCCCCCCTTTTCTGGCTCATCACAAGGCGACATGGGTGACGACTTTTGTGAACTTGGGGTGGAGGAGGCAGCACAAAATACAATGTTAAAACCAAAACGCATAAACAGAAATGCTATACACGTGACGCCGTAACAGTCAAAAATCTACACATAGACTAGGGGAAGATTGAAATGAAAATAGAGAGAAATCGTTGCAGTATGTGTGACAGTACAAGGCATTATGCAAAAGTTTATCATTTGTTATCACAAGCCAATAAGAAAAAGTTGAACATCTAAATAGAAAAAACAGGCAAGGTTCTTGAACAGGTTGCTCATAAAAAAGAAAGTCAAATTCAAAGGAAGATGAAAGGTGAAGGACAGTCTGTCTCATCTGTAATTCAAAAACGGGACGGCAAAGCCAAAAACAAAGATCATTTTCTTTCCATCCAACCGGCAAGAATGAAAACAACAAAGGGCAGTACTTCAGGTCTGCAAACACCTGGGAGAAATCTTGAAATGTGGATAGAAGTGATTTTTTCTTCTTGAAATAGTAACCATTGAAATTTTAATATTTATTCAAAAAGAATCCAGACTAGAAATATAAAGATGTTAACTAAAGTACAAACAGAATTTTGGTAGCAGCATTATTCATAATAGCCCAAAATTGGAAACAGCCTAAATAACCATCGGCAGGAAAAGAGGTAAATTATGGTATGTCCACATTATGGACTACTGAGCAAGAAAAAAGGAACAAAAATTAATTATTGAATAATCAGTGCTAATCAGCAAGATATTAATGCATATAACACCACGGGCGTATCTCACAAACATGCCAGGTGCAAACAGACACAAAAGGCTGCAAGATCCCATTTACACGAGAGTCCAGAACGTCACAAAGGCGGAGAGCGAAGGCGGGTGGGGCGGGGTGTCGGTGCTGGGGCCCGGTCCAGGGCAAACGTGCACGCAGGAGGTTCGAGGGCTCATGACACATTCTGTGCCTGGACTGTGGGGCCGATAACGACACGCGGCCGCCCGAACACGTCGAACTACACTTAAAACGGGTCAGTGTTATTATAAGTGAATTCTACCTTGATGGATTTGAGGGATTTAAAAAAAAAATTCAACCTCTAGAGTAACCATTTCACTGTCTGCATGCATCCCATAATACCACGTTGCGAATGTCGAACATACACAGTGAAACGTGTTTTTAAGAATTGGAACCTGGCAGCTCTTTGCCCAACAATGGGAGTGTTTTTCTTGCAGCACCGAATGCCCGGGGCGGGGCGGGGGAGGGGAGGCAAACATTCGCTCCCTGCGAACACCTAGTGACCGCCTGCTGTATGCGGGAACATCTAGTGACCGCCTGCTGTATGCGGGCCGGGACTCCAGGGCCTGGAAAACGTCCTTCTCCGCAGCCCGGTTTCCGTGGCAACCGCGGGAGCTGGAACCCGGGTCCGCGGATCAGGCGCCCCGGGGCGGGCGGGGGAGGGGCTGCACCGCGGTCCCCGGATTCGCGCCCGGATCGCGGCTTCGCGGGTCCCAAACGCGCCCCGGTGAGGTCCTTGGAGCGCGGCGCGGATCCTCGCGGGGTCGCAGACGCCGGCCCGGCTGGTCCCCAAGGGCCTCCCTCAAGGGCCGAGGCTTCGGTCCCGCTCCCGGGCTTCCCCGCGGTCCGCGCCACCCCGGCCCAGACCCCAGACGCGCTCCAGGTCGGGCGAGCTTTGGCGTCTCCACCCACCGCGTCCACGGGGAGCTCAGCGCATCGGATCCGACCCCCCAAACCGACCTTTAGTGACCCCGGCCCCGCCCTGCCACTGCGAGGCCCTCGGACGGCGCTTAGCTCTCAAAGCCCGTCGTATGTGGAAATAAATCACTTTTGTTTATTTTTATCTATCTTTGGAAATTTTTCCACGTTTTATTTCGCACCTGACATTTTCCTGTGCCTACAATTTATAAATAAATCAATAAAAGGATATTAGAAGAATCAATGAATTAATTCTAACTAGAAATAACCGCAGGCCACAACCAGCTCTCCTGCTATCTCCTGCCTCCTCCTCCCTCCTCCC
>NW_012150008.1:748710-752387 GCF_000956105.1 Propithecus coquereli | reverse complement strand
AGTTAGAAGAAAAGTTGAACACCAAAATAGAAACGTGGGCAAAGAATGTGAATAGACTATTTACGGGAGAATATTTGCATGTGCAATAAATATAAAAAAGATATTCCACCGTACTTCTCATACCAATACTGGAGCTCAAATCCAACAGAAGGTGTCATTTCAAACTCACAAAATTGAAAAAAAAAATAATAGAGTTGGAAAGGTTATAGGAAAATGGGCGTCCTCAAATGCTAGTGACCAAGTATGGATCTGGTGGGACGTACCACAGTTTAGACAGTGTGTGTGAGGCCAGCTGGGTGACCTCACCTGACTACTTGGGAGGCTGAGGCAGGAGGATCACTTGAGCCCAGGAGTTTGAGGCTGCAGTGAGCTACCATCTGGCCATAGTCTGGGTGACAGACCAAGACCCTGTCTCTAAAAAAAACACAAAAAAACAAAAAAACGAAAATGTGTGTGCTTTGACCTAGCTAGTTTGTTTATTTCTGGGATTCTGCTGCCCGCAAACATTCACACATATTCGGGAACCTGCAGAGTCATTATCACATCTTTGTCTACGTTAGCAAGAAGCTGGCAACAAGTGTCTACAATGAGCGCACTTAACCTGCAATCACGATGCAGTATGTGGTCATCGATGTAATGAGCTCTTTCCTCCTAAAACATGATAACATGTTCTGTGAGACAGGCAGGCTACACATGTGTCTATCCCCCTCGATGCCAATTTTAAGCGAAATAGTCCATTCATTCAGTCATGTATTTGAGACGCGCATTGACGTGGAGTGAGGCGCCGCAGCGACAGCGGGGACAAAGCAAGGCAGGCCCTCGCTGCCAGAGCTGCCAGGAGAAAACAAAGAACACACCTCTTTAGCAGGAAATGTGTCGATTTAAAAACCAGAAGATGTGTTTTTTCTGTGTTTCCACCCCTACCTATATGACCGGGAGGAATTCTCCATCGTGCGGGCAAGGCAACAAACACAAGATTGCTTCTTGCAACCTTCGTTCGTTGGATGAATATTCATTAAGTGGCAGTGACGTGCCCGGCACTGGGTGAGACATTGGGAGTGATTGTGACACCAAAAGTTGAAAATCGGGGCCTGGGTGCTGGTCAAGGGAATGAATGAATGGGGGAGGACAGCTAAGGACCAGATCTCCCCTCCCCCATTCACATGCGAAATCCTCGCCCGCAGGGCCAGGGTATCAGGAGGTGGCCAGGGTGGAGCCCTGCGGAGAACCAGCGCCCTTAGGAAAGAGACCCCAGAGCCCAGGAGGTCTAGTGTAGAACACGGGGATCATGGTTGCCGACAACGTGTCATACTGGAAAATCGCTAAGAGAACAGACTTTGTGTTCTCGCCGCAAAAAAAACTTAGTATGTTCGGTAACACGTATGTTAATTAGCTTGATTTAGCCATTCCACACTGTCTACACATTTCAAAACATCAAGTTGGGTACCATAAATATATACAACTTTACGTGTCAATTAAAACTTAATAATTCGTTAATTAATTTTTAACAAGACCTCAGAGAGCTCCCCTCACTTCCCCCAGGGGAGGACGCGGTCAGAAGACGGCAGCCTATGAACCAGAACACGGCCCCCCCGGACCCTGACCCCGCCAGCACGGTGATCTTGGGCTTCCCCGTGAGAATGAATTTTTATCGTTTATGATCCACCCAATCCATAGTATTTCTGCTATGGCAGCCCGAACGCACTAAGATGATGATGTATTTGCACGATGACTCCTACACTGCTGCAAACGAGAGAATAAGTCACTGTATCAACACAGGTAAATCTCACGGAGGGGACACCGAGCGGGATGGCCCACGGCCCCACAGCGCCATCCTCGTAACCCCACCCGAGCGGCCGCCTGTGTGATCTCTTGGCTCATTCTCCTCATCGCCCTTTCACCAGCTGCGGGAACCGTCTCTCCTCTCTCACTCACGGTTCCCCGCTGTTCCCCTTGAGATCCGCTCACGGAATTGAAATCATAAGGACTGAGTGAGCAGTTTCCCCTGCACGAGCACGTCCGTCCTACGGGAAGAACCCTCTGTCACAGACGGGTGGCGGGAGGTGAGGGGCACCCGTCCCTTCGCTGGAACGGACACAGAGTACGCGGCTACTCTGCCAGGTGGTGTTCTGAGCGGGCACCTATTTGCTTGTGCAGAACTTGGAAAACCACCGTCTCGGGAGCTCTTTCCTCGGCCCCCTCCCATCCTCCTCGAGCTGCGGTTTCCACGACAGCAGCCTGAGCTGCCTCTGTCCCCCACAGCAGGCACAGGGGGAAGAGGGCAGGGCTCCTGCCCGTGACATACCGCGGTGGGGAGGCGGGGAGGGCGTCGCCGTGGGTGGGGGCCCGCTGTCCCCCCGACACGGGGTTCGTGCAAGACTCCCCCTTTCAGAATCAATTTCATCTGAAACCAGCTCTCTGCATCTCCGTTTCCAGTTTTTTTGTTGGCTGAGAACACCGTCCTCCTGGAGAAAATCGTGACTTGGGGAACCTGACGTCCCCGAGGCTAAGGGGGGAGGATGAGGATGGAGACACGGAGGCCGTGAGTGTCGGAATCGCTTGGCGTCTCTGATGCAGTAAAGCCTGGGGAAGGCCCAGGTGCCCAGGTCAGCCTTTTATTGCCCGGATACATTTTGAGAATAATCGGCCGGCGCCTGCACCGCCCCAACGCGGTCCGTGGCGTCACCCGTGAGCTTTGCAGCAACGCAAAGCCTCAGGCCCCCAGCCCAGCCCTGCTGAGTCAGAATCTGCAATTTTGCAAAATTCGCCCGTGATGTGCGGGCACGTAAAGCTGATGTTTATACCGTTTCCCCCATCACTTCGCACTTCCTCTTCGGTGGAAGAGACCTTTGCGCCGAGCTCCTCCAGGCCCCGACGGGGCGCTTGGCCCTTCCTCTTGCTGAGCAGCGTCTTCCTCTCCCAGTCTCCGCTCATCTCAAAGACCTCCGGTCTCCGTCCCCAGCCCGGGTCTCCCGCAGGAATTTTACCCACTTTCCATACCGGACGTGTGTCTGGACTCCCAGCCGCACCCCTTTCAAAACTGGCTGCTTTGTCTATAGCAAAGCGAATCTTCTCTCCGGACCATGCCTCCTCTCCTGCCCCACAGGCGACTCTCCTTCTCTCTCTTCTCCTCTCCACTCTCCGTCCCGAGGTCCTCAGGCGTCTGTCGTACGTACTAACAATCAATCTGCTTCTCTCCTCTGCTCGCTGAAGGGTTTGGGGTTTGTGGTGTCCTCGGGGAACTGAGAAACAGCGAGGGTGATGCCGTCCTCTGAGTTCCGTGGCTGACACGAGGGGTCCTGGCAGAGAAAGGCTGTCGCCAGACCAGCGGCCCTCGACGCGGGGGCTTCGAACCCCCGCCAGGGCCCGTGGAAGCTCAAAGCGAGGGGTCCCCTGCCCAGAATCGCTGAATCGGGAGGTCTGGGGTCCGGCCGGAGAGCTTGCATTTCTTACGAGCCCACACTCGCCGCTGGCCTAAGAACTGCACTTCCAGAACCTCTGCTTTAAAGTAAAAGGTTCTGTAAAGACTCCAAAAGAAAATGCGTCGTTGGGCACCAGACACGGGACCGTCACTGACACACACGCCCCTCAGGAAACACACGTTGGGGAAGAGCTGGATCAATAAACAGCACCCCCCCCCGCAAAGAAATATGCCCGACAGAGCTTTTTTTTTTTTT
>NW_012150008.1:747032-748660 GCF_000956105.1 Propithecus coquereli | reverse complement strand
CAGACTTGCCCGTCAGCAGGTCCTGTCCAGGCTCTCGCCAAACGATTTCTCCAGTTACCGCCCAGCTCTCTCTTGTACGCTTTCTGCTTTCTCTGATTCCACTGTACCCGCATAGATCCAAAAGACCCAGCAATTCTCAAGAACACCAAGCTCAGTGAAAGAAAGCACATCCTCAAAGTCATATATTATATGATTCAAAATAGAGAAACCGAGAGACATAGAGTGGATTCATTTGCTGCCCAGGGTTGGGGGGTGTGGGGAGGAAATGGAATGGTCGCTAATGGGCCCGGGGTTTCATTTGAGGGCTGATAAAAATGTTCTAAGATTGATTGTGGCGGTGACTGCAGCTCTGTGAATGCACCAAACACCACCGAATTACACATTTTAAGTGGGTGAATTGTATAGTATGTGAATCTCTCAATCAAGCTGTTACAATTTTTTAAGTAAATTCATCTGTTTAGTTTTGCTCTGAATGTATCACAGAATTTCGTTCAATGGAAGCAGGCTGGCGTTTCGTAACACGACGTAAAATATCCACACACAACTGCTAGCTTCCTGCCTTAACAGACCGTCACACTGGGAACCCAGAAAACCAGGGGGCAGGAGGTTCACCCCGGGAAATGAGAGGGAGGAAAGAAAGAAATTGATGAACGATGAAAACCAGGAACACGATCTGCAAAACAGAAAGTATTTCATGCTTTCCTGGTTTGGAAACAGAGGTCTCCAGCACACTGGCTGGTTGTGCTCTTTCCGAGAAAGCCAGTCTCTTCCTGAGTTGGATGGCAACGTATATATTGCTTGGATTCCGGCACAGAAGTTAGCTCATTAATCAGGGAAAAATTCCGTGGTGGGTGGTTGAGCCGAGGTTTTATCTGGCAACTAGAGTCGATGTTGACATTCAAACTGCTTCTCAAAGACTAAGAGCCTCCAGTCAGAAAGGTTTCTACCATCTAAACTTCTCTGTTTATTTAGGTTAAACCCAAATCCTTCCTTCGGCAACTGAGGGCTCCTTGGAGGACCGTACAGCAACGGTGTCCGATGGGATTACAATGCAGACCATGTTTACCATTGCAGGCTTTCTGTTAGACATTTCTATTTTCTGTGGGGCATTTTTACCATTCACTGTTTTTATTTTCTATTAGCTATTAAAAGAAATAGGTGGAATTAATTTTAATAGTATATTTTATTTGACCCAATATTTCAAAAATATTATCACGTCAATGTGTAATCTGTAAAAATTGTGAGTGAGATATTTTATATCCTTTTTCACGCTAAGTCTTTGAAATCCATTGCCCGTCTCAATTCACACTAGCCACACGTGAGGTGCTTAATAGCCGCCTGTGGTTTGCGGCTGCTCTATCGGACATCTCAGTCCTCGTGTTTTGTCTGGGTAGGGGGCTGTTTGTGGGCTCCTGGCCTTTATCTTGAGGTCATGGCAAGAAAACCAAAGAAACTGTTTCTGAAGGTATGGGGATGAAGAAGGATTTACTGACCATGACACAAAAGTCAATGAGCATAAAATAATAAATCTATACCTCATCAAAAACGACCGTGTGTGTATGGGGAGAACCTCCACTGTAAACAAGACTTAAATGGCCAGCCCAGGTCAGATATGTAAAAATAGAGAT
>NW_012150008.1:728555-742438 GCF_000956105.1 Propithecus coquereli | reverse complement strand
TTTAGTTGTCCAATTAATTTCTTTCTATTTTTAGTAGAGACAGAGTCTCGCTCTTGCTCAGGCTGGTTTCAAACTCCTGAGCTCAAACAATCCGCCTACCTCGGCCTCCCAGAGAGCTAGGATTACAGGCGTGAGCCACCGCGCCCGGCCTCCAACAGAGCTTTTTACAGCAGACATTATCTTTCAGAGAAGTTTCAGGCTCACAGAAGGACTGAGCACAGAGCACAGAGATTCCCCGATAGCCCCTGCCCTCACCCCCCCGCACTGTCCCTCCACCTCAGTCGGGCATTAGACTCGCACAAGGAGTTTGCCACCTGGACCCCTCGTGTGCGCAGTTTGCGGTGGCGTTTGTGCTCCATGAGAGTCTGATGCCGCCGCTGCTCTGACGGGAGTCGGAGCTTAGTGGACATGACGGGGAGCCGCCGTGGACAGAGACGACGGCCACTGCTCACGTCCCGCTGCGTGGCCTGGCTCCTGACAGGCCACAGGGCCGCACGGGTCCGAGGCCCGGGGGTTGGTGACTGCAGATGGAGTTGGACTCAGACAGTACGGAGGCTTTTCAGACTGGCGTCTTTCACCCAGTGATACCCATTTTTCTCCCTGTCTTTTCACAGCCTCATAGCTATTTCTTCTCAGCCCTGATCCCATGTCCGAATCCCGCGAGGAAGGACGGCCTTCTCAACACGTGGTGCTGCAGCAACGGGGCCTCCGCAGGAAAAAAGTGGATTCTGACCTGAATCCCACATGAGTTGGCGGATATAGAAACGTACATGTGTGATATAATTGTGCGCACGCGCGCACACACACACACACACACGTATACAAGTATAAATTATTCCCACCCCCGTGAATATTACTACAAGCCCCAAAGGAAACTGTGACTGCATCTTTCTCCTGCTTAAATCATGTCAGGGGTTTCCCTTTGTGACATATGGAGAGACTTCCCTCCCTACCTGGGTCTGTAAGCAGCGGTCACTCCGGGACGTCTAGGAAGGCAGGACCAGGCGGGACGCACTCTGGTCGCAGAGGGGCTGCTTCTAAGATTCAGCTGCATGATGTTTAGACTCTTTCACAGACCACCTTTAGGAAAACACAAAAAATTCCTTTGCGTATATGCGCATGCAGTTACGTTTGTGTGTGAGAGAGTGTGAGAGTGTGTGTGTGTGTGTGTGTACACAAAGGAACAGAACTGAAATTCTGCTCGTTGACCCGGCCGTGATTTCCACCCGTGGTGTGATCGGGGTTAGCCGAGCATGTCCGGAGCCGGTCGGCTGTCGGGTTTGAAAACCTGCACTGTGCACGCACGAGCACCAGCCCTGGGCCAGGACACAAGACAGGCCCCCAGTCCACCAAAGACTGAAGAGGCTGAGGTTCCACCCCAGAAAACTGAGAGAAAAACTGAGGAAGACGAACATGGAAGGATATCGTCTGGAAAGGAGACGGCTAGCGTTAACTATTTTCGTGGTTTGGAAGCACATGCCTTCAGAACAGAGGCCAGCGCTGAGTTGCTTCCAAGAAATCCAACCGCTTCCTACTCGGGAGGAGACGTATGTATTGTTTGGTGTGCGGCCGAGTGCTGAGCTCATGAGCCACCGTGGGCCTGCGAATTAAAAAGCGATCTGCTGACGGGACAGGGAGCGGGATCCAAGCGACTTCTCAAGGACCACAAGTCTCCAGTCGGGCGTGTGCCTCCCAGCTGGACCCCGGGCTGGTTCGGGTCTGGCCCAATCCTTCCCGCAGCAATGGGGTCTGGGGCCTCAGTGAGGACCAGGGTTTCTGAGGGCAGGGAGGGGACAGTGTCCACAGCAGGAAGAGAGCTCTTTTCTGAGCCCAGCACAATACAATTCAGCAGAATGTTTTTATAATCGTGAGGTGGAAAATGACTTTTTCAAGTCAATCCGAACATCAACAATCACAAAATAAAAGAGCGTTCAATCTGATTATGAAAGCACTACATACACAGGAACGGGAAAATCATTATCATAAGTAAGATCGAACAACCCACTCTGCATCGTATAAAGCCAAAGGAATTCTATCACTCACACCCAGCGAGTGCTAACAGGTCAAGATGGGAAAACTGAATGTCAAATTAGGAAAGTCAGAAAGGGATCTGAAAAGAGAGTTCGTGAAAGAGAAGCAGCAAAACTTTCAAGAAACGTGAAAAGATGATCCAACCTACTCGTGATGCAAAATCGGAAGTTGCTATTCACAACAGCCCAAAGGAGGAAGCAACCCAAATGCCCAGCGATGGATCAATGTGTAAACAAAGCACAGTGTGCAAGTACAAGTGAATGCTACTCAGCCTTAAAAAGGAAGAAAGTCTGACACATGCCACGACACGGATGGACCTTGAGGACATAATGCTAAGTGGAATAAGTCAGTCACGAAAAAGACAAATATTGTATGAATCCACTTATATGAAGTGCCTAACCTTGTCAGATTTATATTTTCAGAAAGTAGGATGGTGGTTTCCAGGGACTGAGGGGCAGGAAGTGGGGAGTCAGTGTGCAGTGTGTACAGAGCTTCAGGTTTGCGAGATGAGAAGCGTTCTAGAGACGGGCAGTGGTGATTGTTACACAACGAGGTAAGTGAATGTCCCAATGCCACTGAATCGTACACTTAAAGTGCTTAAGATGGTCAATTTTGAGTTCTGCGTATTCTACCACAATTTTTTTTTTTCTTTTTCTTTTTGAGACAGAGTCTCACTGTGTTGCCTGGGCTAGAGTGCCGTGGCGTCTTCCTAGCTCACAGCAACCTCAACCTCCTGGGCTCAAGTGATCCTCCTGCCCCAGCCTCCCGAGTAGCTGGGACTACAGGCATGCGCCACCATGCCCGGCTAATTTTTTCTTTTTTAGTAGAGACGGGGTCTCGCTCTTGCTCAGGCTGGTCTCGAACTCCTGAGCTCAAACAATCCACCCGCCTCGGCCTCCCAGAGAGCTAGGATTACAGGCGTGAGCCACTGCGCCTGGCCTACCACAATTTTTAAAAACCTAGAAATCAAAACCCAAATTAAATGTCATTGCTCTGACAAGGATGGCCCCCTTCGGATGGAGCCGACAGGAAGAGCCGTAGGCAGAGTTCTTCTGGCAAGCACTTTAGTGGTGGATACCAAAGTGGCAGGCGTGTCCTCACACCTGTGGACTCGGCATTCCGGTTTCTGGGCATCCGGTCAACATGAACATCGGGAAGCTTTTCCTGTCTCCTGGGAGCCCTTGCAGCACCGGCCTGGCAGCGAGACCTTGGAAGCCGGTGGGCAGAATGTGCGCACAGGGTGTCGCGCACGACACAGCGTTTCACAGTCAGGAGAAGGCGGCTCTTTTTTTTTTAAAAAAAAATATATATTAATGGTGTTTTAATGCCTGAATCAAAGAATTATAATTAACTCCTGATCTAATACTATTGAAAATTATATCTAATTATATCTATAAACCCTTTGACTAAGATATTTAATGAACTATTTAAAACACAAATTACCTGAAAGGAAAAGCGGCAAAGAAAACGGTGTACGAACAATAATCTCAGTTTGACCGAAGATCATTCTTTTGTTCATTCACACATGCTCTAGAAGAGTGCTACCCAACAGAGACAAACTCCAGCCACGTATGCAATGTTAAGTTTTCTAGCAACCGCTTTTTTAAAAAAAATCAAAAATTAAAAATCAAATAGGTGAAGTGAGTTGATGTGAAATTATTGGGGATATTTCCAAAAAAAATTTTTGATGCTAACTCCTCGAAATCCAGCGTGTATTTTGCAACGACAGCGTACCTCGAGGTGGCCAGCCACATGTTGGTCACCCCGTCACGCGTGTGGCCAGGTGCTACTGTGCTGGCTGGCACAGGTGTGGAGGGCGCTGAGATGCTTTTGAACCTGTGTGCGTTCACCTGTAGAGCCTGGAAAATTCCAGACTCTGTAGAGGCTCTTTCTCCATGGAAACACCAGCTACGGTTTCCATGGCGACAGCCCCTGCAATGATGGGTGAGAGCTCTTGAGAGATGAACAGAGCAGGGAAACTGAAAACAGAATAGCCGGGTTGGGGGATGGGGTGCTGGGGGAAGGGACCTGCAGACAGTCACCCCGACAAGGCCCCCCACACGCACGGATGGGTGAAGAACCGCATGACCAGACAGGGCGGGTGTGAAAGAAAACAAAATGGGCTCCTTCGGGTTTTCGCAGCCCCTGTTAGAAATCACCGACCTCCTAAAAGCCCTGAGGCTAAGAGGAGCTGTCTATCCTGCCGTCCTCACACGGCCGTCCCTTCACGCACAGGACGAAAACTGGCTGAGACCCTCCCGTTTGCCAGACCCCGTGCTAGGAGCTCGAGCCACAAAGACGACCCCAAACCAGCAGAGCCTCTGCCCTGGGAGAGGAGGGAGAAGCGGGATTTCGCTCAGACAATTCAGTCGTGCTCATCGTTCGCCGTGCAAGGGTTCCGCCAATCTCCATCACGCGCCAGACCCCGATGCCGGGTTCCCCGCATTCGCAGGTCGAAACCCCGACCCCACGGTGGCGGTGTGAGGCGGCGGGCCCCCCCCGAGGCGATGAGGTCATGGGGGGGCCCTTAGGAGTGGGATGGAGAGAAACCTCTTGCCCTTCTGCCGTGGGAGGTGACAATGCAGACAGTCCTCTGGGACCAGGGAGAGGGCCCTCTCCAGATGCCATGTCTGCCGGCCCTTGGGGCTTGGGCTCCCGCCCTCCGGCTGCCCGGTTTGGGGTGTTTCCCCACAGCAGCCGGAATGGACCGAGACAGCCCGTTCTCACTGATTTCCACGGCGGAGACTCCATCTCCAATAAGGTCGTGTTCGTGGTTCCGGGCAGCCGGGAATCTGGGAGGGGGCACTGCTCAAGCCCCTACATGCCCCAGACTCCTCTCGAAAAGACACTTCCTGTCTTGGATAGACTGGAAAGTATACGAGTGTACATCGGGTGCCGCCCGGCCGGGCCCTTATCTGGTGCGTGAAGGGAACACTCTGTCCTGGGTCACCCCGCGGACCAAGTGGCCTTGTCTGCGCAAACTAACCGGGCCAGAGCCCAGACTCCAAGCCACCTCCTCTATGTGCTCCTTACACGTCAGGGGGCGATGCTTCTCTGCCCCGCCATCCCTGGGCCAGGCACCCGACACCAGGAGCAGCTCCTCTGTCTGAGAGCGCTGAGGTTGTTTAACCAGCCAAGCCGAGCCACCTCCCCTGCCTGCCTGTTCCCTGCTGCCCCCTGGCTGAGGGGTCTCCCGGGGACCCTGCGTGGCCTGGCGAGCCCCCTTCCCTCAGGCACTGCGGGTCACGAACCGTGTTTTCAATGGCCGTTGTCTATTTGCCCCCCCCCCACACCTAAACAGCAAGAAAATCTACCCTCTGCAGCACGGCGGCCGCGAGGCTCTGCGGCCGGGCGGAAATTGCAGACAGCCGAAACGTCATTCTGGGGAAGACACGGCCGTCCCCGTCCCCGTCACCACCACCCAGCAGGCCTTGACCAGCCCCTGCGCCTGCCGGGGAAGTCCTCCGTCTCCCACCGACAGATCTGCCTCGAGAACGCAGGGTGAGGTTGAAAGGCAGGGAAACTCTGAATTTACGCGTGCGTACGTTTACACGTGCGTGGAAGTCTAACACAGGCGGACGTCTCACTTAGCGCCGATGTCGCGGTGTGGCTGGGGCGAGTCTCCGCAGCAGTGGCAGGCAGGCGAGCAGGCCGCACCGTCGCCGGACACACGCGAGTGCTTGTGAGGTACTCACCCTCGTCACAGACTTACACTGTCGCCACTGTGTCTCTGTGTGAGTCTCTTTCTCCTTTTTCTTATTATCAGGACACTGGTCACCGGATTTAGGGTCCACCCTAAGTCCAGGATTATGTCATGTCAAGATCCTTGACCAATCACATCTGCAAAGACCCTATTTCCAAGTAAAGTCACATTCTGAGGTTCTAGATGGACATGGATTTTGGGGGGATGTGATTTAACCCACCACGAACCCCAAAACAGACAAAAAAGGCTCAAAGAATCTGCTCACAGCATGCAGATTTCCAGCGAAGGTGAGCTCCCCGCCAGAGGTCTGGGAGGGGCCGTGGCAACGTTCACGTGGTCGTCGTGTAAAGGCTGCGGAATGGAGATGTTTTATACAAATTGATGAAAAGCACCTCATTCTACTTTGACCTTCCCTTCCACACAAAACCTTCGTGCTGGTTGGCGTTAAAGTGGCCATGGGCATTTTCAAGATCTATCTAGTTGAGGAAAAGTTGAGTGGGGGATACATTTAGTTTGCATTTAGGAGGATGTGTCGGGTTGTGAGATAGATCAGATAAAAATACAGGACACCCAGTTAAATTTGAATTTCAGACATAGCATAAGTGTGTCCCATGCTACGTTTGGGACATACAGCAAAGTACACATGCATACTAAAAATTACTCATTATTGCTGTGGTCTGAATGTTTGTGTCTTCCCCCGCAAATTTATGCGTTGAACCCTAACTCCCAAGATGATGGTATGAGGAGGTGGGGCTCTGGGGGGTGAAATAAATTTCTGTTGCTTACGAGCTACTCAGCCTACGTTATTTTGTGATAGCTGCCCAAACAGACTGAGACCATTATTTATCTAAATTAAAACGTTATTTGGCAACCCTATTTCTGTGTTATTAGTTTGATAAAGTTATATAGAGAGAAAGTTTATATATTATAAAGTTATATATAAAGTTACGTATGTTATATAGTTATATACAAGTCACTATAAACTTATTAGTAACCATCGTGTGTAAGAACGGCTTCAGAAACAGCCCACCTACCCACTGTGTTGACCGGCATTAATGCACAACGGTACGTATCAAATATGAACACGTCCTGTCATTCAGGGCATCTGAAGAATGAGAGCTGTGGGAGAGAAACAAGGTTTAAAATGTACAAAGCCAGCAGCTAGTCTGTGAAAAGTCCTTCTGAAGATCAGAAGTGTACAATGTGTGTGTGCACGGTTCAGCGATCGCCGATGCTTAATTAAGACACGAGTGTCCCCTGTTAGCGACCAACTCATTAGCACACTGTGTGTGGTTATAACATCCCGGGAAAAGCATGACATGGAATCTAGCCGCATCCCTGTTTTACCTGGGACAAACCAGGTGGAGTTCTGCAAAGAATGAGGATGACTGTGAAGATGTATTTCGGATGCATCTAGCCCTGAGGGAGTCTGGTGGCTCCAGGCAAAATGCCGCATAAAATTCCCTCCAAAGCAAGAAGCAGATATTTCAGAGATACAATTCCTGTACACATTAATCAGTCATCAGTTCATCAGCCATGACAGTGAAACCACACTCTGATTACACAATTTTTCAGCACCACTCAATAAAATGGAACGACAATTTCAAAAAGCATTTGAACTGCTCTTGTGTATGATTTAATCTCAGATTCATTTTTTTTTAAATTATCAATCACATCAGAATTCAAATATGTCAAAAGGGGAGTATCCTAGTGGAAGCCGAATTTCAGTCTGAAAGAATACTGGTAGGAGCTTCAAAACTGTAAAAATAACTATTAATAAAAACGCGGGTGAGCAAAATCAAGATGACACGGAAAGGAATTGTGACAGTCGAGAAGATAAAGATGCAGACAACAAGAACAACGATGGAAGACATTTTTTAAAAAAATGATAAGAACTAAGACTCTTCCGAATGAGAAATTAAAAGCAGAAGGAAAAGAGAAATAATGGTAACTAAAAAACACAATTTGGATGTCACCAAAGCATATGCAAGGAGATTGTAACATTTATAAAGAATCCGTTGAATATGCGACGACAATAAATGGTCTATTGTCACAGGCTGATCTCTGTGAACACTGAAGCCTGCCTGGCGTTCCTTTGTGTACAAACGGCTGTCATCCAGACCAACATCACTTACATCAGACGGGTGTCGAAACCGCGTCAACACACGGAGAGCCCCGACGTGGCGCAGACTTTGCCGCGTACGGAAGTCTCTGTTTACTCAGACGGCACGTTATTCAAATAAAGATGCACAGGGCCAGACAAAAGGGAATATTTATTTTTCAAATAACAAAAATTTCATGGGTGACATTATACTCATCGAACACACTTAGTGAAAAAATACACAACCAAGTGAGAAAACAAATGTGCCTTATTTAAACAGAATTGTTTGTAGAGCACAAATTAAAACGCCGGGGGAAATATTTACAAAACCAAGTGGCAAATCAAACAATCTAAGCCAGATGCTGAGCGCGCTCTGGCGTGGACTCCGGGTTTGTTACGATGAAAAAACCTACTAGAGATTTTTAAAATCCTCTTCTGACTGTCGAAAGCCATCTATTCGAGACATTGTTCAACAAAGGGAAACGAGTCCTGGGAGACCATCACCACCCTGCACATTCGTGGTCGGCGGCGTGACAGAGCAGCTGTTCTTAAACCTGACGTAAAAAGCTGCCAGTCTCTCTAAAACAGCCACAGGTCTCCGAGAGTGTTATGAGCCACTCATTCCTTTCATTTTGGTAGAGAAAAAGCTGCCTCCATGGAATCTGAGCTTGCTGACTACCTTCGTGTATTCCAACAAGCATTTTCTTTTCAGGTTCATCTTGTGGATGGGGTATTTAAAAAAAAAAAATTCCCTACATTTAAAAACAACTGTGGTAAAATACACGTGATATATAATTTTCCATGGTATCGATTTTCTGATGTACAGTTCGCAGTCTAAGGACATCCGCGGTGTTGTGCAACCGTCCCCACCAGCCACCCTCGGAAGTCTTTTCCTGTAAAACTTAAACTCTGTACTCGTTAAACAGCAACTCCCGCTCCCTCCTCCGGGGCCCTGGTAATCACCACTCCACCCTCCGACTCTGTGAGTCCGACTGCTTCATGCATCTCCTGTGAATGGAATCGTACAGCATTTGTCCTTTTGTGACTGGCTCGTTTCACTTTGCATAATGCTGTCAAGTTTCGTCCATGTTGTTGCATGTGTCAGAGTTTCCTTCCCCCCGAAGGCTCGATGATATTCCATTGTCTGTATAGACCACATTTGTGCTTATCCGTCACCAGTGGATGGACACGTGGGCTGCCTCTACCATTTGGCCATCGTGAATAATGCTGCCATGAATGGGGGAGGACAACCCTGTTTACAACTCTTTTGTGTATACACCCAGTGGTGGCATCACTGGATCATACAATGATTTTATTTTTGATACTTTTAGTGACTGCCATACTGTTTTCCAAAACAGCTGCACCATTTTGCTTTCCCACCAGCAGTGCACACGAGTTCACTACATCCTTGCCAACACTTGTTATTTTCTGTGTGTGTGTGTGTGTGTGTGTGTGTGTGTGTGTGTGTATTTATAGCAGCCCTACTAATGGATATCAGGTGATGCAATATTTTAAAGCCACTCGCCAACCTAGATTTTTCTTAAAAGACTGCAAGCATACCAAGACACCTGCCCCTTATAAAGCTGCAACATGACTTTATGGTGTCACTTCAAAGATGCTGAAAGACATTCTTGAAGACCATGAAGAGAATCCCAGTCATAAACATGATACAAAAAGTCTGTTCAAAAAGTTGGTAAACATGGAATACACCATTTCCACTATAATATGAAAAAGTATTTTGAAAACTTTTCCAAAAAAAGTTTAGGTTTGAATGTGTATGTCATATTTGAATTTATTAAATTTAATAAAGAACTAGGAGAAAATCCTGATAAAAATTTAATGAAATCAGAAATAAATATAAGGATGATTTATGAAGCCAACAGCAATTCTTTGTGACATGGATAAGAAATTTATAACACAAACACTTTTTCAGATCCTATCAAAGTTGGCAGTAATTCACTAAGAGCTGAATCACACCTAGAAGTAGTGAATAGGCTCTTTGATTGTTGAACAACTGAGTTTACAATTGTTGAACATACTAGAAATAAAAAGGTGTAAATCTCTTACTGAATTGACAAGAAAAACTGAATTAACAAAAATATGGAAAACTCATAAAAAACAACTGCAACAAGGCCCCTGACAACAAATGGGTTCATGAACCCCATCAAGTAACAGGATATTTAAAACCAGTCACTGCAAAGGGAAACACGAAAGGCACTGAAACATCACCATTTTTTGTCATTTATTGCTATGTAACAAGTGGCCCCTAACTTAGCAGCTGCGAATAACAGACATCATCTGGGCCTGGTGCTGCGAGGTGGCCCTGGTTCCAGGTCCCTCGGGAGGCTGGGTCTGATGTGAGCCAGGACTGTGGTTGTCTCAGGGGTCCAGTGGGGGGATCGGCCTCTGGGCTTGTTCACAGGGTTGCTGACAACCTTCAATTCCTGTGGGCCCCTGGACTGGGAACATCGGTTCCTCGCCATGTGAGCATCTCTGGGGGGCTGCTAACGTTAGAGCAGGTGGCTTCCTTCACTGTGAGTGACGAGGGAGGGAGGGAGACAGACAGACAGACACTATGAGGGAAGCTGCAGCCCTTCCGCAACCTAATCCTAGAAATGACACCCCATCATTCTGTCAACTGATACTTGTCAGGGGCTGAATTTTGTTCCTCCAACTCCCAAATTCCTATGTTGAGGTCCTAGCCCCCAGCACCTCATAATGTGACCGTATTTGGAGACGGGGTCATTAAAGAAGTAATTGAGGTAACATAAGGTCATTGGGGTCGGCCCTCATCCAGTCTGACTGGGGTCCTTATAAGAAGAGGTGATGAGGACACAGACACTCACAGAGGGACACCCGTGGGGACACGGAGAAGGTGGCGTCTGCAAGCCAAGGACAGAGGCCTCGGGGGAACCTGCCCTGCCCACGCCCTGATCTGGGACTTCCAGGCTCCAGAATGAGAAAATAAATTCCTGTCGTTGAAGCAGCCCGGTCCGTGGTATCTGGTCACGGCAGCCCGAACAAACGGATACGATATTCTGTCTGTCGCAATCAGGCCACTCAGATCAGCACACTCCCGAGGGGACAGGATTAACAAGGAGGTGGGGACCACCGTGGCCGTCTTAAGGGCTGCCTTCCGGACGAGAGAGACACTTGAGTGGTAACTGACAATAGTCCTGAGAACTTGCCTGATGTCACCAGTAATGGGTTGGGAGGTGAAAAGGAACTTTGCTAAGCCATCAGGAAGAAAATGGGGTTTATTTTGTTCTATCACCCTAGAGCAAAAGCTGTGTTATCTTCTTCTTCTAAGAAAAGCCATGTTACGAAATTATTTTCATAATGAGAGGTAATCAAAGAGTACGTAATCAAAAAACGTAGGAGAAAAGGTGATATAAAGATGCATCGAGCAGTTAGTTAATGAAACATTCTACGTCATTTTTGACTTCGTGAACTTTATGGTATTTGAGGACCTTAGTAGCATTTCGAGTAATTTGTTGTGATTTCTGTACTCATTCTGCCTATATCTCACTTGTAGCAGATTTTCGTTTTTGTCATTTTGTATTCTTTTTTTTCAAACAGGGTCCCTTACAGTGTAAAGCATCAGGCCCCACTGAACTCAGGTCCTGGTTAAATGTTAAATAAGAAGGAGGCACGCTCCGGCCTCTCTTGTGTTCTGGAACTCAGACTTCAAAACCAGAATGAGATGTCATCACTCTGTTATCAGGCGGGCGCGGATGAAAGCACGCCAAGGTTAGCGAGAAGGTGAAGGAACACGCATCCTCACTGGCTGTGGCCGAGGGGTGGGTTTGTCTTCTGCTAGCAAATATTTTGGCAGTGATTAGAGAAGTTTAAAATGTACACAGCCTTTGACCCTAACGCCACTCTGAGACCACCTCTCCCCACCTGAGCCCCGCAAAGCCACTCGCCCACATGGCGGTGATGAGAGTGTTGTCTGTTAATGGAAGAAACTATCAATAAAAGCCAGTGCCTGGAACATTTCCCCAAGGATGAAAACAGAGGCGGCGATACTGTATGCTACGGTCTGGAATAAACTCTTTAAAAACAAACGTGTGCTGTAGTTTTATTTTAAAAGAATATTCAATGTCATGACAGCATGTTATACAAAAAAGGATAAAAAAATCAGTCGGTGAGGAGCTGGATAGCTTAATCAGCTTGATTTAATCATTCCAGAATGTATCCCAACATCACATTGTACCCCATAAATATATATAATGATCATTAATTTTTTGACCAAAAATTAAATTTAAAAAACCCAAAGAACAAAAACTCACATATATGCCACAATCTCAATTTTGGGCAAAAATAATTCATTTATTCGTTATTTCAACTCACTATTTATCTAGAGCATCTACTACCCACCAGATACTCCACAAAGTTTGGGGCACCCAGTGGAGACCAAAGAGAAGAAGCCCCTCCCTCCTGTGCCTGCCTTTTAGTGGGAGAAACAGAAAAAAAACTACCAGTCGGGAGAGCAATTTGGTAACACACAGACCTGTCGAAGATACGAATTCTCCACCACTCAGCCATCACACTTCCCCAGCAAATACTCTAGAGAAACTCTCTCTCATGTGAGCAAGATAGGAAAATACATTTTGGCACTTATTTATTTGCAAATACTTACTGTGTGCCAGCTTTTGCAGGGTTGTTTGTAAGAGCGAATCTAAATCCATCAAGAGGGTGACTATATAAAGTAGAGCGTATTCACGTGGTAGAATACTATGCAGCCATGTAAGCGAGTGCGTGTTTCAACGTGAATTCATCTCAAAACATCATATTGCATAACGAATGCAAGTGGCAATATGGTGCCATGGATATATCACACCTCCGACCTGGGTTCACGTCCCTTGGTGATATTTTCCTCATTGCACTTGCAATTGTTTGAAATTGTCTTGTTTTGTTACTCGTTTACAGCTCCTACTTGTTATTTTTCTTTCGTTACTTGCTTACAGCTCTTAGTTGTTATTTTTGAGTTCAGTGGACAAGAGCAGCCCCACCCCCCACCATAGGTCTGCTGGGACCAAGTGCCGCCTCCAGATTTCTGTGCCTCGCTGAGGATTTTATTCTACCAGTATAGTGACATTTATTGCTCCCTCTGTCAATAATCAGATAGACGTGACAACTACAGGATGTAATTTGTTTTTTAACCCACACGTTTCCCTCTAGAGCATGGAAAATTCCAGTCTTAGAAGCTTTCTGCCAATTCTGAGCTTTCTCCCCTCCCCAGGCCAGACTGCAGTTTCCATGGCAACGGATGTGATGTGCCTGCCTCTTTGCAGGTACCCGAGCAGGAACAAAGGGGACCTGGGGGGAAGGGGGGACCTCAGGGAGTGGGGGTCCCCACCACCCCCACCTCGGCTCCTCCCAGACTCCCTTTGAGGGTCCACTTCGTGTGAGACCAAGTTTCCGAATTCTAGAGCAGCTTCTTGTTGATTGAAAACCCTAGAAAAGCATGATTTGGAGAATTTCATGCTGCTGGGGCAGAGGTGGAGGATGGACGGGGAGGACGAAGGAGTTAAGTGGGGAGAATGAATGAAATACAAACTAACTGTCATCTGCACAGTGGTTCGGGAAGCGCAGCCCCTGGGCTAGCGGCGTCAGCATCGCTTGAATGATGGAGTTGTTAGAAAGCCAATTTGGGGGGGCTCCACCTCTGTTCCCCGATTTTAATGAGCCCTCCAGGTGTGTCTGGCACTTGCTTAGGTTTGAGAAGCGCTGGTCTGCATGGCAGGCTAACGCCTACTGGGTGGGCGGCATTTTCCCTGTTACTCGCCTCCAGACAGGAAGGCCTGGGCTGAGGCGCAGGTCCCTGCTGTACCCTGGGCTACTCCCTCTCTCCACGCTCTGCTTCCTTCCCTGCCCTCCTTAAATCTGCATCCTGCCGCTGTCTCTCCCCATCTCCAGCCTCCTCCTGTGCACAAATGCCAGGGACTGGGAGGCGGCTGCTTAGGGGGCTCAGAGTTTGCTTTTGGGGAGATGAAGAGAGACAGAGGTGGGGGTTGCACAATGTCGTAAACACGCTAAACGCTG